>NW_025767261.1:300000-734651 GCF_003918875.1 Haliotis rubra | reverse complement strand
AACCCACCTCCATCCAGGTGTGTCTGTAGGCTGGCAGATCATTTGTCTTTCAAGTTGTTCATAATAAGCTACATATGTTGGAACAAACTTGGCATATGTGTGTCTACCTGCCTAGCCACAAACCAGGAATAGTTTCACATACAGTATTCAGATGAAGACTGAAGTTTGCTTCAGCTCTGCCCTAAGTAAGCGCCAGGAAGTATATCTCCTCCATCCAAGAAAGTGTCCCAGTAAGGAGAGCGTTTGAGACATGGTTAAGTCAAACCTGTCTAAACTCATCAATAGTTTTGATGGAGTGTATCAAAGGTGTTGAAACTGAGAGTTCATTTGATATCTTGATTGCTGAATCATGATCTTTTGTAGCAAATGCATCTTGCAGTTCCTTCAATTTTGGCCAGAATGGAAGCCTCTAAAGTGGCGTCCTTGTTCTTGGCAAGCCATGACTCCATTGCCACAAGCAACATCACACGGAATAGAGCTTCATGTACCAACTTCAAGCCTCGAAGTCCTCTTGCATATTCCTTTCCCTGCAGCATCTTCTTGAGGAACTGTGTTGACTGCATAGACATCAAGAGTCTGTCAATAAAGACAGAAGGCCTCCTTCACAATAGAGATGGCCGAGGCTAGCAATAAAGCCATTGTGAGATGCATGCCTCCATCTCTCATGGTTACTTTTTGTATTGCCTGCAGGCAGGAGGTTTGCCCACAGGATTTCCCTGTGCCTTGAATGAAATGGCCATGTCAGCAGTTACAGAGTATATGGCCCTGGCCTAGTTTCTCAACCAGCTGAACTAACTGCGAGTAGTACAGTGTATATTTAATGGAGAGATCTGTAGGAGATGCACCAGAATAAAGGGAAGATATCTCCACCCGGATGCAACGAATTGAACTTTCCTCTGATATAAAGAATTGAACCGATTAGAGGATGGAATATGCTGAGATTGCCCTTCTTCTTTTCTCTCACGAGGCTGAGCTTCCATATCATGTCCTTGTTCTGGAGGCGAGCATGGGCAGTGGAAGTTGAATGGAGGCCTCATCAATAAACTGCGCCAGATTACGTAGTATGATCAGATTGTGGTAAGTATCGTGTACTCTTTTCAATGTATCGACTAAATCTATTTATTTATTTTGGTTTCCATTCCCAAATAATTCATGTATACCTTGCCAATGGAACTTCATTGTCATCATCATGCTGGATGGAGTTTTGAGTGACACGTGGAATTGGAGATTCACTGATATTCCTGTTTCTCCCCTCAGAAACGACTGCAGCCATGGCATGGGTGGTTGATTTTCCATCAAGGGTCTCTTCATTTTTGATCAAAGTTATCAATTGCTGCATCGATTTGAAGGTTATGATCACTTGACAACTGGAGACCTCTAGGCACATACATAGTTTGATCCTGTTGATCAAAGAGCGACCGAGGTAAGAAATCGCCCGAACTTCATCATAAGGATACACGAAGTGACCCAGTGAATGGAGTTTATCTATGAGCGAAGCTACTCCCAAATTCATGATGTACGTTACACACCAATACCCAAAGTCCGTAGGGGTTTCTATACATTTTTACTAGATTTAGAGATGATGTCATGACAAATTGCAAGTGTTGCAAGATCATTCTTTGAAACATTTGCATCACCTGCAATCTGAAATGTGTTTGTATGATTTTTAGTTGGTAACCCACATTACAAAAATCGCTACAGTAAATTCAGGAACCAAATTTGGCACATGTCAACATATTTAGTTGAGTACATGGTTCATAATACAAATTTGAGTCACAAATGCTTACGACATCTAGTATCTCAATATCTTGGCTGCAGAATGGAAGGATCTGTCTTTCATCAATCTCCAGATAGTCCAGATGTTGGTGTAAGATCACGAGATCTTCTACATCTTCAATGAAATACTGTTCTTACCCAATTCAGATGCTTTTAGGTAGAGCATCTTACAAGAGACTGTTTACTGGGGAGACCAATAAGTCCTGAGCGATCCATGGCGTTCAATGAAAATAAGTTTTTTCTCAAAATATTGGCTTAATTTCTCTTTCAGTTTCCATGAATACACCTCAACATGCATTTCCCAAACTTGACAAATTCTTTTTCAAAATTCCATCCTTACTTACTTGAGATAATGTTTTTACAGATTTACTCCTGGAAGAGTATTGTTTCTTGAATGTTAGACACAAGTTGTAAAAGGCCCTTGTCATATTCTGAGTCTCCCTTGTCATGGTCAAACTTTCTCCTTGCTGCTGTAATGTTTTAGTTCTACAAGGATATGCAGCATAACTTAAAACGGTGGTACTTTGCATGAAGGCAAACAAGTCCAGAATAATAGTTGTCATCACGTGGGAATAACGTTTCATCATTTCTAGCAATAAGCGGCGGCAATACTGCCTTTTCGTGTGTACTCTGCCCTGTTCCTGTGGCAATCTGTGTTAGTTTCTCTTATTTTTCCACCCTTTGCTGGAAAATGAAGCAATGTTGCCGGATGTTAAATGATGATGTGTCATTTCTGCTTAAAGCGGGTGTTGTTGTATATGGATTCATCAGACTGGCATGTGTTGTCAGATATTTGACTGTTGTCTACGTATACATTAGCTTCAAATTATGTTTGCTGGTATCACGATGCCAGACAAGGACTTGTGAAAAGCAACTTCAATAGTCCCCTGTCAAAGGAATATCATCTTTGAATGGCATAAGATGATGATACTTCATCAGGCGTACTTCAGAAGCTGTAAACAATGCTTGCAGTCCATCTACTGTGGGGTTTCTTACAATATTTGATGCCTCTTTCCTTTTTTTCCCCAAAGCATCGCCATGACAGAGAATACAGGACTTCAGGTAGTTCTTTGGCGAGGTGGTGCCAAATCCATCCTTATATTGTTTTACACAATAATGAGCATCATAGTCCAGCTTACATTGATCGCATGAAACTTCACTGTGTTCAATATCTATGTCCGTCTACAGACAGAGCAGTCACTAATACTCCATATTGGATAGCAGAGGGGAAATCGCTCTCAACCAAACACTGCCAAATTTAGTAATAATAATGAAGCGCCCATAAAATCTTGGGTGAGCTTTATGAATGGACAGTGTTTTTGAGAATCGGATTGTTTGACCTAGTCACCAGTTAGTAATGGTAACATACCTTCAAATAAATTAATGCCCTCTGCATGTATACTTTATCATATGAGTGTAAACAGGGCTTTCTGTGTATCATTCTGAAAATTGTTTATGATAAATGAAAAGCTATCAATTATTTTTCTGCACTAACTGATGCATTAAAATAATTCGTTGTGTATTACCATGGGGTGGCTTCAATAGAGTTAATGATTAGTACTGAAAAGAATTGATGAACATTACAGATCATTTTAAAAAAATGAGGAGTTGTACCCCATCAAATAATGTTGTGGTGGGTGGTTTAAAGTGAACCTCCACGTCCGAAACATATTTTTAACTCTTGTAACCATGGAAACAGAGCATTATATATATTACATACCAATTTCATATGACCCACGAAAAGCCATACTTTTCTTGAAGAATACACATATATGTACAAGAAAATATAGGTTGTCTTCTTATACCATCGGTTGGGGTTATACTATATTTTATAGGCCTTTGAAGAAGATGGCCACTGGACTAAATAGATCACATCCTTGCATACCTTCACCTACAGTTACCTGAACGTAGCTGATTCTTGTGTCATTCACTTTCATATCGTACTCGAGCCAGCACAGGCACCATCAACATCAACATCAACATCAACATCCAGTTCCAGCATCAACACCAGCACCAACATCAACATCAACATCAGCATCCAGTTCCAGCATCAACATCAACATCAACATCCAGTTCCAGCATCAACATCAACATCAACATCAACATCAACATCAACATCCAACATCAACACCAACATCACCAGCATGATGGTTATCGTATTCTCCTGCCTTCAAGATCCCCTGTCATGACTTACTTGGACTCTCCAAGCCGTCTGCTACAATTTCCTTGATCTTGCTGCCATTGAGGTAAGCCCGCTTGATCTTGTCCAGGGTAATGTCGACCAGAGACCAGCCCTTCTCATGGTGGAAGTCCAGGGCAATGGCATTCCGCCAGCCCATCAGAATGGGCGTGCTGTGCTGGACCGGTCAGTCGTCACTCTTCGGATGTCCACCGCGGTTGGTTGGCAAATATCAGATCACGCCTCTCCTGCAGAGTGAGTGAATAATGATAGGTTCTGAAGTTCCTGAATAGTGAACACAACAGATCTGCAATTGACATTTGAACCTTTGTCTTCTTGCCTTTAAAATGACAAACATATTCCTGCAACTTCCTTATTGGCTGAGACACCAGTTCAGAACTGGCCCGTGATATTTACACCTGACTGCAGAGAAAATATTGAACTGTTCATGAACCTTCTACCTCCTGTTCTACATACTTACCTAGCCTTGCAGCCGGCCCGTCGGGCTTGAGTCGGTAGCCCGCTGACACAGGAACTTGCTTGTCACGAGCCTCCGTGTATTCTCCACACATCTGACTGCAGGTTCCATCAAACCCACACTCGTCAAAGTCTGCAACAATATTTCAGCACTATTACTGTAAAGCTAAAACCGACCGCGATCTAATAGTTCTTTCGATTTGATGCCCACAGCGTTACTGGGCATCTCATGTTAGGATCCTGGGCCTAGATTTTGAAGCTCTCTTAGCTTAAGATAGTAAATAGTTAATATTAATGTATGGCACTTTCGACTATCTTAGCCCTAAACAAGCATCGAAAATCAAGGCCCTAATTAATACATGCATGCATGTTGCCATTTGTAAACTTGTTCTACTAAAATAAGCTCAGGGAAGGCTTTGAGCATATCCCTGTGGCGTGGAAAGGCTATATAAATGGCCTATTATTATTATTATTATAAATGTGAAACTTGCTATACATGATGATGTACGAAGTTTCTACTGCTTGTAACCTTGAATGCTAGCCATTGTTTTATGTGCAGATTAACATTAGGTTACCATGAGTATATGTTTCACTAAGCCAGGAATAGGAATCAGCTGAGCAAACCTTCTCTCCTTGGTCTACAGGTGATTTACTTAGAACAACAATAGAGATCTGCCCAATATTGCCCCTAAGAACAAAGCAGACTGGTTTCTATTTTAGGGCAAAAATAGTTAAGCCTTGGTTCTCGGTACCACGCATCATCAGATCATCACGTATGCTTGTTTTGTTTTCAATTTTCCATTTCAGAAATAACAATCTGTAAATATTCAACATCTCGAAAACATGAACCAGTCAGTGAAATGCTTCAATACTATGAATAAATAGATCAGATATAGAATCAGTTACTTCCTTTGCATGGGTGCACACTACTTGACTGCACATCTCGTTTAATGGTCGTAGCAGTAAGAATAGTTTGTCATTGAGCATTGGTTAATGAACCCATGGAAATTGTGATAGAACACTATATAAAAAAAAGAGATTAGAAAGTCACCATCAAAACACATATTCATCTGCTGTTAGTGTTACAGAGTTTAGTAACTGGCTGGTAAGCATGAATATATGTTTGTGCACTCTTGATCCCTATACACTGGATAACATAAGATTCAAGCTATCAGCATTGTACTTATGAAGGAAAACATTAATGCAGGCTTGCTCTCAACATACAGGAACAATACTTGACTGGCACCTCCTGCTTGATGTGAAGGTGCCTGCTGGTAGCACACATAAAATCTCCCAGCTCCTCCACTTGTGAGTCAGGAATCTCATGTTGACTCACTTGTATATACAACAACAGGCCTGAGCAGGCAAAGAAACATTCAAAATACAAATTTGCAACTAAATATTTTAAGATGAAAAGAATCACTGTTTTCCCAAAGTCAGTAATGTGACAATCAAAATAATATTGCCTGTCACATCACTACCATGGAGACAAGAAGTCATCAATATCCACAATGATAAAATTACTTGCCATGAATATTTGAACTAGTTATGACTGTCAAATGTACGGTTTGATATACCTCAGTAATGTTGATACTGGAAATAGAGTGGTACTGTTGATATATATCATTAGGTTCTTGGATAGCAACAAACTGGAAAGAGAGTATTGAAATTACTTTCTCGGGAAAGAGCACCACCACCAATTTCAGTTGAAGTCAAACTTGTTGCCATGGAAAAGCAAAATATTTTTATTCAGAAATCAAAACTACCAAATAGCACCAGTTCACCCACTAGACCTGTCCTATGTGCCAAGTTTGGTGAAGAAATATTGAGCAGTTTTATGTTCTGGATGGAAAAGAGCGAATTTGCACAGACAGGCCGAGTTGAGGACATTTTGCGATCCATATTTATATCCCGAAAAGGGGGAATGACAAAAATGATGGCTTATCATCACTAACATGGAGATAAAAATGAGGGCTTGTCATTTGCCAACACAGACATCAAACATGATGGCTGGTCATCCTCAGAAGATGGAGGAGCTGCCTACCTTCACCCAGGTTCTCTTGTCTTTGGCCAGCTGGTAGCCCACTGGACAGGTGCACTTGGCCCGATACTTGTCTGCATGCACATGTAGGAACAGTTGCCTTGGTTTACTGCCACCCCACGATGTCGGCAGAAACCTGGACAAGAAAACAGAACTTACTAACAATCTATTCATATTTGTACTCAGCCTGCATTTGTTATGGCCATCATGGCAATCTTCACCCCACTGAGAGCAGGATATTTGACAGGCTACTAGAATTGATCTCTTCCAAAATGATCTCATACCCATCAACATATAAGAACAACAATATGACACACCACAGCTGAGTCGGGACTGGTTATAGGCACAACAAAACTCAGAAGGACCAAAGCAGGATGGTCGACTTGACTACATAAGATAGTCTGGAGAAAGAGCGAATAACTACTAGTACTATTGTCAAGAGCAGGACTAAAGCAAGATCATCAGAGCAGGACTAAGCAAGATCATCAGGCTAGGGGACTAAGCAAGATCATCAGAGCAGGACTAAGCAAGACAGTCGAGCAGGACTAAGCAAGGCCAGGTCAGAGCAGGACTAAGCAAGATCATCAGGGCAGGGCGGAGCAAGATCATCAGAGCAGGACTAAGCAAGATCATCTGAGCAGGACCAGAGTAAGTTCATCAGAGCAGGACCGAGGCAAGATCATCCAAGAGCAAGACTGAGCAAGGCGGTCAGAGTGGGACTAAACAAGATGGTCCAGAGCAGGACCCGAGCAAGATGGTCAGAGCAGGAATAAGTAAGATCATCAGAGCAGGACTAAGCAAGATCATCAGAGCAGGACTAAGCAAGATCATCAGAGCGGGACTAAAGCAAGATCATCAGAGCAGGACTAAGCAAGACAGTCAGAGCAGGACTAAGCAAGGCGGTCAGAGCAGGACTAAACAAGATCATCAGGGCAGGGCCGAGCAAGATCATCAGAGCAGGACTAAGCAAGATCATCTGAGCAGGACCGAGTAAGTTCATCAGAGCAGGACCGAGCAAGATCATCAAGAGCAAGACTGAGCAAGGCCCAGGTCAGAGTGGGACTAAACAAGATGGTCAGAGCAGGACCGAACAGGCAGATGGTCAGAGCAGGAATAAGCAAGATCATCAGAGCAAGACTAAGCAAGATCATCAGAGCAGGACTAAGCAAGATCATCAGAAGCGGGACTAAGCAAGATCATCAGAGCAGGACTAAGCAAGACAGTCCGAGCAGGACTAAGCAAGGCGGTCAGAGCAGGACTAAGCAAGATCATCAGGGCAGGGCTGAGGAACAAGATCATCAGAGCAGGACTAAAAAGCAAGATCATCTGAGCAGGACCGAGTAAAGTTCATCAGAGCAGGAGCGAGCAAGATCATCAGAGCAAGACTGAGCAAGGCGGTCCAGAGTGGGACTAAAACAAGATCATCAGAGCAGGACTAAGCAAGATCATCAGAGAAGGACTAAGCAAGATCATCAGAGAGCAGGACCGAGCAAGATGGTAAGAGCAGGGCGAGAAGCAAGATCATCAGAGAAGGACTAAGCAAGATCATCAGAGCAGGACTAAGCAAGACAGTCAGAGCAGGACTAAGCAAGGCGGTCCAGAGCAGGACTAAGCAAGATTATCAGAGCAGGACTGAGCACAATCATCAGAGCAGGGGCGGGCCGAGATCATCAGAGCAGGACTAAGCATGATGGCCTGAGACAGAGGGTGAGTACTTACTACAGTTCTGTTCATCGAGTTGTCCTGACACTCGCATTACGATGCCATTTACAGACCTTCTGGAGGCGATACACTTGTTGTTCTGACACCGGAACTGTCCTTGACTGCACTGCTTCACTTCTGCAACAACAGGAAACCAAACAACATCATCCTGAGTGAGTAACACCTGCTCCACTGGCAGCAGCAGCGTTCTAGCTACATCACTGCAAGGCGGTCCAGGTTACAACTGGTGATGCCCACCCCTAGTTCATCCAAGATAGATGCTCATTGATAGTCAACCACTGGACTGTTTGCTCCAGACTGAATTATTTACAGTGAGTGAGTGAGTGGAAGTTGAGTTTTACGTCACTTTTAGCAATATTCCAGCAATATCACATCGGGGACACCAGAAATGGGGCTTCACATATTGTACCAACATGGGAATCAAACCCGGGTTTTGGCATGGCGAACACTTTGACCACTAAAAGCCACCCCACCACCCCGAATTATGTACAGACCACCATCTATCTTAGAGCTGGAATATTGCTGGAGTGTAATGTTAAAACAAACAAAAGCGTGGAGCGTGGAAGTGGATGCTACTTACTGCAGTGTTCCTCATACGCTGTTGTCCAGAGCAGTCAATGTTGCCGTCTGGCTGTGTGTTTTGTTGATGCAAGGGCGTTGCTGCAGCTGAACTGATCTTTCTTACACTTGCCCAAAGCTGTTGTCACTTTGGCTGCGGACCGAACATTATACAGGAACAGGTAGAAGCGGTTTGTACTACATAATTCTTACAAAAAAAAACAACTCATTTGGGAAACTTATCAAGTGTCAAAGAAATCCTGTTTGTAACATACTGATAGCAAGAGCTTCAACAACACTTCATAAGGCGGTGGGTGAGTAAACATTTGTTGATTGAATGAGTGAGTATGCTTTTACGCCACTTTTAGAAATATTACAGCAATATTGCGGTGATGGACACAGAAATCCGCTTCACACATTGTACCCATGTGAGGGAAAAGAACCGGGTCTTGGGAATGAGGAGCAAATGTTTTAATCCCTTGGCTACCCATTAAGCCCCGGAGGCTGTGAAATGAGGCATTTTGCAGATAGGGATATCTGTGGCATTTTGTTCTTGTCTGCGGTTGTAGCCTCAATCACGGGAACATTATGCGAGGAATACTCACTGCAGTTGTGTTCATCAGAGCCATCTTCACAATCCCAGTCTCCATCACGCGGCGCCAGTTGTCATGGATACACTGCGCCATTAGTGCAGTTGAACTCCCCGAGTTGCAGTAGTTTATTGCCTGAGGAGACGGTAGAAATTGTTCAGTCCCTCCCAGTTCAACACAACATCCACAAAGCCCAAGCCAAACATAACTTTTAACAGTATCACGTAATTTTGACACTTTGACTTATGTAGTTGTCCTCCTTGATCCCCTATATATTCCGAGAATGGAGTCATCCATCAACACATACAACAACTATACAAAGGAAAAGTCTACTGTGGGAGAGGTAGGTACGGCCACGCTGGAGTTCATCCTCCCAGTCTCCACAGTGTCGTCCTGCATGCATCACACTGGTACACCTTGAGGATGCAATTACTTTCGTTCCTGCATTACATCCGGAACTCATCCTTCCGACAAAGCGCGGCTTGTATTGCTCTGGAAACACATTAACACCATCAACAGCATAGCATATCAGCGAGTAACTACTCTCAACATCACAACATTTGCAAATACAAGTGTTTTCCTGCCCAAAGCCATACTTCTGTGCTTATTGTTTTTCAGAGTAAAACACCCTAAAAAGAACAAGGGTTCTATAGCTTACCGACAATGAAGATGCTCTGTAGCTTACATATAGGACAAGATGCTCTGTAACTTACATATAGGAACATATGTTCTGTAGCTTGCATAGGACAAGATGCCCTGTACCTTACATAGGATAAGATCCTCTGTAGCTTATATAGGACAAGATGCTTTGCTTGCTTACATGGGACAAGAGGATCTGCAGCTTACATAGAACAGAAGGCTCTGTAGCTTACATAGGTCAAGAGCTCTGTAGCTTACAAAGGACAAGAGGCTCTGTTCCATACATGGGACAAGAGGCTCTGTAGCTTACATGGGACAAGAGGCTCTGTAGCTTACATGGGACAAGAGGCTCTGTAACACAAAGGCTTACACAAGACAAAGATGGGGGACAAGAGGCTCTGTACCTTACAAGGACAAGATGCTCCGTAGCTTACATAGGACAAGAGGGATCTGTAGCTTACATAGAACAAAGAAGGCACCTCTATTGGTATCTTACATGGGAGGACAAGATGCTCCTGTAAGGAGGCTCTGGCAAGCTTAGCTGATATATGTTCATAGGACTCTGTAACACAGGACAGATGTCTAGATGCTCTGTAGCTTACATGGGACAAGAGGGATCCTGTAGCCTACATAGAACAAAGGCTCTGTAGCTTACATAGGACAAGAGGTAGATCAAGATGTCCATTAGCCTACATAGAACAAAAGGCTCTGTAGCTTACATGGGACAAGATGCTCTGTAGCTTACATGGGACAAAGAGGCTCTGACATGGGACAAGGGTTCTGTGGCTTACAGACAGAAGGCTCTGTAGCTTACATGGACAGAGGCTCTGTAGCTTATATAGAACAGAAGGCTCTGTAGCTTACATAGGACAAAATGCTCTGTAGCTTACACAGAACAAGATGTTCCGGTGTAACTTACATGGGACAAGAGGCTCTGTACCAGCTTACATAGGACAAGAGGCTCTTTAGTGAACACTCTGTACCTTACATAGGACTGAGGCTTTTCTTTTCACTATTTGTATCAGCTGAAGCGTCATGGGGGCAGGCGGCTAATGCGAGAGAAAAAGACACATCACAGAAATGGCAGCTGTACATGTCAAGTTAACAAATATCAGCATTACCATGGAAGAAGAACTTCAGTACATAATGCCAAATTAGATCTCAAATAATCAGCACTTCACATGCTGAGTCATTTACAAGAACATTCAAGCCTTAAAAAAGAAAAAAAAAAATTACCAAGGGGAAATTACAGGAATCTTTTGAACAAAATCGTAGACCAAGATAAACACAATAAAAGCCAACCAAAGGGACATATACACTTTCCACAAGACATATTCTATTAAATTTTATGTAGCCCAAATTAAGTAAAACCCTGACAATCTTGGCCCGGTAAATATTGACAAAAACATAACATCCCATTGGAAGGCAGGCCCGAGGGTAGGGAGGTGAGTGGCTGTGTAAATCTGCAGTACTGGAGAGGGAATCAATAAATGTCTAAGGAAACATGAGATAAACTCTACCCTGCTCTCTTATTCTCACACAAAACTTCTATCAACTGAATCAATTTTACCAGCAAAAGGACGTTCTGAACTTCAGCAAACCTAACTCAATGCAATAAGTTTTGCTACAAAAAATTTAAAATAAACGAGTTGATGTAAATTGCGTGTCATGATATGAATAGATTTTGTTTATAAACTGCAATCTTGAAGAATAATCTAATTTCAAGGGGATTATAACCGAGCTGTTTCTATAACTACAGCCAATTGATGCAAGAGAAAAAAGATTAAAAAAGGTTTAGATGTGCGTCTACAAGCGTAATCAAAAGCAAAGGTTAAGACTTGCTCGCTCAGTTTATTTGAAAGTTGTATCACTTTCTTTGTTCAAACAAGACAAAAATTCAATTTCCCCTTAAATTAAAGGCTTGCTAGATCAAGAAGTGCAATCACAGAGAGACAGGCTGCCATTCTCTTTAATTACGCAAACAAATTTGTTCAGGGTTTTCGCAACTTGTCTTCTCCAAATCAAAAAGCTTTCTGTATTATCTGTGGGACATTTTAAGTTGAGAGTCACTGTGAAGTTCTCCATGAGGAAAAGAAACACTGACACAGGCAAAGACAATCTCATTTCTCTGAGGTACAAGGACCGGTCTACAGTGCAGGGAAATCTTACAGCTCCGTGTCTACTGAGCAAACATTAGATGTCTTTCAATTCTTAGATCTGGCATCGCACACCAGAAATGTTCACATTTGAAATGTCTTCTGAAAACAACACTCTGTGAAGTGGCACTTGTATATTGGACATTATCTGTACACGCCGACACGCAAAGATTTACATTTACAGACACTATTTACCACAACTACTCTCATCTAGATGGACATAGACCATATACTATTTACCACAACTACTCTCATCTAGATGGACATAGACCATATACTATTTACCACAACTACTCTCATCTGGATGGACATAGACCATATACTATTTACCACAACTACTCTCATCTGGATGGACATAGACCATATACTATTTACCACAACTACTCTCATCTCTTCTCTCATCTGGATGGACATAGACCATATACTATTTACCACAACTACTCTCATCTGGATGGACATAGACCATATACTATTTACCACAACTACTCTCATCTGGATTGACATAGACCATATACTATTTACCACAACTACTCTCATCTGGATTGACATATACTATTTACACCAGCAACTACTCTCAGACCATATATACTATTTACCACAACTACTCTCATCTGGATTGCCATATACTATTTAGACCATATATTTGCTATTCTCACCCAAACTATTTACTCTCATCTGGATGGACATTGACCATATACTATTTACCACAGCTACTCTCATCTGGATGGGCATTGACCATATACTATTTACCACAAATCTGGATTGACTATAGACTCTCATACTCTCATCACAGATGGACATAGACCATATGCTACTTACCACAACTACTCTCATCTGGATGGACATATACTAAAGCGTGTGAGGTGAGTTTAGTTTTCATCCACAATCAAGCAATATTCCAGCTATGGCAGCAGTCTGTAAATAATCGAGTCTGGACCAGTGAATCCAGTGATCAACAGCATGAGCATCGATCTGGAGCAATTAGGAACCGATGACATGTGTCAACCAAGCCAGCAAACCTGACCACCTGATCCGTTGGTGGCCTCTTACAACAAGCATGGGTTACTGAAGGTACATTCTAACCTGGACCTTCAGGATGGATGGACACAGACCATATACTAATTTCAACAATGACTCTCATCTGAATCATTGTAGATTATATACTACTTACCACAACTACTCTCATCTGAACTGTCCCGCCAATCAATGTCTTTGTCACACAGCCAGGATTTCATGATGCATGTTCGTCCCCACACTGAAACTCATCTGGTTTACACTGGCTTCTCTGAAACACAAACATCCAGCCAGGTGAGCCTGTGACCTCTGGTACCAGCTCCTCGTCACATAAACTCCACCCTATTCCCCAGGTCTCCATCCACTTTGATCTCACATCAGTGCCTCCTGATGGCAGGGCATCAGATAAAGTCACTTGTTTCACCTTCGTCTACTTCTAGGTGTTCAAAGCCTCCGTGACTCTACTCACATCCTGTCTACACTCATGCATCATGGAGAAGTTCTCACACATACAAAACCTATATTGGACATACATACAACATTGTAGCATCTCCATACAAGCAGCTTTCACTCAAGTTATCTGAAGTACGAGAAACTCTTCCACTCTGCCCAGAATCAATACCCACCATGATGACAATATTCTTGACTTTTAGGTAATGTTTTGTAACAGCTATATAAGCGCCAGTTCTAAGAAGGTTGTCAACAGGTATGACAAAAGCTTAATCGTCCAATGCTGCTGTCAAACCCATTCAACAGAAGAGCCAGCATAATGACATCCTCATTAATTCAGCAGGCTAAAGGTTAATGGATGTTGATGTTGGCTGTTGTTGAGTGTTGATTTGTGTTGTTAGGTGTTGATGGGTATTGATGTTGGATGTTGTTGAATGTTGTTGCGTGTTGTTGGGTGTTTACTCAGTGATGGATGTTATTGGGTGTTGTTGATGGATGTTATTGGGTGAGTGAGTGATGTACTCCATCAGTTAAACACCACAAGAGGAGTCATCCCTGTGAGACCCATGAATGGCCCAAGTACTGAACCATCCAACATCCTTGCAATCAGTAAGTTTTGCCAATTAAACACATGGAAATGTCTGACCCAAATTTCTTAAGTACTAATTGTCCATTCTAGCTGCTTCATTTAATTATTTCTCTATTATCAGTCATGCTATTCTTACTTTTCCTGATGAATGTCGGCAGCCACGGCAAATTTTATTTCTATCTCAACAGAAATCATTGACTGATCATTCATCGTAGAATGCTGATGATTAAAGTTTGGACTAAACTCCCAGCTCCAGTGAAAGGGCTGTTGACATTTCAAAGAAAGGAGAAAGGATCAATTGTGGATCACTTCTGCTCAAGTGCGTTAGTGGGAATTGTCAGCCAATCATCGGCAGTTGGCCCCTTCCCTTCAGGACCGCCACTGCAATGAGCTACCTACACAGCCATTACAATTACAGCCAGATTCAACAAGACGAGAACTCAATTCAATGCCAAAGAAAATCCAGATAATGTATTCCCAAGTTGAACCCGATGACAGTTAGGATGAAGCAGACATTGTTGTTCTGGTGAGATAGCATGGAGGCTCAGATCTGGATATCTCAGTGAGACCACCCGGTAGGGTGGTACAGTGGATCATCGTCACACCAAACGACTGGGTTTGACTCCCTGCATGGGCACAATGTGTTAGACCCATTACCAAAAACTAGACCCACTCATTCAACACCAACCAATCCACTCACCCACTCCCCTAGCCATACTCACTCACTCACTCACTCAAACACCAACCACTCCACTCGCCCACTCCTCCAACCATACTCACTCACTCACTCACCCACCCACTCACTCAACACCAACCAATCCACTCACCCACTGCCATACTGGAAATGACAACTTACGACAGTTTTCATCTGACAAGTCCCCACAGTCATCGTCTCCGTCACACTTCCACTCCTTCGGGATGCAGTTTGTGTTCCGGCACCGGAACTCATCAGTCGTGCAGTTCCGTGGAGCTGAAACAAACAGCACTGGGTAACATGGCTGGCAGGCAACACAGGTCGACAAGCATCACAAGCATGACATCAGAGAGACCATGGTAAGGAAAGCATGCCCCACACAATATCCCACCTATATGACAGGAACCTCAGCAATGTTCCAGCAATATTCCACCTATATGACTGGTACCTCAGCAATAAGTTCCACCTATATGACAGGTATCTCAGCAATATTCCACCTATATGACAGGTACCAGCAATATTCCAGCAATATCCACCTATATGACAGGAGCCCCAGCAATATTCCACCTATATGACAGGTATCTCAACAATATTCCACCTATATGACAGGTACCTCAGCAATATTCCAGAAATATCCCACCTATATGACAGAGCCCCAGCAATATTCCACCCATATAACAGGTATCTCAGCAATATTCCACCTATATTACAGGTACCTCAGCAATATCCCACCTATATGACAGGAACTTCAACAATATTCCAGCAGATATTTTCCAACAATATGAGTGGTATCTCAGCAATATTCCACCAATATGACAGGTGCCTCAGCAATATTCAAGCAATATTCCACCTATATGACTGGTGTATCAGCAAATCCACCTATATGACTGGTATCTCAGCAATATTCCACCTATATGACAGGTACCTCAGCAATATTCCACCTATATGACAGGTACCTCAGCAATATTCCAGCAATATTCCACCTATATGACTGGTACCTCAGCAATATCCACCTATATGACAGGTACCTCAGCAATATCCACCTATATGACAGGTACCTCAGCAATATTCCAAGCTATATTCCACCTATGACTGGTATATCAGCAATATTCCACCTATATGATACCTCAGCAATATTCACAATATTCCACCTATGACTGGTATATCAGCAATATTCCACCTATATGACAGGTACCTCAGCAATATTCCGCCTATATGGCTGGTACCTCAGCAATATTCCACCTGTAAAACAGGTGCCTCAGCAATATTCCACCTATGTGACAGATACCTCAGCAATATTCCACCTATATGACAGGTACCTCAGCAATATTCCTGCCTATATGAGTGGTATCTCAGCAATATTCCACCTATATGACAGGTACCTCAGCAATATTCCACCTATATGACAGGTACCTCAGCAATATTCCACCTATATGACAGGTACCTCAGCAATATTCCACCTATATGACAGGTACCTCAGCAATATTCCACCTATATGACAGGTGTACCTCAGCAATATTCCTCTTATATGGCGGGTACCTCAGCAATATTCCACCTATATGACAGGTACCTCAGCAATATTCCGCTATATGGCAGGTACCTCAGCAATATTCCACCTATATGACAGGTACCTCAGCAATATTCGCCTATATGGCAGGTACCTCAGCAATATTCCACCTATATGACAGGGACCTCAGCAATATTCCACCTATGTGACAGGTACCTCAGCAATATTCCACCTATATGACAGGTACCTCAGCAATATTCCGGGCCTACATGGCAGGTACCTCAGCAACATTCCACCTATGTGACAAGTACCTCAGCAATATTCACCTATATGGCGGGTACCTCAGCAATATTGTGAGGAGTGTGTTCAGTTTTACTTTCCAGCAATATTCCACCTATAACCACTAGGCTCAGTAACCCCACCACCCCAAATTTATAAGAAATGACCCTTCTGTTGATATCTGCTGACATTTCATCAACACAATCACTGTTCCCTACCCACCTGACAACAAACCAGGGTTTAGAGACGAATACCACAGACAGGGTTTGACAGCACCACTGTCTTATGTACAACAGTTCCAGTTCTCCAACAACCAAGTTCATCTGTCACTGACAGCAGATAACGACTCAGATATATTGGACACTTCACAGAATCCTTGGAATATCAAACATCAGGAATGCAATTACATTAATATTTTTGAACCAGCTTGAAGTTGCACCATGAGTGGTGCTGTTTTATCACAGCTCAGAATCAGCAACATAACATTTAACACAACATCCATAAGCCCTGAGCTGTCAGTTGGATGTCAGAAACATGGTATCACTGCATTCACATCTTGGGAAATGTCGCCAGCTTGATCTTCAATAATACAAGCCATGGGAAAATCCATTAGCAAGATCATTCTGAGATGAAATTGATTATTCAACCTGAGTGCAGCATGACTGTTTAATCCGCTGCATATCTGTCCCTGCTTGATGCCACAGATTCATAAACAGATAACTAAGTCAGGGAATGTGATAAGAGACATATCACACACTGAAGATATATGCATTACAGATAATATCCCACAAGAGAGGCGTGTTACAGCACTTGCATACAACAGAGACATGTCAAACAGCACTTATCACACAAAATAGATGTGTTACAGTACTTATCACACAACAGAGGCATGTCTTACAGCACTTATCACACAAAGCAGAGACATGTGTTACAGCACTTATCACACAACAGAGATGCGTTACAGCACTTATCACAGACTAGAGACATGTGTTACAGCACTTATCACACAACAGAGACATGTGTTACTGGACATCTCAAACAACAGAGACATGTGTTACAGCACTTATCACACAAGCAGAGACATGTGTTACAGCACTTATCACACAGCAGAGACATGTGTTACAGCACTTATCACACAAAGCAGAGACATGTGTTACAGCACTTATCACACAGCAGAGATGCGTTACAGCACTTATCACAGACTAGAGACATGTGTTACAGCACTTATCACACAACAGAGACATGTGCTACTGCACTTATCTCAAACAACAGAGACATGTGTTACAGCACTTATCACACAACAGAGACATGTGTTACAGCACTTATCACACAGCAGAGACATGTTACAGCACTTATCACACAACAGAGACATGTGTTACAGCACTTATCACACAACAGAGAGATGTGTTAAAGCACTTATCACACAACAGAGACATGTGTTAAAGCACTTATCACACAACAAGACACATGTTACTGGACATCTCAAACAACAGAGACATGTGTTACAGCACTTATCACACAACAGAGACATGTGTTACAGCACTTATCACACAACAGAGAGATGTGTTAAAGCACTTATCACACAACAGAGACGTGTTAAAGCACTTATCACACAACAAAGACACATGTTACTGGACATCTCAAACAACAGAGACATGTGTTACAGCACTTATCACACAAAAAGACATGTGTTACAGCACTTATCACACAACAGAGATGTGTTACAGCACTTATCACACAACAGAGACATGTGTTACAGCACTTATCACACAACAGACACATGTGTTACAGCACTTATCACACAGCAGAGACATGTGTTACAGCACTTATCACACAACAGAGAGATGTGATACAACACTTATCACACATCAGAGATGTGTTACTGGACATCTCAAACAACAGAGACTTACAGCACTTATCACACAACAGAGACATATGTTACTGGACATCTCAAACAACAAAGACATGTGTTTTTGCACATATTACCCCAAAGATCTGTTACTGAACATACAACTAACTGGAGACATGAGTTAAACTGAACTGACTCTGTCATTCAAACACCCACTCACTAACTCTGACATATGTCCCCTTATTTGTGGACTTCAGTATATATATTCTCTGTAAGCAGCATATGGACTCTTGCTACTTACAGACCAGACAATCACAAAATCATATTCAAAAGGTTCCACAAATAATTGAATTGTTTTTAAACTGAGAATAGACCACTTGTTGCTCCAGCCTCATAAATACGAGGCAGACACGACCGTCTGCTACAGCATATCTTCAGGCAGAGTGTACGGCAGGACCAGGAATTACTCAATCAATACCTGTGTGGCAGACAATCCAAGCCAGGCAAAACAGATGGAATAGATTCCAATGTTGCCATTAATCTTCTCTAATATGACAGGTGTCACAAGTCAAGCCTCTAATCAGGTTTTGATTACAGTTTCACTCTCATCTTTAAGTATAATGGCCATGTACACATGAACACCTCTCATCACAGGCGACGTGTCTGAAACCCAAACACAATCTACCGCTTCTCGTTTATTTGTGACAACATCCATCAATAAAGGAATAATACAATACGGCCCAGCAAACACACCCAGGTACTGGATGCTAATATCTGGATATATCATACATATTGGGGTTGTATACGACTTATATCCACCTGATGTATCATCCATCAGGATATATCATAATACCTTCATCAGGATATATCAAACATATATCTTCTAAATACATCATACACACATCCATCAGGATTGACAGACATGTCATACATGTTTCCAGATATAAGTGTGTACACACACATGCATGCACACATGCACGCAAACATGCACACACCAGAATTGTTCCTATTTGTCAGTTTAACGCACTTCTGACAAATATGTCAGCATAGAGATAAATAACTGCCACGACTTGTCAGACAAGATGTTGACACCTGTCACCACCTCCATCACGTTTGTTCGTCATCCGACTTAGTCATAAATCTTCAACCCAAGTAATTTGTTCATAACACAGGCTCTTGTCTACATCATTTCCCAATATAGGGCTGTCATCAGAGGTTTTCTGTCATTGACAAGTAGTTGTGAAGACAACATCACGGCCTTGTGTGCCGTTAACACAAGCTCTCCCTGTCTGTGAGAGACCTCCTGGCGCTACCTGCCTCAAAGTCACTATCATCACGTCAAGAAACAGAAACCACTACATAATTTTTGTTGGGGCAAACCGAAAATAGACACTTAAGTTACAAACTTACAATTTGTTTATCAAAAGTTTATACTTACTTGTTTTCTAAATAACTTGGTTTGAAATTAATCTGGTATATAATTTCACCAGAAATCAATTTGTATACATGGTACATATCAAGACAGACATGGAATAATGCTTTAACACAATTTCAATAGACCTGTTTCAACAAAAATATAATCATCCTGCAAAACTTCACCACATCCGACTTATGTCATCATATCCATGACCAAAGTCATCAGAGCCCTACCTAATGACCTCACATCCCTGACAAATGTCATCACAGCCCTGACAAATGACCTCACATCCCTGACAAATGTCATCGCAGCCCTGACAAATGACCTCACATTCCTGACAAATGTCATCACAGCCCTACCTAATGACCTCACATCCCTGACAAATGTCATCACATCCCTGACAAATGTCATCACAGCCCTACATAATGACCTCACATCCCTGACAAATGTCATCACATCCCTGACAAATGTCATCACATCCCTGACAAATGTCATCACATCCCTGACAAATGACCTCACATCCCTGACAAATGCCATCACATCCCTGACAAATGTCATCACATGCCTGACCAACATCACACCCTTGACTGATGTCATCACCATTTCTGGTGTCCCCACATATTGCTGGATAAATTGCTGGAATCCCTGGCTAAAGTCATCAAATCTAAACATCAGTCATGTCAGTCATCCCTCCTAAGATGAAATCATCAACATCACACAAAAAGTCATCACATCCCTGACCAATGTCATCAACCCTGGATAAAGTCATCACATCCCTGACCAAAGTCATCAACCCTGGATAAAGTCATCACATCTCTGACAAATGTCATCACACCCCTATCTAATGTCCACACAAATCCCTATCATTTACCAGTTTGTATTCTGTACACGCGGCAGACTGAAGCCCAGACCAATGTCTGAGGTACATCTGACCATGTTTTGTATGTGACAAAAAACTCCAACTTACGACATCCAAGTTCATCGCTGTCATCACCTCAGCAAGTCATTATCACCATCACACAGCCATTCCTTGTTGATACAGCGGCTGTTTTCACATGTGAAGTCATTGCCCGGACACGTGGGGACTTCACCTGAAACAACCAAAAACAACACTATAAATGTCAGGACAACAACACTGTACTAGTCACACACAAACGTTACAAACATATCTGGCTAAATAACGTTGTCATCTTGACCCCAGTGACCCAATTCTGGCTAAATAGCTACTCTGACTCCACCAGCACAGCAGAATATGATGGTTCACAATTCTTGTCACCAGTGTCAGACTACCCAGATAACTAACTTCTCACCCTGTCGGATCTTCACTGGGAGACAGGGAGACCAGGCATGAGAGTTACTGAAGGTCAAATGCTTAACTCAGATCTTCACTGGGAGACAGGGGAGACTAGAATGGGTTACTGAAAGGTCAATTGTAACTTGGATCTTCACAGGGAGACAGGAGACTAGCATTAGATTATTGAAGGTCAATTGTAACTCCTCGATCTTCACTGGGGGAGACAGGGGAGACTAGAATGGGTTACTGGAAGGTCAATTGTAACCTCGGATCTTCACTGGGAGACAGGAAGACCTTGCATGAGTTACTGAAGGTCAATGTAGCTCCGGATCTTCACTGGGAGACAGGGAGACTAGAATGGGTTACTGAAGGTCAATTGTAACTTCCAGGATCTTCACAGGGAGACAGGGAGACTAGCATGATTACTGAAGGTCAATTGTAACCCGGATCTTCACTGGGAGACAGGGAGATTCATAGCATGAGATACTGAAGGTCAATTGTAACTTCCCTGGATCTTCACTGGGGCAGACAGGGAGACTAGCATGGTTACTGAAGGTCAATTGTAACCCAGATCTTCACTGGGAGACAGGGAGACTAGCATGAGTTACTGGAGGTCAATTGTAACTCGGATCTTCACAGGGAGACAGGGAGACTAGCATGAGTTACTGAAGGTCAATTGTAACCCAGATCTTCACTGGTAGAGACAGGGAGACTAGCATGAGTTACTGAAGGTCAATTGTAACTCCCTCGGATCTTCACTGGTAGACAGGGGAGACAGGGAGACTAGCATGAGTTACTGAAGGTCAATTGTAACCCAGATCTTCACTGGGAGACAGGGAGACTAGCATGAGTTACTGAAGGTCAATTGTAACCCAGATCTTCACTGGGAGACAGGAGACTAGCATTTACTGGAGGTCAGTGTAACTCGATCTCTTCACAGAAGGAGACAGGGAGACTAGCATGAGGCTACTGAAGGTCAATTGTAACCCAGATCTTCACACTGGTAGACAGGGAGACTAGCATGAGTTACTGAAGGTCAATTGTGGCTCCTGATCTTCACTGGTAGACAGGGAGACAGGAGACTAGCATGAGTTACTGAAGGTCAATTGTAACCCAGATCTTCACTGGAGACAGGAGACTAGCATGAGTTACACGAAGGTCAATTGTAACTCCTCGATCTTCACTGGGAGACAGGGGAGACTACAGCATGAGTTACTGGAGAGTCAATTGTAACCTCGGATCTTCACTGGGAGACAGGGAGACTAGCATGAGTTACTGAAGGTCAGAAGTCAAATCGTGTCCTGATCTTCACTGGGAGACAGGGGAGACTAGCATGAGTTACTGAAGGTCAATTGTAACCTCGATCTTCACTGGTAGAGACAGGGAGACTCTAGCATGAGTTACTGAAGGTCAATTGTAACTCGATCTTCACTGGGAGACAGGGGAGACTAGCATGAGTTACTGAAGGTCAATTGTAACCCTGATCTTCACTGGGAGACAGGGAGACTAGCATGAGTTACTGAAGGGATCAATTGTAACTCGGATCTTAGCACTGGTAGACAGGGAGACAGGGAGACTAGCATGAGTTACTGAAGGTCAATTGTAACTTCTAGGATCTCTCACTGAGACAGGGGAGACTAGCATGAGTTACTGAAAGGTCAATTGTAACCCAGATCTCTCACTGGGAGACAGGGTGAGACTAGCATGAAAGGTTACTGATAGGTCAAATTGTAACTCGATCTTCACCGGGGACAGGGAGACTAGCATGAGTTACTGGAAGTCAATTGTAGTCTTTCTGATCTTCACTGGGGAACAGGACCAGCATGAGCTACTGAAGGCTTCCACTGTAACCCCTGATCTCTCACCTGATACAGGGAGACTATGAGTTACCAGAAGGTCAACCTGTAACTTCTGCGGATCTTTCACTGGGAGACTAGACAGCATGAGTTACTGAAGGTCAATTGTAACCCGAATCTCTCACTGGGAGACAGGGGAGACTAGCATGAGAGTTACTGAAGGTCAATTGTAACTCCCGGATCTTCACTGGGGAGACAGGAAGACTAGCATGAGCTTACTGAAGGTCAATTGTAACCCAGATCTCTCACTGGGAGACAGGAGACTAGCATGAGCTTACTGAAGGCCAATTGTAACTCAGATCTCTCACTGGGAGACAGGGCATGAGATTACTGAAGGTCAATTGTAACCTGGGATCTTCACTGGGAGACAGGGAGACTAGCATGAGTTACTGAAGGGTCAATTGTAACTCCAGATCTTCACTGGGAGACAGGGGAGACTAGCATGAGTTACTGAAGGTCAATTGTAACCCAGATCTTCACTGGGAGACAGGGAGACTAGCATGAGTTACTGAAGGTCAATTGTAACTCGATCTTCACTGAAGGAGACAGGGGAGACTAGCATGAGTTACTGAAGGTCAATTGTAACCCAGATCTTCACTGAGACAGGGAGACAGGAGGCATGAGTTACTGAAGGTCAATTGTAACCCAGATCTTCACTGGGAGACAGGGAGACTAGCATGAGTTACTGAAGGTCAATTGTAACCCCTCGATCTTCACTGGGAGACAGGAGACTAGCACTGAGTTACTGAAGGTCACTTGTAACCCAGATCTTCACTGGGAGACAGGGAGACTAGCATGAGTTACTGAAGGTCAATTGTAACCCAGATCTTCACTGGTAGACAGGGAGACTAGCATGAGTTACTGAGGTCAATTGTAACCTCTCATCTCCTCACTGGTAGACAGGAGACTAGCATGAGTTACTGAAGGTCAATTGTAACCCAGATCTTCACTGGGGGAGACAGGGGGAGACTAGCATGGAGTTACTGAAGGTCAATTGTAAACCCAGATCTTCACTGGGAGACAGGGAGACTAGCATGAGTTACTGAAGGTCAATTGTAACCCAGGATCTTCACTGGTAGACAGGAGACTAGCATGAGTTACTGAAGGTCAATTGTAACTTCCTGGATCTTCACTGGGGAGACAGGAGACTAGCATGAGTTCCTGAAGGTCAATTGTAACTTCGGATCTTCACTGGGAGACAGGGGAGACTAGCATGAGTTACTGAAGGTCAATTGTAACCCAGATCTTCACTGGGAGACAGGGGAGACTAGCATGAGTTACCGGAGGTCAATTGTAACTCCCGGATCTTCACTGGGAGACAGGGAGACTAGCATGAGATACTGAAGGTCAATTGTAACCCAGATCTTCACTGGGAGACAGGGAGACTAGCATGAGTTACTGAAGGTCAATTGTAACTCGGATCTTCACTGGTAGACAGGGAACAGGGGAGACTAGCATGAGTTACTGAAGGTCAATTGTAACTCGGATCTTCACTGGGGAGACAGGAGACTAGCATGAGTTACTGAAGGTCAATTGTAACTCCTGATCTTCACTGGGAGACAGGGAGACTAGCATGAGTTACTGAAGGTCAATTGTAACTCGATCTTCACTGGGAGACAGGAAGACTAGCATGAGTTACTGAAGGTCAATTGTAACTCCGGATCTTCACTGGGAGACAGGGAGACTAGCATGAGTTACTGAAGGTCAATTGTAACTCGGATCTTCACTGGGAGACAGGGGAGACTAGCATGAGTTACTGAAGGTCAATTGTAACCCAGATCTTCACTGGGGAGACAGGAGACTAGCATGAGTTACTGAAGGTCAATTGTAACTCCCGGATCTTCACTGGGAGACAGGAGACTAGCATGAGTTACTGAAGGTCAATTGTAACTCCGGATCTTCACTGGGACAGAGACAGGAGACTAGCATGAGTTACTGAAGGTCAATTGTAACCCAGATCTTCACTGGTAGACAGGGAGACTAGCATGAGTTACTGAAGGTCAATTGTAACCCAGATCTTCACTGGGGAGACAGGGAGACTAGCATGAGATACTGAAGGTCAATTGTAACCCCAGATCTTCACTGGTAGACAGGGAGACTAGCATGAGATACTGAAGGTCAATTGTAACCCAGATCTTCACTGGGAGACAGGGAGACTAGCATGAGTTACTGAAGGTCAATTGTAACCCAGATCTTCACTGGGAGACAGGGAGACTAGCATGAGTTACTGAAGGTCAATTGTAACTCGGATCTTCACTGGGAGACAGGGAGACTAGCATGAGTTACTGAAGGTCAATTGTAACCCAGATCTTCACTGGGAGACAGGAGACTAGCATGAGATACTGAAGGTCAATTGTAACTCGATCTTCACTGGGAGACAGGAGACTAGCATGAGTTACTGAAGGTCAATTGTAACCCAGATCTTCACTGGGAGACAGGGAGACTAGCATGAGTTACTGAAGGTCAATTGTAACTCGGATCTTCACTGGGAGACAGGAAGACTAGCATGAGTTACTGAAGGTCAATTGTAACTCAGATCTTCACTGGGAGACAGGAAGACTAGAATGGGTTCCTGAAGATCAGTTTTAACTCCAGATCTTCTCTGGGAACCAAGGAGACAAGAATGGGTTCCTGAAGACCAATGGTAACCCAGATCTTCACAAGGAGACTAGAATGATTTACTGAGACCAATTCTAAGTCAGATCTGGAGTTGAGTACTTACAACATATCTTGAAGTTTTCACTACTCACTGAAGACACATAAGACCGGTCATTTCCATGACAACAAGCCACAAGTGATACTGACAATTTACTACTACCACAACAGAAATGTCATAACTTCCTACAAAAGATATATGCTGCAAGTGTCTGGAATAAACTTCCTGAGATACAAGCAGCATTCCAGTTTTTGTGAAGATCTCCGCCACATATCTGTCATATACCGCAACGTTAACACAAGCTCTCCCCTGCTAGTCGGCCAGGAAATACCTACGGGTATTGCTCTCCCCTGCTAGTCGGCCAGGAAATACCATCACGGTAGTGCTCTCCTGCTAGTTGGCCAGGAAATACCTACAGGTATTGCTCTCCCTTCTAGTCGGCCAGGAAATACCCACGGGTAGTGCCTCCCCCAAAGGTTGGCCAGGAAATACCTACAGGTGTGCCTCCCCCTGCTAGTCGGCCAGGAAATACCTACGGGTATTTGTATATTGTTTTCACAATCTGTTCCTAGTAATGTTTCTGTATGATTGACAACCATCGCAGCAGAACCCAACAGCTTCTTACAGACCAACCACAAAACTGTCATGAAATCAGCACAGAAGATCACGGAATCTATAGGAAGTGTGATATGTCACAGACACTTAACATTGGCAAGACTCGCTCACGCCGACACAAGCAGTAAACTAAAGACTGAAGTTGACTTTTTTCAGCAAAAAGCGTTGAAAGAATTCCAATTTCTAAAACCATAAACTTCTCAGTTGCAACAATTGGTTAAAAATTTCAACTTTATGATGATGGAGCATACGTCAAAAGAATTTCTTGACTTGAAGCAAAAACAGAAGGGTAAAATTCTATAGCAACCAGTTCAGGTCAGTTAGAGGTGATTTGTTTTTGATGAAATGCAAGTAACCTAACACCATGCCTGCTGCCGACAGATTGACACACCAGTCGAGATGAAAGTTGGTCCGTTTTTTGTGTTTCTTCATTACTGTTAGTTTCTCCCAAGGCCCGTGGTACTTAGTGACCTGCAAGATGGCGTCTGATGCCACCTGTGTCCCACTGGGCAGAGCAGGAAGTCATCTCAGGCTGTACCTTAATCTACACTCGATTACGCTGGCTGGCTTTTTGTTTGCTTCTCAAAGAACGTAATTTTTCCCGCGTTTCCTAGTGCTTCTCCAACTAATGTGTTTGCTGTAGACTGCTGCAAACAGTCAATGAGCTAATACAACATATATACATAAATATATATACTTTATTTGTTTGGGTTTTTAGGTAAAAAAAAGTAAATAGTCAACACTGATTTGGCACATTGGAAAAGGTTGGCAACAATCTCAAAACTGAACTGGTTACATATATCTGTATTAGCGGGGCCTGTCCCAAAAAAGCCATCACTGGCTGTCCTGCATCTAACTTTCGGACCTACAGAAGCTGGAGTCTCTGTCCTGCATCTAACTCAGGACCTGACAGATGGTGGAGTCTCTGTCCTGTATCTAACTTGGACCTACAGATGGTGGAGTCTCTGTCCTGTATCTAACTAGGACCTACAGATGGTGGAGTCTCTGTCCTGTATCTAACTTGGACCTACAGATGGTGGAGAGTCTCTGTCCTGTATCTAACTAGGACCTACAGATGGTGGAGTCTCTGTCCTGCATCTAACTAGGACCTACAGATGGTGGAGTCTCTGTCCTGCATCTAACTAGGACCTACAGATGGTGGAGTCTCTGTCCTGCATCTAACTAGGACCTACAGATGGTGGAGTCTCTGTCCTGCATCTAACTCAGACCTACAGATGGTGGAGTCTCTGACCTGCATCTAACTGGGACCCTACTGATGGTTGAGTCTCTGTCCTGCATCTAACTAGGACCTACAGATGGTGCAGTCTCTGTCCTGTATCTAACTAGGACCTACAGATGGTGGAGTCTCTGTCCTCTATCTAACTATGGACCTACAGATGGTGGAGTCTCTGTCCTCCATCCAACTCGGACCTACAGATGGTGGAGTCTCTGTCCTGCATCTAACTATGACCTACAGATGGTGGAGTCTCTGTCCTGCATCTAACTAGGACCTACAGATGGTGGAGTCTCTGTCCTGCATCTAACTAGGACCTACAGATGGTTGAGTCTCTGTCCTGCATCTAACTAGGACCTACAGATGGTGCAGTCTCTGTCCTGTATCTAACTAGGACCCTACAGATGGTGGAGTCTCTGTCCTCTATCTAACTTGGACCTACAGATGGTGGAGTCTCTGTCCTCCATCCAACTTCAGGACCCTAGCACATGGACCTACAGATGGTGGAGTCTCTGTCCTGCATCTAACTATGACCTACAGATGGTGGAGTCTCTGTCCTGCATCTAACTAGGACCTACACATGGTGGAGTCTCTGTCCTGCATCTAACTGGGACCTACAGATGGTTGAGTCTCTGTCCTGCATCTAACTAGGACCTACAGATGGTGGAGTCTCTGTCCTGCATCTAACTAGGACCTACAGATGGTGGAGTCTCTGTCCTGCATCTAACTCGGACCTACAGATGGTGGAGTCTCTGTCCTCCATCTAACTCGTGACCTACAGATGGTGGAGTCTCTGTCCTGCATCTAACTATGACCTACACATGGTGGAGTCTCTGTCCTGCATCTAACTAGGACCTACAGATGGTGGAGTCTCTGTCCTGCATCTAACTAGGACCTACAGATGGTGGAGTCTCTGTCCTGCATCTAACTATGACCTACAGATGGTGGAGTCTCTGTCCTGCATCTAACTCGGACCTACAGATGGTGGAGTCTCTGTCCTGCATCTAACTAGGACCTACAGATGGTGGAGTCTCTGTCCTGCATCTAACTCGGACCTACAGATGGTGGAGTCTCTGTCCTGCATCTAACTAGGACCTACAGATGGTGGAGTCTCTGTCCTGCATCTAACTCAGACCTACAGATGGTGGAGTCTCTGTCCTGCATCTAACTCAGGACCTACAGATGGTGGAGTCTCTGTCCTGCATCTAACTCAGACCTACAGATGGTGGAGTCTCTGTCCTGCATCTAACTAGGACCTACAGATGGTGGAGTCTCTGTCCTGCATCTAACTCGGACCTACAGATGGTGGAGTCTCTGTCCTGCATCTAACTATGACCTACAGATGGTGGAGTCTCTGTCCTGCATCTAACTATGACCTACAGAACACAGTTACACACACATCTCAAGGACACATGCACGCTTACAAAACAGCATTTTATCCAACTGTTAAACATATTCAAACACTGACTTGCAGGTTCTAAATACTATTAAATGGACTTAAACATTAACATGCAACAGATGGCTTTGTGTATTCCTAGCTTCGGCAATGGGAGTCATGCCAATTTCCACTTGTAGACAAGAGTACAAATTTGTCTGGAAGCAGCGCTGGCTGAGTGGGTTAGATCACTGACTTTGTGAACTGCGAACAGGTGCCTGACTCCGAGAATGTAGGTTCGAATCACACATGGACTCAACCCAAAAAGTACTAGAATCTGTACTTCACTGAGAAAGTGTAATCCAAGATGCATGACAGATGCTGCATTTGATTACTTTCTAAAAGGCTCTGTGTCATGACAACAATAACATGGATGAACAATTTGTTCGAGGACTGTTGTCAAGGGAGACGATGATAAAGACGGCAGTCCCCTATGATAACTGTGTTTAGTTGCTGTCTGTGCACTTGACTTGTTCACCGCCAGTTGTCCCCTAGCTCAGTCACACTCTGCTAAATCTGTCCACTAGCGACTACTGCGAGTTGTTGATACGTGCAACCAGTCAAATACTCTTGTATCTCCATGCTTCAGACACAGAAAGTGAGTAATAAGTGCTGGAAGTGAGACAACTAGTTCTTGATGATGAATACTGCAGTAGGTTTCACTATCTCCTTCTGTAACCGTCGACCCTGAGCACTAGGAAAAAGTATTCAATTCTTTAATAACGTAAGCACAGGTGCATGGAAAACATCTGTAAGTGTCAACATGACTGGATGGGACAAGGTTTCATCTGTGGTTACCTGAACCTTAAACTGTTGGTGAAACTTTCACCTGTTATTAGATACCACAGCTAACCTCAACACCTAATCAATGAATCTACACTCCATTAAAGACTTAACAATAAACGGACATCCTCCCCACTGTCCTCCACCCACGGAATCAAGTTTAAACATCACTTTCACTGTACAGATGTCAAACTAACTAAACAACCGTAGGCCAGCAGGAGGTTGTTGCTAGCTAAGGCACCACTGTTAGGCCAGCAGGAGGTTGTTGCTAAGCTAAGGCACCACTGTTAGGCCAGCAGGAGGTTGTTGCTAAGCTAAGGCACCACTGTTAGGCCAGCAGGAGGTTGTTGCTAAGCTAAGCTGTCCACCACTTGCGACCACTGTTAGGCCAGCAGGAGGTTGCTGCTGTCAGGCAGGCCAGCAGGAGGTTGTTTGCTTAGCTAAGTCACCACTCCAGCCACTGTTTGTTCCCACTGTTAGGCCAGCAGGAGGTTGTTGCTAGGCACCACTGTTAGGCTTAGCAGGAGGTTGTTGCTTAGGCCAAGGCAGCGGAGGTAGGCAGGAGGTTGTTGTTTGCTAAGCTAAGGCACCACTGTTGGGCCAGCAGGAGTGTTGTAGCTCGGCTAAGCTACTGTTAGCTAAGTCAAGGCACCACTGTTACTTGTTGCTGGCTAAAGGCACCACTGTTAGGCCAGCAGGGAGGGTTGTTTAGCAGCTAAGGCACCACTGTTAGGCCAGCAGGAGGTGTTGCTTAGCTAAGGCACCACTGTTAGGCCAGCAGCAGGCAGGAGGTTGTTGCTTAGCTAGGGCCAGCAGTTGTTAAGGGCACCACTGTTAGGCCAGCAGGAGGTTGTTGTTAAGCTGTACTGTTAGGCCAGTTAGCCAGCAGGAGGTTGTTGCTTAGCTAAGGCACCACTGTTATGCCAGCAGGAGGCTGCCACTTGTTGCTGGCTAGAGTGCCAGCAGGAGGTTGTTGCTTAGCTAAAGTCACCAGTTAGCCAGCAGGAGGTTGTTGTTAGCTAGGCACCACTGTTAGGCCAGCAGGGAGGTTGTTGTTGCTAAGCCAAGGCACCACTGTTAGGCCAGCAGGAGGTTGTTGCTTAGCAAGGCACCACTGTTAGGCCAGCAGGAGGTTGTTGCTAAGCTAAGGCACCACTGTTAGAGCCAGCAGGAGGTTGTTGCAGCAGGAGCAGGAGGTTGTTGCTTCAGCTAAGGCACTGTTAGGCCAGTCTGGCTAAGCTAAGGCACCACTGTTAGGCCAGCAGGGAGGTTGTTGCTAAGCTAAGGCACCACTGTTAGGCCAGCTAAGCTAAGGCACCACTGTTAGGGCCAGCAGTAGGTTAGGCCAGCAGGAGTTGTTGTTGCTAGCTAAGGCACCACTGTTAGGCCAGCAGGAGGTTGTTGCTTAGCTAAGTCACCGCATTGGAGGCCAGCAGGGAGTAGCTAAAGGGCAACACTGTTAGGCCAGCAGGAGGTTGTTGCTTAGCTAAGGCACCACTGTTAGGCCAGCAGGAGGTTGTTGCCAGCAGGAGGTTGTTGCTAAGCTAAGTCCAGCCCCACCCTCCCCAGCAGGAGGTTTGTTGCTAAGCCCACCACTGTTAGGCCTTCTTAGCTAAGCACTGTTAGGCCACTTGTTGCTTAGCCCCCACCTGTCTCCATCCCTCCCTCCTTCCCCCCTCCCCAGTCCACAAATCCATTATGGTGCACAGTGCATCTTGCTCCCTGTGTAACTCTCCAATATTACAAAGACCATGTCATTTGTCATGTAAACACATCCATGTTACATTCAACAACCACATCTACAAAAACTATCTTGTGTAATCAGTGTAGCAAACAATTACCCCAAAACCAACAGCTCCCTCCTTCAGCTGTTTACACAGCGGCCCCTGCTCTGCATGTCAGTTCTACACGTGACAATAATTCAAACTGGCAAAACATGCACACCGGAGACAATATGAGATGGAAACTTAGAATATATTAGATAAAATCGAGACAAAGTCCATTTTTTAGTGACAAGCCACTCTATTGGTCGTGATCCTGTGGAGAAACACTGACAGAACGCATTATTCAACTGACTTTTTACAATATTCAACATGAGTTTTTAATGAAGCTGGAGATACAAAGGGTTAAATCAACTGATCTCCAGGAAGATACTCATGAATAGCTTTCAAACAGTGTTGACACTATATCAATCACTTCATTTATTCTGGGAGCAAACCAACAGGCAGCTGATCTTCATCAGAGAAACTTTCTGTCACACATCAGCAATTATGTGAGGTTATGGCCGCTGCATGAATGGCTGTGATGGCCTTGAAGGGTCAGGGCACCGGTGGCTCCACTGGTACATGTACATCCAGCTGATGAAACTTACACTGGGTTAACCCTCCTTACTCTGACTCACAACACACAACACAAACAGTCTCATCAACTACAGAAAATAGGTTTGTCCAACATTTACCCTGGTAATTAGGGAATATTTAGGTTACCATTATTTGTGTCCAATTCTAACAATAGTTATTATTACAACAACGAGAATGAATTGTGTAGTCTGCAGTTAGGGGGTTAAAACTGAGAGAAATGCATGATTTCATCACTGAAGCATCTTAAAAGAAAAAGTTATGAAATTCAAATTGAATCTAATCAATAATGAATCTGTTCAGAGTTGACTTGGAAAACAGAAGCAAGAAATGTGTCATGTCACTTTCCACATCGTAATCACATTCATAGAAAACCAAACACACCATATTGGACATAGGAATGGGACACTGTTCATCTTGTCTAAGTATGTTGACTGAGTGAGTGAGTGAGTGGGAGGGTGGTTGGTTGGGAGGGTGAATGAGTGAGTGAATGAGAGTGAGTGGGAGGGTGGTTGGTTGGGAGGGTGAGTGAGTGAATGGAAGTGGGTGGGTGAGTGAGTGAGTGAGTGAGTGAGTGAGTTAGTGAGTGAGTGAGTGAGTGAGTGAGTGAGTGAGTGAGTGAGTGAGTGAGTGAGTGAGTGAGTGAGTGAGTGAGTGAGCAAGCCAGGGAGGGAAAACTCTACTTGGAACGTGAGTGAGTGGAATCTCTTCCTGACAAGAGAGTGGGTGAGTAAATGAATAAGAGAGAGTTCTGACAAGTGAGTGAGTGCTTACTGAAAGCCATGTTTCAGCTGTCCCAGGACCCTGTCAGTCAGCCAGGGAGAGCCGCACCATGATTAATGTTCAGTAATTACAATGACACATTTTTTCCCCAAATACAATCAGCAGTCTGTCTTGGAGAGCTGCAGTTTTTGTCAGAGCCTACTGCATACAGACAGCATGTTTATGGGTAGCTTTGAAGACCCCGCCATGTTTACAAGCAGAATTTGCAAGCTCTTCCCGCGCAATAAACACACCGATATTGGATAATACACTAGTCAGGGGGTTGGTATGGGAGCCTGGGCAGATGGTTGGTGATGTGGGGGAGGGGGGTGGGGGAGGGTTGTGTAAGGGGATGCAGAGGAGGGAGGTGAGGACTGAGACTTGGTATTGTGGGACTGAGAGATGGTTTAGTTGGGAGTTGGCATGTAATATGGTGGTGGTGTTGTATGGTGATGTGTAGATGAAAGGGAGTCTCTGAATATGGTGAGATTGATAGTAATGGTGAGATTTAAATTGAAAGCTAGCCCTGGTATACTAGATGCTGGAGCCTGGTCTAAGACTTGCTTCAATGGATTAGGTGTTTAGCACTACAGGGAGGCCCAGGCTGCAGTGAAAATAATGTTGTTAGGGAGGTGTGTATACTAGGTGATGTGATGAAAGGAGGATTGCTGAGATGGTGAGATGGTGAGATGGTTGTTAGCTAGGTGGTATACTAGATGCTGGGATTGGTGTAGGGATGGGATGGTGAGATGGTTGTTAGCTAGGTGGTATACTAGATGCTGGGTTTGGTGTAGGGATGCTGGGATTGGTGTAGGGTTGCTGAGATGGTGAGATGGTTGTTAGCTAGGTGGTATACTAGATGCTGGGATTGGTGTAGGGTTGCTGAGATGGTGAGATGGTTGTTAGCTAGGTGGTGTACTAGATGCTGGGATTGGTGTAGGGTTGCTGAGATGGTGAGATGGTTGTTAGCTAGGTGGTATACTAGATGCTGGGTTTGGTGTAGGGTTGCTGAGATGGTGAGATGGTTGTTAGCTAGGTGGTATACTAGATGCTAGGATTTTGGGTGTAGGGATGCTGAGATAGTTGGTGAGATAGTTTATTAGCTAGGTAGGTATACTAGATGCTAGGATTGGTATAGGGATGCTGGGATTGGTGTAGGGATGCTGAGATGGTGAGATGGTTTGTTAGCTAGGTGGTATACTAGATGCTGGGATTGAGTGTGAGTATGATGCTGGGATGGTGAGATAAGTTGTTATTAACTTCTAGGTAGTGTACTAGATGATGGGATTGGTGTAGGGATGCTGAGATGTGAGATGGTTGTTAGCTTCAGGTGGTATACTAGATGCTGGGTTTAAGTGTAAGGATGCTAGGATTGGTGTAGGGTTGCTGAGATGGTGAGATGGTTGTTAGCTAGGTGGTATACTAGATGCTGGGATTGACTGAGTGTAGGGATGCTGAGATGGTGAAATGGTTATGTTAGCTAGGTGGTATACTGGATGCTAAATTTAGTTTGGTGTAGGATGCTGAGATAGGTGAGATGGTTGTTAGCTAGGTGGTGTAGGGATGCTGGGAGTTGGTGTAGGGATGCTGAGATGGTGAGATGGTTGTTAGCTAGAGTGGTGTAGGGATGCTACTGGGATTGGTGTAGGATTGCTGAGATGGTGAGATGGTTTGTTTAGCTAGGTGGTATACTAGATGCTGGGTTTGGTGTAGGGATGCTGGGATTGGTGTAGGGTTGCTGAGAGATGGTGAGATGGTTTGTTAGCTAGGTGGTATACTAGATGCTGGGATTGGTGTAGGGATGCTGGGATGGTGAGATGGTTGTTAGCTAGGTGGTATACTAGATGCTGGGATTGGGATTAGTAGGAGGTTCTGAGATGGTGAGATAGTTGGTTAGCTAGGTGGTATACTAGATACTGGGATTGGTGTAGGGATGCTGAGGATGGTGAAGATATAGATTATTAGTGGTGCTGAGATAGTTAGCTGGGTAGTGTACTAGATGCTGATGGATTGGTGTAGGGATGCTGAGAGATGGTGAGATGGTTTATTAGCTAAATGGTATACTAGAAGCTGGGATTAGTGTAGGGATGCTGGGATGGTGAGATGGTTATTAGCTAGGTTGGTATACTAGATGCTGGGATTGGTGTAGGGATGCAGGATTGGTGTCAAGGTTTGCTGAGATGGTGAGAGATGGTTTGTTAGCTATCTGGGTGGTATACTAGATGATGGGATTAGTGTAAGGTTGCTAGAGATAGTGAGATGGTTGTTAGCTAGGTGTAGTATACTAGATGCTGGGATTGGTGTAGGGATACTGGGATTAGTGTAGGGATGCTGAGAGATGGTGCAGAGATGAAAGTTTGTTAGCTAAATAGTGGTACTATACTAGAAGCTAGGATTAGGTGTAGGGATACTGGGATTGGTGTAGGGTTGCTGAAGATGGTAGGATGGTTTGTTAGCTAGGTGGTATACTAGATGCTAAAGGTTTAGTGTAGGGATATACTAGGATGCTGTAGGGTTAGTCTTAGGGATTGGTGTAGGAGTTGCTGAGATGGTGAGAAAGTGAATGGTTGTTAGCTAGGTGGTATACTAGATGCTGGGTTTAATGTATAGGATGCTGGGTTGGTGTAGGAGTTGCTGAGATGGTGAGATGGTTATTAGCTAAAATATGGTATACTAGATACTGGGATTAGTGTAAAGGATGCTAGGATTAGTGTAGGGTTGCTGAGATAGTAGAGATAGTTTTATTATGCTAGGTAGTGCCAGGATGCTAGGATTGGTTAAGGATGCTAGGATGGTGAGATGTTTGTTAGTAAGGTTAGGGATGCTGAAGGGATTGGTGTAGAATTGCTACTGAGATAGTGAGATGGTTGTTACAGCTAGGTAGTATACTAGATACTGGGTTTGGTGTAGGGATGCTGGGATTGGTGTAGGGATGCTGAGATGGGTAGATAGATGGTTTGTTAGCTAGGTGGGTATACTAGATAGCTGAGGATTAGTGTAGGGATGCTGAGATGGTGAGATGGTTGTTAGCTAGGTGGTATACTAGAAGCTGGGATTGGTGTAGGGATGCTGGGATTGGTGTAGGGATTGCTGAGATGATGGTAAGAATGGTTGTTAGCCTAGGTGGTACATACTAGATGCCGGGTTTAGTGTAGGGATGCTGACCGGTGGTGTACTGAGATGAGTGAGATATTGTTTGTTAACTAGGTGGTGTAGGGATGCTGGGATTGGTGTAGGGATGCTGGGATGGTGAAAGATGGTTTGTTAGCTAGGTGGTATACTAAGATGCTGGGATTTAGTGTAGGGATGCTGGGATTGGTGTAGGGTTGCTGAGATGGTGAGATGGTTGTTAGCCTAGGTAGTATACTAGATGCTGAATTGGTGTAAGGTTGCTGAGAGATGAGGATGAATGATGGTTGTTAGCTAGGTGGTATACTAAATCAGATACTGGGATTGGTGTAGGGTTGCTGAGATGGTGAATGGTTGTTAGCTAGGTGGTATACTAGAAGCTGGGATTGGTGTAGGGTTGCTGAAAGGATGGTGAAGATGGTTTATTAGCTAGGTAGTATACTAGATAATAGGATTTAGGTGTAGGGATGCTGGGATTGGTGTAGGGTTACTGAGATAGTGAGATGGCTTAGCTAGGTGGTATACTAGATACTGGGAATTGGTGTAGGGATGCTAGGATAGTGAGAGATAGTTAATTTAGCTAGGTGGTATACTAGATGCTGGGATTGGTGTAGGGATACTATGCGCAGGATTAGTGTAGGATACTGGGGATTGGTGTAAAGGATACTGAGATGGTGAGATGATTGTTATCAGCTAGGTAATTTAGATACTAGATGGGATTGGTGTAGGATGCTGGGATTGGTGTAGGAGTTGCTGAGAGATGGTGAAGATGGTTGTTAGCTAGGTGGTATACTAGATGCTAGGATAGGTGTGTAGGTTGCTGAGATGGTGGTTTGAGATGGTTGTTAGCTAGGTAGTATACTAGATGCTGGGATTAGTGTAGGAGTTACTGAGATAGTTGAGAATGGTTGTTAGCTAAGGTGGTATACTATACTAGAAACTGGGGATTAGTGTAGGAGGGATGCTGAGATAGTGAGAGATGGTTGTTAGCTAGGTGTGGTATACTAGATGCTGAAATTAGGGTTGGTGTAGGAGGTTGCTGAGATGGTGAGATAGTTATTAGCTAGAGTGGTATACTACTAGATGCTGGGTTTAGTGTAGGGATGCTTGGAAGGTTTAGTGTAAGGAGTTGCTGAGATGGTAATTTGAGATAGTTGTTAGCTAGGTAGTATACTAGATGATAGAGAATTAGTGTAGGATACTGAGGATGGTGAGAATAGTTGTTAGCTAGGTAGGTATACTAGATGCTGGGATTAGTGTATTAGGATACTGCAAGTTAGTGTAGGATGCTGAGATTCAGTGAGATATGGTTGTGCACAGCTAGGTAGTGGTATAGATGCTAGGATTGGTGTAGGATGCTGAGATATGGTGAGATGGTTGTTAGCTATGTGGTATACTAGATGCTGGGATTGGTGTAGGAGTTGCTAAGAAGGTGATTGGTGTAGGGTATACTAGAGATGGTGAGATGGTTTATTAGCTAGGTGGTATACTAGATGCTGGGATTTGTGCTAGGGATACTAGGATAAGTTAGTGTAGGAGTTGCTAAGATAGTAGGAATGGTTGTTAGCTAGGTAGTATACTAGATACTGGGATTGGTGTAGGATGCTAGGATTGGAGGTGTAGGAGTTACTGAGATAGTGAGATAAGTTGTTAGCTAGGTAGGTATATACTAGATACTAGGATTGAGTGTAGGATGCTAGGATTGGTGTAGGATTGCTGAGAGTATAGGTGAGATGGTTGTTAGCTAGGTAGTATACTAGATGCTAGGATTAGTGTGTAGGGATACTGAGATTGGTGTAGGAGGGTTTGCTGAGAGATGGTAGAGATGGTTGTTAGCTAGGTAGTGAATACTAGATGCTAGGATTAGTGTATAGGATGCTAGGATTATGTGTAGGAGGTTGCTGAGAGATAGTAGAGATGGTTTGTTAGCTAGGTAGGTATACTAGAATGCACAAGTTAGTGCTTAAGGATACTGGGATTGGTGTAGGGTTGCTGAGATGAGTGAGATAGTTTATTAGCTAGGTGGTATACTAGATGCTGGGATTGGTGTAGGATGCTGAGATAGTTAGAGATGCAGTTGTTAGCTAGGTGGAGTATACACTAGAAGCTAGGATTGGTGTAGGAATGCTGGGATTGGTGTAGGGTTGCTGAAGGATGGTGAGATGGTTGTTAGCTTACTAGGTGTGTAGGATGCTGGGATTGGTGTAGGGATGCTGGGATGGTGAGATGGTTGTTAGCTAGGTTGGTATACTAGATGCTGGGATTGGTGTAGAGATGCTGGGATTAGTGTGGGGTTGCTGGGATGGTGAGATAGTTTATTTGGCTACAAGAGTGAGTATACTCGATACTGCAAGGATTAGTGTGTGGGATGCTACAGGATTGGTGTAGGGATGCTGAGATGGTGAGAGATAGTTACATTAGCTAGGTAGTGTACTAGATGCTAGGATTGGTGTAGGGTATATTGCTGAAGATTAGTGAGAATGGATTGGTTAGCTAGAGTAGTGTACTAGATGATAGGAAGTTAGTGTAAAAAGAGGATTTTTACTAGGATGAGTGAGGGTAGTATTAGCTAGTTATTAGATGCTAGGTGGTATACTAGATGCTGGGATTGGTGTAGAGTTGCTGAGATGGTGAGATGGTTGTTAGCTAGGTGGTATACTAGATGCTGGGATTGGTGTAGGGATGCTGGGATGGTGAGATGGTTGTTAGCTAGGTGGTATACTAGATGCTGGGATTGGTGTAGGGATGCTGGGATTGGTGTAGGGTTGCTGAGATGGTGAGATGGTTGTTAGCTAGGTGGTGTAGGGATGCTGGGATTGGTGTAGGGATGCTGGGATGGTGAGATGGTTGTTAGCTAGGTAGTGTACTAGATGATGGGATTGGTGTAGGGATGCTGAGATGGTGAGATGGTTGTTAGCTAGGTGGTATACTAGATGCTGGGATTGGTGTAGGGATGCTGGGTTTGGTGTAGGGATGCTGAGATGGTGAGATGGTTGTTAGCTAGGTGGTGTACTAGATGCTGGGATTGGTGTAGGGTTGCTGGGATGGTGAGATGGTTGTTAGCTAGGTAGTGTACTAGATGATGGGATTGGTGTAGGGTTGCTGGGATGGTGAGATGGTTGTTAGCTAGGTGGTGTACTAGATGCTGGGTTTGGTGTAGGGATGCTGGGTTTGGTGTAGGGATGCTGAGATGGTGAGATGGTTGTTAGCTAGGTGGTGTACTAGATGCTGGGTTTGGTGTAGGGATGCTGGGATGGTGAGATGGTTGTTAGCTAGGTGGTGTAGGGATGCTGGGATTGGTGTAGGGATGCTGAGATGGTGAGATGGTTGTTAGCTAGGTGGTATACTAGATGCTGGGATTGGTGTAGGGATGCTGGGATTGGTGTAGGGATGCTGAGATGGTGAGATGGTTGTTAGCTAGGTGGTATACTAGATGCTGGGATTGGTGTAGGGATGCTGGGATTGGTGTAGGGTTGCTGAGATGGTGAGATGGTTGTTAGCTAGGTGGTGTAGGGATGCTGGGATTGGTGTAGGGATGCTGGGATGGTGAGATGGTTGTTAGCTAGGTGGTGTAGGGATGCTGGGATTGGTGTAGGGATGCTGAGATGGTGAGATGGTTGTTAGCTAGGTGGTATACTAGATGCTGGGATTGGTGTAGGGATGCTGGGATTGGTGTAGGGATGCTGAGATGGTGAGATGGTTGTTAGCTAGGTGGTATACTAGATGCTGGGATTGGTGTAGGGATGCTGGGATTGGTGTAGGGATGCTGGGATGGTGAGATGGTTGTTAGCTAGGTGGTGTAGGGATGCTGGGATTGGTGTAGGGATGCTGGGATTGGTGTAGGGATGCTGAGATGAGATGGTTGTTAGCTAGGTGGTATACTAGATGCTGGGATTGGTGTAGGGATGCTAGGATTAGTGTAGGGATGCTGGGATGGTGAGATAGTTTGTTAGCTAGGTGGTGTAGGGATGCTGGGATTGGTGTAGGGATGCTGGGATTGGTTGTAGGGATGCTGGGATTGGTGTAGGGATGCTGGGATGGTGAGATGGTTGTTAGCTAGGTGGTATACTAGATGCTGGGATTGGTGTAGGGTTGCTGGGATGGTGAGATGGTTGTTAGCTAGGTGGTGTAGGGATGCTGGGATTGGTGTAGGGATGCTGGGATTGGTGTAGGGATGCTGGGATTGGTGTAGGGATGCTGGGATGGTGAGATGGTTGTTAGCTAGGTGGTGTACTAGATGCTGGGAATGGGATGTTGGATGAAGTGGGGCTGCTGAACCTACTGGACAGAGGAAAGGACAACATCACACATAATTAACATGAGGGATGACAATGACAACCACATTCAAGAATCAGTGAAGCCTGATGACATCATCACTAGAGCATGGAATCTGGAATAACACACAGAGATAAGAATCTTGAGTGAAAACACAGTACCATGGAAGATCCTACCTCTCCTGTTGACACACACAGCCACCCTTCCATATTACCATCATAGAATGCCTGCAAAGGCTTCACTAGTTCACCCAGGTTGACAAGATAACACACTGTAAGACCCACCCCTGACACAGAGCAGGTGGGGGTAGGGTAGAAGGGGGAGGAAGGAAGAGATAGGAGCCGGAGATGACATGCGAGACATGAAGTGTGTTTGGCAGCCTCTGCCACGGCTGACTGCCTCCATGGGGCTGAGCATCACTAATCTCGCTCCACAATACTTCTCCCTCATTGAACTCAGCGGCCAGATGAAAGAGACGGAATCAATGACAGAACTGATGGCTTATCTTGTTGGTCTGTTATCACCAAGGCTTATGCTCCCGATCTCCATCAGGATCTCCACCAAACCTGCAGCTCTGTCCTGACCTGAACACACACTCACCACTCATCACCGAGTCCTCCCTGCCTCCGTCCCTCCCTGCCTGCCATGTCCCTCATCACTCCACGGTCCTATACCCAGCACAGGAGTACAATTTTACTCCCCACTGGAGCTGTAGACCAAGTACAACCAATAAACATTCCTTCACTATCAGCACAGACTAGATCACACCCATGTTATATCCCTTGTTACATCCACTGTTATAACCATTATGTTCTCTGTCATATCCCACAATATCCCACTATGTTTCCTGTTATATTTCCTGTTACTTCCCTGTTATATCTGGTTATATCCAATTATATCCTGTCATATAGCCCTTTTTAAATCCCATCATATCCCATTATATTCCCTGTTATATAGCCCTTATGTCCCTGTTATATCCCATCATATCCCCTGTTATATGCATTTGTTATATCCCACTTACATACTGTCATATCCCATAATATATCCCTGCTGTGTCCCCTCTTATAAAGCCCTTGTTATGTCCCATTGTATCCCCTGTTGTATAGCCCTTGTTATATACCTTGTTCTATCCCATCATACATCCCTTGTTATGTCCCCTAGGCCTGTTATATCCCCCCGTGTTATATCCCTGTTATGTCTCCTAGGCCTGTACTATCCCCCGTGTTATATCCCTGTTATGTCCCCGAGGCCTGTTATATCCCCTGTGTTATATCCCTGTTATGTCTCCTAGGCCTGTACTATCCCCAGTGTTATATCCCTGTTATGTCCCCTAGGCCTGTACTATCCCCCGTGTTATATCCCTGTTATGTCCCCTAGGCCTGTACTATCCCCCGTGTTATATCCCTGTTATGTCTCCTAGGCCTGTTATATACCCTGTGTTATATCCCTGTTATGTCTCCTAGGCCTGTTATATCCCCCGTGTTATATCCCTGTTATGTCGCCTAGGCCTGTATTATCCCCCGTGTTATATCCCTGTTATGTCTCCTAGGCCTGTTATATCCCCCGTGTTATATCCCTGTTATGTCCCTAGGCCTGTTCTATCCCCCGTGTTATATCCCTGTTATGTCCCTAGGCCTGTTATATCCCCCATGTTATATCCCTGTTATGTCCCTAGGCTGTTATATCCTCGTTATATCCCTGTTATGTCCCCCAGGGGGCTGTTATATCCCCGTGTTATATCCTGTTGTGTCCCTAGGCCTGTTATATCCCGCAGTTATGTCCCTGTTATGTCTCCTAGGCCTGTTATATCCCCATGTTATATCCCTGTTATGTTCCCTAGGCCTGTATTATCCCCAATGTTATATCCCTGTTATGTCTCTAGGCCTGTTCTATCCCCCCTCGTGTTATATCCCTGTTATGTCCCTAGGCCTGTTCTATCCCCCGTGTATATCCCTGTTATGTTCCCTAGGCATGTATTATCCCCTCGTGTTATATCCCCTGTTATGTCTCCTAGGCCTGTTATATCCCCAGTGTTATATCCCTGTTATGTCCCCTAGGGCCTGTTCTATCCCCAGTGTTATATCCCTGTTATGTTCCCTAGGCCTGTATTATCCCCAATGTTATATCCCTGTTATGTCCCTAGGCCTGTTATATCCCCCGTGTTATATCCTGTTATGTCCCTAGGGCCTGTACTATCCCCCCGTGTTATATCCCCTGTTATGTTCCCTAGGCATGTATTATCCCCTGTGTTATATCCCTGTTATGTCTCCTAGGCCTGTTATATATCCCGTGTTATATCCCTGTTATGTTCCCTAGGCCTGTATTATCCCCGATGTTATATCCCTGTTATGTCCCCTAGGCCTGTTATATCCCCCGTGTTATATCCCTGTTATGTCCCCTAGGCCTGTATTATCCCCCGTGTTATATCCCTGTTATGTTCCCTAGGCCTGTACTATCCCCCGTGTTATATCCCTGTTATGTCCCTAGGCCTGTTATATCCCCCGTGTTATATCCCTGTTATGTCTCCTAGGCCTGTTATATCCCCCGTGTTATATCCCTGTTATGTTCCCTAGGCCTGTATTATCCCCAATGTTATATCCCTGTTATGTCCCCTAGGCCTGTTATATCCCCCGTGTTATATCCCTGTTATGTCCCCTAGGCCTGTATTATCCCCCGTGTTATATCCCTGTTATGTCTCCTAGGCCTGTTATATCCCCCGTGTTATATCCCTGTTATGTCCCCTAGGCCTGTTCTATCCCCCGTGTTATATCCCTGTTATGTTCCCTAGGCCTGTTATATCCCCAATGTTATATCCCTGTTATGTCCCCTAGGCCTGTTATATCCCCCGTGTTATATCCCTGTTATGTCCCCTAGGCCTGTACTATCCCCCGTGTTATATCCCTGTTATGTTCCCTAGGCATGTATTATCCCCGTGTTATATCCCTGTTATGTCTCCTAGGCCTGTTATATCCCCCGTGTTATATCCCTGTTATGTTCCCTAGGCCTGTATTATCCCCGATGTTATATCCCTGTTATGTCCCCTAGGCCTGTTATATCCCCCGTGTTATATCCCTGTTATGTCCCCTAGGCCTGTATTATCCCCCGTGTTATATCCCTGTTATGTTCCCTAGGCCTGTACTATCCCCCGTGTTATATCCCTGTTATGTCCCCTAGGCCTGTTATATCCCCGTGTTATATCCTTGTTATGTCCCCTAGGCCTGTACTATCCCCCGTGTTATATCCCTGTTATGTCCCCTAGGCCTGTTATATCCCCCTGTGTTATATCCCTGTTATGTCTCCTAGGCCTGTTATATCCCCGTGTTATATCCTTGTTATGTCCCCTAGGCCTGTTATATCCCCGTGTTATATCCCTGTTATGTCTCCTAGGCCTGTTATATCCCCCGTGTTATATCCCTGTTATGTCCCCTAGGCCTGTACTATCCCCCGTGTTATATCCCTGTTATGTCCCCTAGGCCTGTTATATCCCCCATGTTATATCCCTGTTATGTCTCCTAGGCCTGTATTATCCCCCGTGTTATATCCCTGTAATGTCCCCTAGGCCTGTACTATCCCCCGTGTTATATCCCTGTTATGTCCCCTAGGCCTGTACTATCCCCCGTGTTATATCCCTGTTTTATCCCAGTGTTTCATTAAGGCCCACTGTTACCAGGCGACACCCGACAGATTACACCCACATCTGACCATCATTAATGGGAAGCCCACAAAATGTGATATTTCCCTCATGGCTCATTAAAATGTAAATTACATCATTTTCATAATGAGATGGTATTTTCAAAGACAAGAGACCAGCAATGGTTCTGTTATTTCATTACATGGCCATCTGTCCCCCCCTGCATCAGGAGTATCTCGTTTACCACCGGTTCAAACTACCGACCTCATCAAGGGTGATAATCTCCCACCCGACTCTGACAGACAGATTACACCAAACAGTCTGGTGCTACCAGACAACAACGTAAACAGTTCTAAAACTGTAAGGATCTGCTGGTCATTGGGGGATTTCCAGGTTCTGAATATGATCTGTGAGCTATCTAGCAGCACAGAGGGAGCCATCAAGGTATGGCAAACATCTAAGGGACTTATCAAGGACTGTAAAATAACCCTCAAATTGGGATGAAAAATGTTTATGTTCTTCCAGTAAGGGGATTCTTATTCTATTTTCCTAAATTCAGGTGTATACTACCGTATGTTTCATTGGGTAATTTATATTTGTACATGCTATACAAAACTGATTCTTAAAGTATTTCAAATGTTCATTTAAACAGAATGACATATCTTATTGTTCTTAAAGTTATGTGGGTTAAAGCAGCCTCTCCTTCCTTACTTGGTCCTGCTATCAGTGACATACAACCATCTTTCATCTGTACACAGTTATAACATATGTTCTAACAACATCAACAACATATTTGGATGTTTTTGTTCAATTTGGAATAGTTTTACAAACATTAGCTTCAGGCTTGGGGTCAACCGATGGCCCAGGGGCAGGTCAAGGTCTCTGCATCTACAAGCTGGCTTGAATCTGGCTTTAGCCCCAACCCACTCACTAACTCTACTTCAACCACAGCTGACCGAAGCCAACTAAGGGGGACAAGGAGGGAGATTGTCAAACATATCAAGTTCTGTTGATCAGATTTACAGCTATCCCATATACATGTACTTGATACCCTCAGCTCTTGGAGATACACATCAAAGGGCAACAGCAGCTACAGCTTCATCACAACACTCCGCCACACAGGCACAACATCCAGCCTCCCCGGGTTGGCATCCCCTCCCCCACCAGACCCTTCACACCCACATTCTTTACAACATCCTGACAGGAACAGATCATCATTGACTTTTTACCACAAGAATTTTAATCAACTGCACATATCATCAAATTTATAGATGATAAAAATGATCCAGTAAAATTTAAAATTTAACCTAGATCTAATGATCAAAGTTTTCACTATCTAAACTCTGAATGACAAAGTGTCCGTCCTTTCCCAGGTCCGCACTGTCTGTCTGACCTGAACAAGCACCTGCTCTGCCTCAGTGACATAGTGTAAGTAGTAACATGTACAGTACAACCAGAAATTATTGAAAATTTAAAGATTGTAAATTTTCTTTTTTTTTTACTTACGTGTTAAATGTGAATATTAGCAGAACATAACTCCAGATTCAAAGACAGGTGAACAGTTAGTATTTTGTCAAGTCACCATGGGCAGCAATGCAGGCTTCAATGCAACGGGGCATACTACTGATCAAAGAAGTTAGAAAGTCGTGGTCCATGCTGTCCCAATATTGGACCACCTCTTCTTTCATTTCAGCAATATTTGTCAGATTTTTCTTATTGACACTTTCCTTCATAAGTCCCCATTCATTTTCTATTGGATTTAGGTCAGGGCTGTAGCTTGGCCAATCTAATAATGTAATATTTTGGGTGCGAAACCAGGCCTGTGAATGCTTTGAACGATGTTTTGGGTCGCTGTCCTGCTGGAAACTCCAAACATTTCCATAGAACACGTGAGCAGATGGAAGTAAATGTCCCTCGAGAATATCTGTGTACCGCTCACTGTTCATATTCCCTTCAAATACACAGAGGGGCGTTGCCCCTAACACAGATATGCCACCCCACACGTTAAATTTCGGACTGTGCTTTGGGTGCTGATACAAAGGTTTTTTAGTTTGTTTGGTCCAGAATGTCAGTGTATTAGGAAACAGCCACACAGAACTTTCATCTGAGAAAATCACATTGTCCCAGTTAAAATTTCTATGCTGTAAGCACCAGTTCAACCTTCACTCCTTTTGTTCAGGTTTCATGATCGGTGATGGAATTCCTCGACTTTTCTGCCAACCCATTGCATGCAGCTCAGTTCTAATTGTCTCCTTACAGACAGCCACAGTTCTTCTATCAATCATATCCAGCCTTAGGTTTTCTAAACTCCTTCATTTGTTTTTAGAAACAAGAATACCAAGCCGGATTAACGGAGTTGTCTCTCTTGAATGAAACCAAGCACTTGATAGCTGGTCAAGGTTGTTTATACTAGAAATCCAATTAAACATATTCCTAAAATTCTCAATAATTTCTATTCATGTTATATATAACTCAAAGAACTGGTCATAAAAATTAAAAATATGCCTCCGACTCTGTAATAAATAAATAAATAAAATATACCAGTGTATCAGTGATGACCTAACACATGACACTGCCCTAGTCATGACCATCTTTAACATGCTACAGAATTCTCTTGTATAAGGATGAAAATAACTTTCCATTGAATCAAATATTCCTGAGAAGTATCCAACATGATTCATAGTACCAATGCACACTTGCCGAACTACCAATCTCCACTCCATGACTCCAGTAGTCAAAGCAAGCATTGCATCACCCCCACCCAACCAGCAACTAGTGCGTCTCCTGAAGCAATGGTATGATCGGTATGCTTTCAGTGGAAGTGTTGATGAATGTACTCCCCGTCCTATAGTAACATTCCTGCTGTAACATCCGCCACAATCTGATCTAACATAAACTTGGATGAACAAAACAGTAAATATTATCCTTCATTCAAATGCTAAAAATATTTACCCTGACACGATAGAAATACATTCAGCCATATACACCAAGAGTGAATTAATTTCACATTCATAGTCCGCATTATTCCAGCTATATTAGAGTGACTTGTAAATATCAGAGCGAGGACCAGGTGATTAGTGACTTGAAGCACCTGGGAAGGATAAACCACAATCAGCTAGGCAGGTAGCATTCTTACCTCATGGCATTACTCTGAGCATGTCTATCATGAAACAACCATCACATTCCACCCAATTCTCACCTCTAGCAGCCTATACTCATCCCCTTCTCACCTCCAGCAGCCTATAGATACTCATCCCCTTCTCACCTCCAGCAGCCTATACTCATCCCATTTTCACCTCTCCCATTCTCAGCAGCCTATACTCATCCCATTCTCAGCTCTAGCAGCCTATACTCATCCCATTCTCACCTCTAGCAGCCTATACTCATCCCATTCTCACCTCTAGCAGCCTATACTCATCCCATTCTCACCTCTAGCAGCCTATACTCATCCCATTCTCAGCTCTAGCAGCCTATACTCATCCCATTCTCACCTCCAGCAGCCTATACTCATCCCATTCTCAGCTCTAGCAGCCTATACTCATCCCATTCTCACCTCTAGCAGCCTATACTCATCCCATTCTCACCTCTAGCAGCCTATACTCATCCCATTCTCAGCTCTAGCAGCCTATACTCATCCCATTCTCACCTCTAGCAGCCTATACTCATCCCATTCTCAGCTCTAGCAGCCTATACTCATCCCATTCTCATTCTCAGCTATACTCATCAACAGCTCTAGCAGCCTATACTCATCCCATTCTCACCTCTAGCAGCCTATACTCATCCCATTCTCAGCTCTAGCAGCCTATACTCATCCCATTCTCACCTCCAGCAGCCTATACTCATCCCATTCTCACCTCTAGCAGCCTATACTCATCCCATTCTCACCTCTAGCAGCCTATACTCATCCCATTCTCACCTCCAGCAGCCTATACTCATCCCATTCTCACCTCCAGCAGCCTATACTCATCCCATTCTCACCTCTAGCAGCCCATACTATCATCCCATTCTCACCTCCAGCTAGCAGCCTATACTCATCCCATTCTCACCTCTAGCAGCCTATACTCATCCCATTCTCACCTCCAACAGCCTATACTCATCCCATTCTCACCTCTAGCAGCCTATACTCATCCCATTCTCACCTCCAGCAGCCTATACTCATCCCATTCTCACCTCTAGCAGCCTATACTCATCCCATTCTCACCTCCAGCAGCCTATACTCATCCCCTTCTCACCTCCAGCAGCCTATACTCATCCCATTCTCACCTCCAGCAGCCTATACTCATCCCATTCTCACCTCCAGCAGCCTATACTCATCCCATTCTCACCTCTAGCAGCCTATACTCATCCCATTCTCACCTCTAGCAGCCTATACTCATCCCATTCTCACCTCTAGCAGCCTATACTCATCCCATTCTCAGCTCTAGCAGCCTATACTCATCCCATTCTCACCTCTAGCAGCCTATACTCATCCCATTCTCACCTCCAGCAGCCTATACTCATCCCATTTTCACCTCTAGCAGCCTATACTCATCCCATTCTCACCTCTAGCAGCCTATACTCATCCCATTCTCACCTCTACCAGCCTATACTCATCTCATTCTCACCTCTACCAGCCTATACTCATCCCATTCTCACCTCTACCAGCCTATACTCATCCCATTCTCAGCTCTAGCAGCCTATACTCATCCCATTCTCAGTCCAGCAGCCTATACTCATCCCATTCTCACCTCCAGCAGCCTATACTCATCCCATTCTCATTCTACCAGCCTATACTCATCCCATTCTCAGTCTACCAGCCTATACTCATCCCATTCTCAGCTCCAGCAGCCTATACTCATCCCATTCTCACCTCCAGCAGCCTATACTCATCCTATTCTCAGCACCAGCAGACTATACTCATCCCATTCTCAGCTCTAGCAGCCTATACTCATCCCATTCTCACCTCTAGCAGCCTATACTCATCCCATTCTCACCTCTAGCAGCCTACACTCATCCCATTCTCAGCACCAACAGCCTATACTCATCCCATTCTCACCTCTAGCAGCCTATACTCATCCCATTCTCACCTCTAGCAGCCTATACTCATCCCATTCTCAGCACCAACAGCCTATACTCATCCCATTCTCAGTTCTATCAGGTTCCTAAATGCACAGTTACTAACAATGTTATGTTTAATTAACTGTATACATGACTATATCAGGAGCTCCACCATGACTATATCAGGAGTTCCATCATGACTATATGAGGAGCTCCACCATGACTATATCAGGAGTTCCACCATGACTATATCAGGAGTTCCACCATGACTATATCAGGAGCTCCACCATGACTATATCAGGAGTTCCACCATGACTATATCAGGAGCTCCACCATGACTATATCAGGAGCTCCACCATGACTATATCAGGAGTTCCACCATGACTATATCAGGAGCTCCACCATGACTATATCAGGAGTTCCACCATGACTATATCAGGAGCTCCACCATGACTATATCAGGAGCTCCACCATGACTATATCAGGAGTTCCACCATGACTATATCAGGAGCTCCACCATGACTATATCAGGAGTTCCACCATGACTATATCAGGAGATCCACCATGACTATATCAGGAGCTCCACCATGACTATATCAGGAGTTCCACCATGACTATATCAGGAGCTCCACCATGACTATATCAGGAGTTCCACCATGACTATATCAGGAGTTCCACCATGACTATATCAGGAGCTCCACCATGACTTTATCAGGAGCTCCACCATGACTGTGATGGTGACGGATCAGCTGACTGCAGCATTTGGCAGTTTCCACCTGCCCTGCCCTGCTGGCTGCCATGGCGACAACGAGGCACATCTGCTGCCTACTCTAAACACACCTCACAGATTTAATTCAATTTTTGAGAAGTTGGAGTGCTGGAGAATTTCACATTTTTTAGATGAAAGGACTCAACTCTGTCCAAGACTCATCAAATATTCACCTATTTTGTGTATCCTTTTTAGGATGGCTCTGGAGTTGAGAGCTGCATACTGGCTGCTACTGTTTCGTCACAGGCACCGCAGTGTGCTGGCCCAAACCCACGTATGTTTCAAAAACAGAAGAAACTTTGTCAAAGGACAAAATCAAATCCCCATTACTTATGAACTGTATTTCTATTTGTACAATCTTCTAATGTCTGAAAGTGCCATTTATTAAGATATGATTTTGAAACTAATATATTTCTCTAAATACATGAGAGTGTCCGTGCTGCACATACCAGCTGCAGACATTCACACTGCCAGCATAGATCTGGTGGAAAGCACTATAATCTCTAAAAACAGCACACTGGTGGCCATTTGTCAAAGACACTACTGTGCAGTGTTGTGTCCTCCAGAGGGCTTCAATCTTATGAACATAAGTAATAAACCCATGTTCTGACAGGGACAATTTTCTCCGTTTTTCATGCCCATCATCATGACATGTTAAAGGTGGCAACATGTCACAGACCGGCATCAGTTTGGTTTTTAACTCTTGAAGGTTGGCACAGAGTTGCAGGATTACTGCAAATGTCAGCATAAACATCAAATAGAATATAGAATTGAGTTTTTATCGCTATAGCAGAGGTTTTTGCTTGAAAACCATACCCACGATTAACTATTTACCTCACAAAGTAAATCTAACATAGATATATGAGACAACTGCCAAGTACTTGAACCAAAACAGCGTTATTACATCAATGATCGGCTTCAGGACATTAGACTGACTGACTGAGTTTGGTTTTACGCCGCTTTTAGCAATATTCCAGCAACATCACGGCGGGGGACACCGGAAATGGACTTCACACAATGTACCCATGTGGGGATTCGAACCCGGGTCTTCGGCGTGACGAAACAACTCTTTAACCACTAGGCTACCCCACCGCCCCTCAGGACATTAGAAGAACATGAACCGTTTATGGACAACAATAAAGAAGCTGTTATCCAGGATAGTTCCATCTTCTCATATAGCTTTGTTGCTTTTATAGCAAACGTATTACTGAGTATTAGCCAAAGAAAGAGATGCTTCTTGTAGCGTTGGGAATTTCAACAGATGATCTCCAATCCACATCTGAGACTTGGCAGATGTCAACATGATTGAATCAACCGTCCCCTGAATCGGCAGAGCCATACATCTACTCCAGCTTCTCATCAATCTAAAAAAACACTTTTTTTCCTTGTATGACATTTTTAGCTTTGCCACAAATGGTCTTTTCACAATCATCACTGGTAGCTACAAAAACTCGGAATACCAGATTAAATTTCCAGTACGAACTGAAGTAGTTGATTGTTTTTGTAACTGTGTGACTGGCAAGTTTCCTGATTAGAGTCTGTGGTCATATCTGAGTGGAGTGAGTGAGTTTACTTTTACGCCACACTGAGCAATATTCCAGCTATATGGCGGGATATCTGAGTGGAGGGAGACAGGGAAGGTAGTGCTATGACATCCTTGTCTGGGTTGAGACGGTAACACTGAGTCATGTGGTGGAGACAAGGAAGGTAGTACTACGACATCGGCCTTCTTGTCTGGGTTGAGACGGTAACACTGAGTCACGTGTGTGGAGGGAGACAAGGAAGGTAGTACTACGACATCGGCCTTCTTGTCTGGGTTGAGACGGTAACACTGAGTCACGTGTGGTGGACGCGACAAGGAAGGTAGTACTACGACATCGGCCTTCTTGTCTGGGTTGAGACGGTAACACTGAATCACGTGTGGTGGACGACCAGGAAGGTAGTACTAGGACATCGGCCTTCTTGTCTGGGTTGAGACGGTAACATTGAGTCACGCGTGTGGTGGACTCCACAAGGAAGGTAGTACTCACGACATCGGCCTTCTTGTCTGGGTTGAGACGGTAACACTGAGTCACGTGTGGAGGGCGACAAGGAAGGTAGTACTACGACATCGGCCTTCTTGTCTGGGTTGAGACGGTAACACTGAGTCACGTGTGGTGGACGACAAGGAAGGTAGTACTACGACATTGGCCTTCTTGTCTGGGTTGAGACGGTAACACTGAGTCACGTGTGGTGGACGGGAAGGTAGTACTAACATCGGCCTTCTTGTCTGGGTTGAGACGGTAACACTGACTCACGCAGTGGTGGGACGACAAGGAAGGTAGTACTCACGCATCTCCTTGTCTGGGTTGAGACGGTAACACTGAGTCACGTGTGGTGGACGACAAGGAAGGTAGTACTACGACATCAGCCTCCTTGTCTGGGTTGAGACGGTAACACTGAGTCACGTGTGGTGGACGACAAGGAAGGTAGTACTACGACATCGGCCTTCTTGTCTGGGTTGAGACGGTAAACACTGAGTCACGTGGTGGTGGGAGACAAGGAAGGTAGTACTACGACATCGGCCTTCTTGTCTGGGTTGAGACGGTAACACTGAGTCACGTGTGGAGGACGACAAGGAAGGTAGTACTACGACATCAGCTTCCTTGTCTGGGTTGAGACGGTAACACTGAGTCACGTGTGGTGGACGACACACTTGTTGTTAACTGTTCACACTGTGATATTGCTGGAATATTGCTAAAAGTGGCATAAAACTAAACTCACTCACTCACTCAATGGTAGTTAACAGTACAACATCTAGAACTGAGGACGTCATTCCCTTTGCTGCAGTGTATCTACACCTTGTTTTCACCAAAAGATATAAAAACTGTCTTCAAACTTATCACTTATTGCTACAAAGTTTCTTCCCTTTACAGCAAGCCACTGGGTCAAAACAGCTGATAAAAATCAAAACATGACATATGAGTTGCCACCTCCAAACAATGAAAATATCGACCAGATACAAACAAACATCACATTCAACCGAAGAGAAACATACCACATTTTGCCTCATCTTGGCTCTTCTCGCAGTCGTCGTCGCCGTCGCACACCCACTGGTGCGGGATGCAGATACAGTTGCCGCATGAGAACAGGTGCTTGGGGCACATACAGGCCGGTTCCTCCAACGCAGCAGCCACTGAAACCACGGAAACAAGGGAAACTTCAAACTACAGGAACAGATGGCGTTCAAACAAAACATTCACAATAACATGGAACAGTTGTTTCCATGCAGCTGGAATTATTTCAGATCATTAGAAAAACAAATATGAAACATAATAATCACTTCACTTCAGACGGCTTCATAATGGGCCTACAGCATAACAGGCCCGGTAAGTGTTACAGCATAATGGGCCATGTTGAAGTATTCTGACATAGACTTATGATGGTTGTAGCACTACAACAGAAGTGATAACAGGCTCATGTTGAAGTATTCTGACATAGACTTATGTTGGTTGTAGCACTACAACAGAAGTGATAACAGGCCCATGTTGAAGTATTCTGACATAGACTTATGATGGTTGTAGCACTACAACAGAAGTGATAACAGGCCCATGTTGAAGTATTCTGACACAGACTTATGATGGTTGTAGCACTACAACAGAAGTGATAACAGGCCCATGTTGAAGTATTCTGACACAGACTGATGTTGGTTGTAGCACTACAACAGAAGTGATAACAACAGAAGTGATAACAGAAGTGATAACAGGGGTCAGTGTTGAAGTATTCTGACACAGACTTGGTTGACACAGACACTTGGTTGTAGCAACAGAAGTGATAACAGGCCAGTGTTGAAGTATTCTTGACACAGACTTACGAGGGCCGTGCGGTTATTGGTTGTAGCAAGTTATATATATTCAGAGACTAAGCGTTAGTCTAACTTACACACAGCACTCCTACAGCATGCCCTCATACAGTTACACAAGTTGTAACATGGGGAACGTCTGACAGAGACATACAATTAAGTGGTTCCATTACACTACTTGTCATCACAGGGCTGAAGGTGTTGTAACATTCTCATCAGGACCAGCTTAGCTCTGACCTTGAGGCTACAGCAAGTGATCTTCCTTCCTCCAGCAGAGATGACAGATAGACATGTCACAGCAAACCCTTGTTAGGGTTACCTGCTCTCAACATAACTTTCATCTCGTTTACAGTCTGTTTGTGACCACAGTTTCCTTAATATTGACCCTAGCAACAGATTGGCTATCTTCCGAGGCAAGTAACACGCAAGATGCTGACAACATGCCCCTAATGTCATATATATGTGCCTGGGTTTCAATCCACTTTGAAAATATGATACAAAATTATAGGGTATTGATGTCAGCAATGCAGTAGAACTGTCGTGATTGACGGTGGGTAATCCGTACAGAAACACCAGCCTGCAGCACAGGACGTTCACACAACGTTAACATCGACATATCCATTACCCCATCATACAATAACAAATATTCAAATGTGGACGATTTGTTTCTAAAGGTCAGTCTTGGGAGACAAGGTCAGTGCACATTTATTGTTGAATACATCATGGCTAAGTGTTATATCCTCTCACATTTCACGAATCTATCCCAGTTCTTATAAGATCCCTGTCCTAGTCACGTGAGCAGCGACAAAGTTTCCTGGAGGGTAAAAGCTCCACAAATCCCCAATAAATGATATGGTCACCTAACTCATTAATCAGGCTTGTGTTTCTGACAATTTATCTTTAAGCATAAACTCCACTGTAAAAATTATATCGCATAATTATGCTGACATGTTGTAATATTTCTTTAATAAGGAAAAAACAATAAAACTTCACATTTTATTTGGGTTTGCATCTTCTCAGTAAAGTACAGATTCCAGTACTTTTTTGGGGTGTGAGCCCTATCCGGGATTCGAACCCACACTTTCTGGGTGAGGCACCCAATATCCAGTTGACAAAGTCAGCAATCTAACCCACTCAGCCACTCTGGCTTCCACAAAAACAGTGAGTGAGTGAGTATGCTTTTACGCCGCTTCTAGCAATATTCCAGCAATATCACGGCGGGCGACACCAGAAATGGGTTTCACATATTGTACCCATGTGGAGAATCGAACCCGGGTCTTTAGCGTGACGAGCCACCGCCTCCACAAAAACAGAAGTCTGACAACTATTAGTCTAGGTCACATACCTTGTGAACACCTTAGAGGTGATGAAACCACCGACTTTGTGTGCTGGGGTTAGGTGCCTCACTCTGTCAGGGTATGGGTTTGAATCCCAGATGGGACTCACACCCACAAAACAGTACTAGAAGCTGTACATTACTGACAAAGTGTAATCCCAGATATAACGTGTTGAAGATCACCACTTTCTTAAAGGCACTGTGCAGGGCTCCAGTTAAGGGCCGTATCGGCGTATGTACGGATAAAAAATATGCACAATACAGTAGCAAATAATTTAGAAAACGTAGCAGGTACACACCACAGCAATAGTGCACGGTCTTAGATTCATTTACAGACGTATTTATCTGAAGAAAAATATTGGTTTATTGTTTACTGACCTGTTTACACAAGACTAGCAATGTTGTGGTGCATATATACTCATGCCAATAATGGTTGTCACCCCCTTCTTTTATTGGAGAGGGGGTGTGGGTGGGGAGGGGGGTGAAAACCATTATTGGCATGAGTATATGAAACGAAACAATAATGTACTCTTAAGCTTTTCCAGTACTCCTGTAGTGAAAATATATGGAGTACGTACACCTGATGTTGAAAAATTATCTGGAGCCCTGCACTGTGTATTCAGTCAAACTTCACTTAAGCATTTTGTTCAAATCACACTGTAATAAGAAGATAATCGACAGAGTTGGAGTAAAGGGCCGGAGGCTTTACACGACATGTATTTGTTTTCAGAGAAACAAATTCTAGTTTTATGTTTGAACAGTTTGATCACTGCTATATGTTTTTATAATACTACACAATTACATACAATTTTTATACAGCTCCCTTTTCTGTCAAGAAATTCCAACATTTCACTTAAAGTGTCCAGTACAGTATTTCTTTTCCGTGCCTACATGGATATGACCATCAGGGTTATGTATGACCAACATCCATTAGTCTGTGACAAGTTTAAATCTAGATGGGGAAGATGGGTTTTTTCCCGTCTTTCGTTTTTACATCAACAAGTTGTCTCAAACTAGCTACATACTAGCTGGATAAGACGAAGGGTGTTTACCTCGGTGAACTCCTTCTTCAAACTGTTAAAAACTTATCACATCAACAGTCACACTAAATTTACAATGTAAAAGCCCGTCTGACAATATGACTTTTTTTAAGAACTTTGAAACCATCCAACGTATCTACAAGATACTATTTACCCTCCAACATATTTCAGTTGCACCCCATAGCCTGTTTCTTTCCCTCCTCCATTGTCTACAGTGCTATTTTCATGACAACTATCTGACAGGGTTATCTCTTGGCTTACAGACAAGAGCTCTTGTCATTTGCTGGGTTCCTGACCACAACAAGCGTCTTCAGCCCCACATATATGTATAGTCGATGCCAGAATAAAGCAGAATAAAGCTATCGTCTGATGACTAGCCCTCGGGTCAACAGACACGCTAGTCTCAGACACTGTCTTGTCTACATAAACTCATCTAAATCGGATTCATCTAACTAGACAAACTGTAATTCTAAATTGATTTGTCAACATTACTGTCAAGTGTGCTGAAGTTCACTTCTATCAATGTTTTCAAAGAGATCAATCCTCAAGTCCCTGCTGATAGCAATCTGTATGCTAACAATCTGTATGCTAACAATCTGTACACTAAGAATCTGTATACCAACTGATTAGGTCCTTATTCCCTTGATGTCTTATGCGAGATGAAAGTACGTCCGTAATTCATGAAAAAAAAGACATGACTAAAGAACTTACAGATCACCCAAGGTGAACTTGTCATGGCAGTTACAGATGAACGACAGCCATATGAAAAAGTTTAGAAATTCAGCTGTTCTTTAATTTCCTTTGAATAATATATATGTCTATCATTTCAGGGATAAAATAAAATACAATAAATATTATAATTTCTAAAGTAATGTATCATTCAATTAGGACAGGGAAGTAGTATGTAATTACATTCCAAATATAGATAGAAAGAAATGTATCATTTAACTAAGACAAAGGAAAACAGTATGCAATTCAATTCAAGATGTAGAAGGAAAGTAGTACACCACTTAATTAAGACAAAGGGAAGTAGTATGAACTCTATTTATTAATGCAAGGAAAGTAGTACAAGGCTCCATGCACAGAATATCATATAAAGCAAACAGAGGCATCATGTTGTTGTTTGATCACATCTGCCAGGTAACAACAGAATAGTTCACATTCCCCAGGATAAGTTTACAAATGGCACCACTCGATCCTCCAAAGTTCATTCTTTCTCCCTTGAAACTCAACACTCTCAGCTGTCCTGATTAATCTAGATGGACAGTGGTAGGCTCTACTTATTACATTTTTTCATCATGTTAAGGAATCCATTGAGCTGTCCAAGCCAACTTAATTGCATATATACCTGTCAGTGTCACAAGCCCTCCCTATGGTGAGCATCAAAACCGTAACCCTTTACCAGCTGAGTAACATCAATTTCAGACATCACCATAGAAACAAACAATAACAACACCACGTGGCATTTCAAACCGAAACATATTTTCACCGCATCCAGTCACAGTTGATTCTACACACCTTCTACAAGGAAGATTTGAGGTACATTTGAGGAACTTTGGTTAGGACCTGAATGGTTAAGGAGCACGAGATGGCTGGCATGGTATGTGGTCTCCGAGAGGAGACTAAGTACTTACACAGACAAAGAGGAAAGAGAGAGCCATGACAGAAAAGACTAAAGTGTTCCCTAGGGAGTCGCGATGGCGTTAATCGTCCAACTGTGTTTACACCAATACTTGGTCCCCTGATGCGAGACTGCCACACAAAGCAGTAAGGAGGCAGTGGCTGACACTGTAGACTGCCAGACAGGAGATAAGACGAGTGACTGATCGTGAGACTGATCGTATCAACCAGAGGTATTGAAAGGTTCAAAATCTCCTCACCTGGATCACAACTTGAACTAAGCCCCCCCCCCCCTTGCCCAGTCTCCCCCATAATCTGACCGCTACCCCCAATGTCAAGTCCCCATGAAGTATCCAAACTAGTCCCCTTTCCTAACCCACTGCTAGAATGTAACCAATCTGACCTCACAGATCTTCACCCCTCCCTTCTAACCTTTGGCTCTGTAAAAACATCGGAACTAAATAACCTGTAGCTAAATGTCCCTAAATACACCTCCTAGGGCTGAGCCTTAACCCTACTTAACTTCACCTGAATCAAGGACTGTCCCTAAAACATACCTACCCCTACCCAACCAAGGACAGGGCCTTATCCTTACCTAACTACCCTACCAGATTGAGCCTTACCACCGACACTCCCAAGTGATACATTCTGTCCCCTACTCCCCAGCCTCACCCCCCAACTCTCCAGCCTCACCCAAAACTGTCACCCCCTCAACTCTCCAGCCTCACCCCCAACTCTCCAGCCTCACCCCCAAATGTCACCCTCCAAATCTTCAGCCTTGCCCCCACCCCATCCCCAACTCTCCAGCCTCACCCCACAACTGTCACCCCACAACCTTCCAGCCTCATCCCCAACTGTCACCCCCCAAATCTCCAGCCTCACCCCCAGCCTCACCTCCAGTTTTCTAGCCTCACCTCCCACTCTCCAGGCACAGTGACCACAGCGTGGGACAGTGAACCAGATGACCACACAGACACATTTCATCTGATCTCACATTTACTACATCAGTAGGGTAGGAATAAACCCAGCAGGCTAAGATGGAAGAATTAATAGATTTCAAACACATTAACTGAACTCAAATACTGCAGTTTTCTGAGGTTTCATATTACTTTGAAGGCAACAGAAATAGACAAGGTAATTACTGTTGATATCTTCCCCAGTCTTGGTTACATGGTACAAGCCTAGAGAAAACAGCACACACCGTAGGGCTGATGGTGTCAAACCATTCACTCCCCAGTCTTGGTTACATGGTACAAGCCTAGAGAAAACAGCACACACTGTGGGCTGATGGTGTCAAACCATTCATCCCCAGTCTTTTAATGGTACAAGCCTAGCAGTTTTCAAATAAATGGTAGTGTACCAAATCATTCAAAACTCTCATGCATTATTAATCACATTCAATTTTGATTTCAAATAAATGTGTACCAAATCATCCATCATGCATGGATCAAGGATGTTGTACCATCAACATGTTGTACCACCAACACTGGACATAGGTGATCAGTTTCAAATAATAAGGTGGTTTCCTTAATGTCTTTGACATCGAAGATGATTTCATCATCCAACAACAGACTGATTGAGGTGAAGTGAGGTGAAATTGGGTTTTACGTCGTGCTTGAGAATATTTCGCTCATATGAGGACATGCATGCATGTGTATGTGTATGTGCGGCTGCTTGTACTAGTCCAGACTTAAGCTGGTTTTATAGTGCTAGCCCACTGAGATACCATGCCGCAGTGAAGCATGAATACCCCACTCAGACACATTATACTGACTCCGAGCCGACCCGTCCTTGTACCCATTAATGCCGAACGCCAGGCAGGGACCAACAAGTACCATATTTTAACGTCTTTTGGTATGACGCGGTCGGGGATCGAACCCGCGACCTTCCGCTCTCTGGGCGGACACTCTAACCACTACACCACGGAGGCGGTCACAGACTGATTGAGCTATACAACAATTCTCTATAACTGGTAAGGCCATGGGTATAGAATTATTGACACACAACGTGGAATCACTGCTTATCCCCTTCATCTAATGTAGAGATGCCTGACTTGAGGCTGAATTTAATCAGTTAATTCCCTTGTGACCAGTAATCCTCACGTCTTAATAGGTCATGGCAACATCCCCTCCAAGACGATGACAGATTGTAATTAATCAAGTCTGGATCACACAATCCACTGATTCCCCCAACTCCTGTGATGACATGACACCAACCCTCTGACCATCTGGTCACCTCTCATGGTGACGACATCGACTCCCCTGGGGGGGTACAGCAAATGGATCAGCTTTTCATCTCGCACTGACTTCCACAATGATATTGTACAACTTTGTTTCGTTGATCACTGTGATGTCACCAGTCACTTCAATGTCACAATATCATCACAAATCATAGAAGGCTTTACAATGATTGTCTTGACTGAAGGTTGATATATTTGCTATCAGAAAACGCAGGGGCGATTAACTTGACCAACTTGACCATCTTGTGTGAAGGAGTATATCGCAGGGTGCCGACTCCCAACTTGACCATCTTGCACAAACCCAGCACAAGATGGTGGAACCTAACAGGCATGGAGGGGAGCATATACTCCCAACCTTGACCATCTTGGTGTGATGGAGTATAACGCACAGGGATGCTGACTCCCACAACTTGACCATAAGCACAGTGTGGTGGAGTATAACATGCAAACAGGCACAGACATGGTGAAACATATGGTGGAGCCTATAAGCACATGGTCCTATAAGCAACTTGACCCTATCACAGACATGTGTGATGGAAACCTATAAGCACAGGGGTGAAACCTAATTCACAACTTGACCTATATCTTGTGTGATGGAGTATAAACCTATAGGGGACATGGTGAAACCTCAAGCAACTTGACCATCTTGTGTGAAGGAGTATATAACAAACATGGTGACAGTACATCAGCACGGCATGAGAACCCATCATGGTGAAACCTATAAGCACAGACATGGTGAAACCTCCATGACATTACATACTTTGGTGAAACCTATAAGCACAGGCATGGTGAAACCTATAAGCACAGACATGGTGAAACCTATAAGCACAGACATGGTGAAACCTATAAGCACAGGCATGGTGAAACCTGGTGAAACCTATAAGCACAGAATGGCATGGTGAAACCTGCACAGCACAGACATGGTGAAACCTGTAAGCACAGACATGGGTGAAACCTATAAGCACAGACATGGTGAAACCTATCAGCACATGGATGGTGAAACCTATAAGCACAGACATGGTGAAACCTATAAGCACAGACATGGTGAAACCTGTAAGCACAGGCATGGTGAAACCTGTAAGCACAGACATGGTGAAACCTGTAAGCACAGGCATGGTGAAACCTATAAGCACATGGTGAAACCTATAAGCACAGACATGGTGAAACCTGTAAGCACAGGCATGGTGAAACCTATAAGCACAGACATGGTGAAACCTATAAGCACAGGCATGGTGAAACATGGGTGAAACCTATAAGCACATGGTGATGGGATGGTGAAACCTATAAACATGGATGGTGAAACCTGGATGGTGAAACCTGTAAGCACAGACATGGTGAAACCTGTAAGCACAGACATGGTGAAACCTTTAAGCACAGACATGGTGAAACCTGTAAGCACAGACATGGTGAAACCTATCAGCACAGGCATGGTGAAACCTATCAGCAGAGACATGGTGAAACAAATAATATAGACACAACCAAACAAAAAACACAATCATGGCAAATCTGGGACTAGAACCCGACTAAGTAATTTCCCCAGGCTCTGGCAGGATTAAGTGAGTCTGGGATTCACGTTCATAGCATTGATTGTCACTCCATCATTCAGAATGGTCCAGTCCCAAAAGATTCAATTAGTTTTCATACCGCTGCCTGTAGCATCCTTGAAACATGCTGGAGCACAACTCACAGTTGTAACACAAGCATGTGACTACAGACACGGTGCTATCTCCAGCACTGGAGGAACAAAGCAGCTCAATGTTCAGACCACCCGGGACTAACTAAACCCTTTCACACTGAAGTGTGTGACAGTGTGGGTAAGACTATATCCTACTTCCAGCATCATCACAGCAGGGAGGTACCAGTCATGTGGGGAGTCAAACCCATGGCTCCAGCAGGTCAACTGGCTACTCCATAGCCTCTTCAAGGAAAGATGAAAGTTGGTTCAACAGGAAGATCTAAATATTACACACCCAACTGAAGCCCAATTTACCCACACCACAGAGCTCCCATACTGAACAGCCCCATTTACCCAGACACAGATCTCCTTTGCTGAACAGCACCATTTACCCAGACACAGAGCTCCCATACTGAACAGCTCAGTTTACAAAGACGCAGATCTCACATACTGAACAGCTCCATTTACCCAGACACAGATCTCACATACTGAACTTTACCCAGACACAGAGCTCCAATACTGAACAGCCCCATTTACCCATACACAGATCTCCAGAACAGCCCCAAGTACCCACAGATCTCCTTTGCTGAACAGCACCATTTACCCAGACACAGAGCTCCAATACTGAACAGCTCCATTTACCCAGACACAGAGCTCCAATACTGAACAGCACCATTTACCCAGACACAGAGCTCTATACTGCACAGCCCCATTTACCCAGACACAGAGCTCCAATACCAACAGCCCCATTTACCCAGACACAGATCTCCTTTGCTGAACAGCCCCATTTACCCAGACACAGATCTCCTATACTGTACAGCACCATTTACCCAGACACAGATCTTCCATACTGACAAGCACCATTTACCCAGACACAGATCTTCTATACTGTACAGCCCCATTTACCCATACCACAGAGCTCCCATACTGAACAGCACCATTTACCCAGACACAGATCTTCTATACTGTCAAGCACCATTTACCCAGACACAGATCTCCTATACTGTACAGCACCATTTACCCAGACACAGATCTCCCATACTGTACAGCACCATTTACGCCTCCTATACTGTACAGCACCATTTACGCAGACACACAGATCTCCTATACTATACAGCACCATTTACGCAGACACAAATCTCCTATACTGTACAGCACCATTTACCCATTTTACTGTACAGCACCATTTACCCAGACACAGATCTCCTATACTGTACAGCCCCATTTACCCAGACACAGATCTCCTATACTGTACAGCACCATTTACCCAGACACAGATCTCCTATACTGTACAGCACCATTTACCCAGACACAGATCTCCTATACTGTACAGCACCATTTACCCAGACACAGATCTCCTATACTGTACAGCACCATTTACCCAACCACTATGCCTCCAGAGTCTGTTGCTTCACATGCCACTTACACCATAATGGAGAAGAAAACAACTATATTAATCACTTGTGGATATTTTAGGAAGAATTGTGATGTCTCAGCTTCTCTTATCTATATGAAAATATTTACATTTAATCTTTTCTGCTTGATATCATTGTTGAAGGACAGAAATATCCACAGACTGCCAAATGTTTATGAGGTATCTGCAAAATGCTGGCAATGTTCACAGACACTTCCTGTGCCGGCAGATGTCTCCTCATATTCGTTATCTTTCATACACAACATAATCTGCATAATCTGCACCACTGGCACCAATACTTCCATGGATCTGCCCACATAGGCACATACATGTATTCCCATCTATACAATCTCACACTGTGGCAAAGTGGAGACTCTCTTCATATATATATAACATATTCTGGTCCATACAATCTCCCCACTTATTATACTGTTGCAAAGTGGAGACTATTCCATATATATATATACTACATATTCTGGTCCATACAATCTCACACTGTGGCAAAGTGGAGACTCTATATATATATATACTACATATTCTGGTCCATACAATCTCACACTGTGGCAAAGTGGAGACTCTATATATATACTACATATTCTGGTCCATACAATCTCACACTGTGGCAAAGTGGAGACTCTATATATATACTACATATTCTGGTCCATACAATCTCACACTGTGGCAAAGTGGAGACTATATATATATACTATTACATATTCTGGTCCATACAATCTCACACTGTGGTCAAAGTGGTAAAGTGGATATATATATATACACTACATATTCTGGTCCATACAATCTCACACTGTGGCAAAGTGGAGACTCTATATATACTACATATTCTGGTCCATACTGACTCACACTGTGGTATGGATCTCTATATATACTACATATTCTGGTCCATACAATCTCACACTGTGGCAAAGTGGAGACTCTATATATATACTACATATTCTGGTCCATACAATCTCACACTGTGGTAAAGTGGAGACTCTATATATATATAACATATTCTGGTCCATACAATCTCACACTGTGCAAAGTGGAGACTCTATATATATATATACTACTACATATTCTGGTCCATACAATCTCACACTGTGGTAAAGTGGAGACTCTATATATATACTACATATTCTGGTCCATACAATCTCACACTGTGGCAAAGTGGAGACTCTATATATATACTACATATTCTGGTCCATACAATCTCACACTGTGGCAAAGTGGAGACTCTATATATATACTACATATTCTGGTCCATACAATCTCACACTGTGGTAAAGTGGAGACTCTATATATATATATATACACTCACATATGGTAAAGTGGAGACTGGTCCATACAATCTCACACTGTGGTAAAGTGGAGACTCATATATATACACTACATATTCTGGTCCATACAATCTCACACTGTGGCAAAGTGGAGACTCTATATATACTACATATTCTGGTCCATACAATCTCATACACTCTCATTGTGGCAAAGTGGAGACTCTATATATCTGGTCCATACAATCTCACACTGTGGCAAAGTGGAGACTCTATATATATATATTCTGGTCCATATTCTCACATTGGTCCATACAATCTCACACTGTGGTCCAAAGTGGTAAAGTGGACTCTATATATATATACACTACATATTCTGGTCCATACAATCTCACACTGTGGCAAAGTGGAGACTCTATATATATATACTACATATTCTGGTCCATACAATCTCACACTGTGGCAAAGTGGAGACTCTATATACATATATACACATATTCTGGTCCATACAATCTCACACTCACACTGTGGGCAAAGTGGAGACTCTATATATATATACTACATATTCTGGTCCATACAATCTCACACTGTGGCAAAGTGGAGACTCTATATATATACACTACATATTCTGGTCCATACAATCTCACACTGTGGTAAAGTGGAGACTCTATATATATATACACATATTCTGGTCCATACAATCTCACACTGTGGCAAAGTGGAGACTCTATATATATATACTACATACATTCTGGTCCATACAATCTCACACTGTGGCAAAGTGGAGACTCTATATATATATATACAACATATTCTGGTCCATACAATCTCACACTGTGGTAAAGTGGAGACTCTATATATATACATACATATTCTGGTCCATACACATCTCACACTGTGGCAAAGGCAAAGACTAGACTATATATATATACTACATATTCTGGTCCATACAATCTCACACTGTGGCAAAGTGGAGACTCTATATATATACTACATATTCTGGTCCATACAATCTCACACTGTGGCAAAGTGGAGACTCTATATATATACTACATATTCTGGTCCATACAATCTCACACTGTGGTAAAGTGGAGACTCTATATATATACTACATATTCTGGTCCATACAATCTCACACTGTGGCAAAGTGGAGACTCTATATATATACTACATATTCTGGTCCATACAATCTCACACTGTGGTAAAGTGGAGACTCTATATATATACTACATATTCTGGTCCATACAATCTCACACTGTGGCAAAGTGGAGACTCTATATATATACTACATATTCTGGTCCATACAACTGTGGTAAATGGGAGACTCACATATTCTGGTCCATAAAGTCAGACTCTATATATATATATACACTACATATTCTGGTCCATACAATCTCACACTGTGGCAAAGTGGAGACTCTATATATATATACTACATATTCTGGTCCATACAATCTCACACTGTGGTAAAGTGGAGACTCTATATATATACTCTATTCTGGTCATATCTCTGGTCCATACAATTCTCACACTGTGGCAAAGTGGAGACTCTATATATATATATACTACATATTCTGGTCCATACAATCTCACACTGTGGCAAAGTGGAGACTCTATATATATACTACATATTCTGGTCCATACAATCTCACACTGTGGTAAAGTGGAGACTATATATATATATATACTGACATATTCTGGTCCATACAATCTCACACTGTGGTAAAGTGGAGACTCTATATATATATATACAACATATTCTGGTCCATACAATCTCACACTGGTCCATACAATCAAAGTGGAGACTCTATATATATATATACACTATTCTGGTCCATACAATCTCACACTGTGGCAAAGTGGAGACTCTATATATATATATACACTACATATTCTGGTCCATACAATCTCACACTGTGGTAAAGTGGAGACTATATATATATATACTACATATTCTGGTCCATACAATCTCACACTCTGGGAGACCATATATACTACATATTCTGGTCCATACACTGTTGCAAAAGTGGAGACTCTATATATATACTACATATTCTGGTCCATACAATCTCACACTGTGGTAAAGTGGAGACTCTATATATATATACTACATATTCTGGTCCATACAATCTCACACTGTGGTAAAGTGGAGACTCTATATATATACTACATATTCTGGTCCATACAATCTCACACTGTGGTAAAGTGGAGACTCTATATATATATATATATACACTGTGTGAATTGGAGACTCTATATATACACTACATATTCTGGTCCATACAATCTCACACTGTGGTAAAGTGGAGACTCTATATATACACTACATATTCTGGTCCATACAATCTCACACTGTGGTAAAGTGGAGACGCTATAACATGCCCCACCTGTATAATCTCAGAGAGGAAAATCCATATATGTACAGAGTTGTGCTCAGTGGGGTATCACTTCCTGAAAACTAGTTCATGCTAGGTGCTCTAGAGTTTAAATGACCATAAATTCTGTCATTAATTCACACTTTAAATTTGCTTCAAAAATATTCTTAACGATTACCAGCTGTCAAGGCTTATTTGACCATGAATTGTAATTCATCATTACCAAACATCACTTAATACTAAACACAGCTTTTAGGAACATCATTTAATTCCTGGATTTCCTGACAAGAAGTAACTAGAGCTATTATCTATTTCTCCATATCTTTTACCTGGAACTGTTATCAATTTCTATCTTTATATGTATCTCCATGCTGTGATTGTAATCTATTTCTCCAAATCTTGGCTCAAACTGTTATCTATTTCATCATCTCCTGAGTGGAACTGTTATGTAGTTCCTGGTCATGCCCCACCCTCCTGCCGATCCATCTTCCCAGCACAAACCCAGTGTCAAAGAGTCAAGTACACTCAGCCAAGAACCCATGAATAATTTGATGATCCTATCATAAAAATTCCAGAGCTGGCATCGGTCAATAGAGAAGTTATATCTCTGTTTGAGGCAAGCTGGCTTGGCACCGTGCTTCAACTACGTGTAATGTTGTCACTGATTAGAAAATTTGAGTAGAATCTCCAATGAATGTGCAGGTCGCTCTTCACGGAAATTGAGGTGCTAAATATACTCCACTGATGGATACAAGCAATTTCTTGACTCATTCACAAACACTGAGCTATACATATCAATGTTTTAGGAGAATTTCATTGAACAAAGCAATGAATATACAAGAACTACGTGAACTCTCTCCAAACCCAAAAAGCTGCATGCCGCAGTTGGAGAGGGTCAGATTCTAAAAGCAATCAAAGCTTTACCCAAGACTCACGATGTTACATGACCCTATGCCAGACTTAAATCATCCTACACAAAGAATTTACAACAGAAAAACGGCCTCAATTTTTTGTTTTCCAGCTTTAGCCTTGTTAGATCTTACCTCCCCTTCCATCCCTAGAAATATGCCACAAGTACAGCAATCGAAATGTCCGACTCTCCATCTGTAGTAAGGTCACGTCAAGGCAGAACATTCTCCATACCTCGCCAGCTATATATCACCGAGTCGCAGGTTTTCAAGGAAAGACAATGGCACTGGTGGTCCAGTCAAGTGGTCCAAGGCTCTGAAGACTGATATACAGAGTTGCTTCCCTTGGTCATGCCAGGAGTCGGACTGATGGTTTGAATCATGTGTTCTGGGTTTGTCAACACCGTACCTGTGCCTGTGTTTCACCACAGCAGCCAATACGAGACCTGAGACCCAGGCATCAGTTCAGCCCCCCCATCCCCTTCATTCAGCTGACCTGCTGTGACATAAACAGCACAATGTTCAAGGAGGCTTGTCAACTGTTGTAAAAGACCGACATTGCACAACTGGACAGAACTTGTGTGTGGATATTTGTTGTTTGATGTGGTTGTTAAATGTTGTTGCTGGGTGTTATAGGAAGTTTCGAATGTTGTTGTTGAATGCTGTTGGGTGTTGTTGTCTGTTGGTGAGAGTTTATCGACTTGCGGAGTACAAATAGTGTTAAGTGTGTCAGCTGCATGTATTGCAATCAGGGTGAGTGAGTGAGTGAGTGCCATATTTCACAACAATTGAACAGTTCTGCTCCCAGTGCACTGTGTGTCCAGCCAGCAGGTGGCGCTGGTGAGTCACGGTCATAATCGGCTAAAGCTGGCCCATTCTCCCCACGTATAATGAGCTTGCCACACTTGTACCTAGTCTTCCCTGTAACCACACTCTGTTGTTAGGTTCACGGACTGTCACAATCGTCACAATTGCTTGTTGGAGCAGCCCCAGTCCGAGTCCTTCACATAAACGCTGTACATTATTCAACTGTTTCAGACTGATTAGTGTGTGCACAAATACGATTAGAAGTGGCATCGGCTCCGGCTACAGATGCATCATGGGATTGCAGTGATGGACGGTTACTAGTTGTATAGAATTGTCGATTCAAAGCAATTCACACCAGTGCAACATGATTCACAGCTAACACTCTGAATAGTCTTCAGATTTCTAGTCATTAATTAAGTTTGAGTTTGGCTTAATTAGGAAGTGCTTTATATTGGATGAAGCATGAATCTTCCTGTGGATTTCCAAAATGGCCAAAACCTGATTTGAAAATGTCTTTAATAATCTAACCCATCAGCGTAGATTTATTACAATTACATTTGAACAAAAGCTGTTGATTATTGAGTCCTCCCATCCCACTGTGCATAATGTTTCAGGCAAGTACTCAAAGCGGGGGGCATGTTAACGGCAAGTAATATTCTTTATGTTCATCAACACTTAAATCTGGTAAACTGACCAGCGCAACAAATGAAAGAGAGCCTGTATTACACCCTGGGACAGTGAATAAAGTATCTGCACTAAGTGTGCTGGTGACAAATGTAGAATTATATGAAAGTCAGGCAACGGGACCATACCACAGATAGGCAACAGAACTGTACCCAAGGCACTAGGACCATACCACAGGCCTTGGCATCATACCACAGATAGGCAACAGAACTGTACCCAAGGCACTAGGACCATACCACAGGCCTTGGCATCATACCACAGATAGGCAACAGAACTGTACCCAAGGCACTAGGACCATACCACAGGCCTTGGCATCATACCACAGATAGGCAACAGAACTGTACCCAAGGCACTAGGACCATACCACAGGCTTTATGGATAGACACTGGGACCCTATCACTGGTACTATGTCCTTCCCATAGTTAGGCACAAGAACCATACCACAGTTGGGCACTGTGACCATACCACAGTTAGGCATTGGAAGCATACCACAGTTTTGTACATTAACAGAATGATTCAACCAGAAACAGTATTATCCAAGATGATAAAAAAACACAGAATATTACAAACACGTTCAGTCTGATTTAAATATGTCTTCCACTCCACAATTCTATGAGCTGACACTATCCCCGTAACTGTGACACATGTTTGACATCCATGTTTTACAGCACAGCACAAATATGACGTCAGTGTTGCATAATCTTGCCGCAGCTGATGAAGCGTCACTTTAGACTGTGATGTAGAAACTATCTTTATGAATGTTTTCGTAGTCAAGTCATGTTGGTAAGACCCACAACCCACGTGGCCAGCTGAACAACCATTCATCAGCTATGGCAGTGAGTCTGAGGTTTTAAAATATATACACATAGAAATGTGAAAACTGGTGAGAATATTGAAAATCAAAGAAGCCAATTACCAGCCAATCTGGAAACGGTTGACAGAAAGTGGGCATCGCCAAATTCTTTTTAGCTTTTTTTGTGAATAGACTGCTTGGTTAGCAATTGAAGTACTTCTGTAGTTCTCACATGTGACTTTATTGTTTTCAAATAATGCATTTTTACCATAAACGATAGTGATTGGACAAATTCAAGCACAATCAAATCACAGTAATAGATGCTTAAGGGCAATTTGTGAATTTACACGAAAATCTTTGTTAAATTATGATTTTCTTTACATTGTAAGCAGGAAATCACAGTCCATGTTTAAAATAAGGAAGTTCATGAACATATAGCACAAAGTTATCACCTTTAGCAGACATTTCACAACCCAGCGGGCATAGGCTGATGCGTTGTCAGTTCACTTTGGCAGTTCAGCATAATATCGTTCTATTTTAAGCCATCTTCACGGCATGCTGGTGTTTATTTGGTAAGTATGTCCTTCATGTATTCTGGAAAGCGTAGGAATCTAGCAGGTCAAAGTAGCAAAAACTCGAATTAGGGCTTATGTTTTATCTCACAAGGTTACCAGTATGTCACAGTACATGTTTCTCAAAATTTAGTGGAAGCCTGTGTTTTCCATGAACTTGTTTTGTTATTTTTCAATATATTTAAATGCATATATTAGGCATTTTATTATATAATCGAATAAGATTTCCTTTACATTACCAATCACCTGATTTGAATTTTGCAAATATTCATTTTCAAATAATCAATGAAGTACATCAATATAAGGAACCGTTCATAATTAAATATATGGCTGCAGGTGGGGTGATGATTGTAAGGGGTGGGGTGTCACCCATTTTTTCAGGAGCTAAGGGGTCATCATTTTTTGTACACCTGCACTGTTTAATATGATGTTTAGAAATTATTGGAAGGGAGTTGGCGTTATAGATAATGTACATGACATGCATGGTGGAGCGTCTCAACATCACCCAAAAGCCATACATTATGAGCGGTCCCTAAGGGCAGCTATACAAAATCGGAAAGGATTAATCAACAGTTTATATTGCATCCCATTATTATGAACATTTGTTCGTTTGAATAAATCTATCAGTAAATTATGCATTGAGCAGCCCTGAACCCTGTCAACATATGTATATTATTTGGGGGAGGGGCGATTGGAAGAATGAAGCGTGAAATGCAACGAAATTTTCACATCAAAATGTCTTGTGAAAGTCTTTGTTAAGGATGAAATTGTATATAATTTATTTGAACTTTTATTTATTTACAAAAGTGTAACTTCACTAATGATTCTTTGATGGGACAATTAACAAAACTGCACCCACAGACTTTCATTCTTACACTTGTTTGGAAGGGATATGATGATTCATGTCTCTTAAAGGTTAAAATCTTACATACAAAAGAAGTCATTTTAAAGTAAGGAACATTTAATTATGAAATAAGGTATAATTTTAATGGAATTTGCAAAAATCTCATCTTCGAAGACTGGGTGGCAGCAATTTTGTGGATCACATAAAAGGAGCAAGGCTAAGGAAACACGTTTTTAACATTTCACTTGTTTCCAGTATATCCACCACAAAGTTTAAGAGAAAGATGATAATGCTCTTTCATTACCACCTGTTTTGAATATTTGTTATAATGTTTTGTCATTTTTGGTGATAATAGTTGGACTTTATTTTCATTTATATATTAAGGTTGATCATGTAAGAGAAAAATTTGACAATGGTTTCTCCCGGAGATGTTTAGTTTAATGAGCACTCCCTTGCTTGGCCATATTGTTTTTCGCCCGTAAACAGCTGGATGGGAGATAGCCACTTGAGAGGACAGAAGCCATACATTTATAGATATATATAGATGTTTATTGCTGGAAGACACACCTCTTCAGGTATTTGGTCAGCTGTAGAATTTGAATATGATGTTTTATTATTGTCAAAGGGTAGGTTTTCATTATTTGCAATCTAATATGTGTGCAGTGAAACATACTGAGATTTGGAAGAGTCCATTATTTAAAGTACAGGTGTTGTTAGATATCAGCATTTTATGTACATGTTCCCTTGTTAAGATCATCTATCGAAAGTATATTAGAGAGAAGGTGTATATTTGTAGTGTTTTAAATCAGAGTTATTTTCAGTGTATGACCTACATTTCAATATGTTTTTGGCCACCTGTCACCTTTGGTCAAATAGAGTAGGACTTCCATTTCTTGGAATTGAGAGTCAGAGATGCACTGTTTCCAAGAATTTCGTGTGCCAGCGATGTTTGTTTCACTGAGTACATTTAAGTCTTTTTTGGAGTGTAGATTGGAGTTGTAAGAGATGTTATTCAATGTCTTATGATTCAGGGTATGATTGATTATTTCTGGCAAGCGTAGAGTTTAATCTCATTATTCTATTGTTCATGATTCAGAGGAGCATAGTTATGACCTCGCATGAATATCACATACATAATTCATTATATGAGAGATTTTCTAAAAGCGTTCCTATAAGAGATGAAGTGTAAACATTTATGAATTATAAAGAAGTTATTTATCTGAGTTTTATGAGTGTACAAATGACAAAGAGAGTAGATAACAGAGAATATATTGTATACTTATGAGAGCTCATTATTGTTTCAGAACTCCATGATCCTTACTTCCTTGTGTTTGGGAACAAATGGTGTTGGGAGACCTCCCACAATAGACTTATTCTTTGACCTGTGAACCACCACCCATTTTGTTTTCTTATCATTTAATGTAAAATGGCTTTTGTGAGTGAGTGAGTGAGTTGAGTTTTACGCCGCCCTCAGCAATATTCCAGCTTTATGGCGGTCTGTAAATATGTCGAGTCTGAGCAGTGATCAACAGCATGAGCATCGATCTGTGCAATTGGGAACCCGATGACATGTGTCAACCAAGTCAGTGAGCCTGACCACCCGATCCCGTTAATTAAGCCTTTACGACAAGCATAATTAAGCCTTTACCAAGCAAGCATGGGTTGCTGAAGAATGTTCTACCCGGACCTTCACGGGTTTTGTTACAATTTATGATTCCTGGTAGCAAAATTGCTACATCAGTACAACTCTATTAATTTGAAATAATCATTTCGAGAATCTCTAAAGAAAACTAAATCTGACAGAATAACAACAATCTTCCATTGTTTTGCAGGACATTGTGAAACAATTTGATGTCAGGAGTGAATGTTGACGGGCAAAACGGCAAGTTTTCTTTTAAGAATACAAGGTTGTATTCAATCATCTCTGGTAAGTAAATTACCAACTGAGGCATATTCATCATGACCATAGCAAATAATATATGACAGTAAAGCATCATTTAATTCATCCTAATTCATAGTCTAATTGAATAATCAACTTGCAATTGAGGATTTTCTTTGAAAATGTTTAAGAAAACTTCCATTCCTTCGTTTGAAAATATAAATTGTTGACACTTTTCGTCATATTTTGTATTGATGCTGTTCATATGTATATAACTTATTCTTGTATTTAAATATAAAATTTCAGAATGTGTCCTATCTCATGGGAATGAAATGGGAATGCATCCGAAGCAAATTTCAAGAAAGAGTTAGGGACGTTTCTGAAGTATCCACCTGACCGCCAGGCTGGGAGTGGCAGAAAAAAAAAAGGTGCTGATAATTGTGTTTTTGGAGTTGTAATTGTGTTGAAAAATCTGAACTGTGGTATTGAAATTGGTGGCGTAAATGTCACTTTGATGCTATATGCAGATGATATTGTGTTATTAGCACAACAGAGATCACCTACAGACTATGTCATGTGTGATGTTTTACATTATGCATTAAACCATGTTTCTCTGTCGTGTGTGTTCATAAAGATTTCATGAAAAGTAACTTGTTTTATGTGCTGTTTTAAAGGTATAGTTCCTGGTCATCTAAAGGTCTTGGATCCCTTTCATGGTGAAAGTAATTGCATTGTGTTTATTCAGGGGTCTGTCTAATAGCTGAAATTCAGACAAAATGTCTTCTCGGGACAATTTCCACCTTTTCAAGGTAACAATACAACAGTAAATAGTTTTTCTTAATTTGGAATACTCTTTTCTTCTTACTGGAATTATACGTCCAACTGATATAAAACTTAAATGAACATTATATTGAATGTCGAATTTTAACCAAGTATTTTATCAGGTAAATATTTTTACTGCAATTTTCTGTTTGAACACTGTTTATTGCAGGTAGCTTTTTGGGTATTTTAGCTGGATGCAGGAGTTTGGTGCTATTTTAGTGTAGTTTAAAGATGAAGTGCGAGTCTATTCACAGGAAAGCGTAATACCTCCCTGACACAACCACGGAACAACCCATTTTCAGCGTTAATAATATGTCAGACTTCAGCGTTGATTCCGTCGGGATATCTACGTCAAAAACTTTCATATACAACCCGCGGAACAACCCATTTTCAAGCGTTAACAATATGTCACACTTCAGCGTTGATTCCGCGTCGATATCAACGTTGAAAAACTTTCATATACAACCTTTTTTCAGCGTTGATAATCGGTCGAGACTTCAACGTTGATTCCACGTCGGATATCTACGTCAAAAACTTTTCATATACAACCACGAACAACCCATTTTCAAGCGTTAACAATATGTCACACTTCAACGTTGATTCCACGTCGAATATCAACGTTGAAAAACTTTCATATAAACCTTTTTCAACGTTGATAATCGGTCAAACTTCAACGTTGATTCCACGTCGGATATTTACGTCTAAAAAACTTTCATATACAACCTTTTTTCAACGTTGATAATCGGTCAAACTTCAACGTTGATTCCACGTCGGATATCTACGTCAAAAAACTTTCATATACAACCTATTTTCAATATTTTCAACGTTGAGCAACTGAAACATCATTTCCTATATTCTGGCATGAACATGATTTCCTAGCATTGAAGCAACAAATGATATGTGATTTGACTTCCAATACACAATCACACAGAAAGATGGAAACAATAAGTTATATGTAACGGTAACAAGTGCCAGAAATATATTTGTTGATTTTATCTATTTCCTCATTCTATCCACTTAAACATTTGCTGGAAACATCTGGAAACATACTACTCTTACAAATGTTCAAAATAGACAAGTTGTCAAAGCATGTGTCTGAGAATTGTTTCAGTGACATTGTTGAAAAAGGTTATTCATTTTAAATCAATCACTAAAATATAATACACTGATATGAAATATGTAATTTTACATATTGCAAAAAGTGACAGATTTATTAAATGATTGATATGACTTAATTAATAAAATTATCTCTTATTTTGACTGCAGCTTGACAGTTTTGTTGCCTGCAGCGTCTGGGGACTGGTGACAACCGGGCCTGCTGAGTGGAGTGAGTTTAGACCAGGTTGGATTATACATCTTGTTCCAGCTGACATCTGAGAAGTGACTGGAACTAGTCTTTAGGCTGACACTACCCGGCTTACAAGTGCATCACCCTGACAGGCGTACAAGTCAGGTGAAACCTCTCGTGACACTTCCCCATTTAAACAGAGATGTTGATGAGACTGCTCTTGTTTCAGTGTAAGCAGAAGCCATGTTGTGTCCCACATTACCAGGATAAGCTTACACAAGATCCCTCGACACAAGACACTTCAACAACACCCTCAATACCTGCATGGTAACCACATCCGCTGGACATGAAAACAATGAAATACTACTACCCAGTACCACATACCTGTTCCAGAATGTGTCCTTAAAGTCAAATACTTGTTTCCTGGGGTGTTCAAGGATTGACTACAGTATACTATGCGTGTTACCATGGAGATTTAAGGACAGCTTAGGTCCCCAGTACCCTGTGCTTTTTACCATGGGGATCAATGGACTGTTTAGACCTATCTGGTCTCCACTACCCTGAACATAGCACCATATAGATTTAGGACAGTCTAGTTCCCCATGCTACAATGTAACCATTTGTGTGAGATCTGCCATGTTGCTGTGCTGTTGTAACCAGCCTGTTTAGATCTGCCATGTTGCTGTGCTGTTGTAACCAGCCTGTTTAGATCTGCCATGTTGCTGTGCTGTTGGAACCAGCCTGTTTAGATCTGCCATGTTGCTGTGCTGTTGTAACCAGCCTGTGAGATCTGCCATGTTGCTGTGCTGTTGTAACCAGCCTGTGAGATCTGCCATGTTGCTGTGCTGTTGTAACCAGCCTGTGAGATCTGCCATGTTGCTGTGCTGTTGTAACCAGCCTGTGAGATCTGCCATGTTGTTGCTGTGCTGTTGGAACCAGCCTGTTTAGATCTGCCATGTTGCTGTGCTGTTGTAACCAGCCTGTGTAGATCTGCCATGTTGCTGTGCTGTTGTAACCAGCCTGTTTAGATCTGCCATGTTGCTGTGCCTGTTTAGATCTGCCATGTTGCTGTGCCTGTTTAGATCTGCCATGTTGCTGTGCTGTTGTAACTAGCCTGTTTAGATCTGCCATGTTGCTGTGCTGTTGTAACCAGCCTGTGAGATCTGCCATGTTGCTGTGCTGATGTAACCAGCCTGTGTGATCTGCCATGTTGCTGTGCTGTTGTAACCAGCCTGTTTAGATCTGCTGTTGCTGTGCTGTTGTAACCAGCCTGTGAGATCTGCCATGTTGCTGTGCTGTTGTAACCAGCCTGTTTAGATCTGCCATGTTGCTGTGCTGTTGTAACCAGCCTGTGTGATCTGCCATGTTGCTGTGCTGTTGTAACCAGCCTGTGAGATCTGCAATGTTGCTGTGCTGCTGTAACCTGCCTGTGAGATCTGCAATGTTGCTGTGCAGTTGTAACCAGCCTGTTTAGATCTGCATTGTTGCTGTGCTGTTGTAACCAGCCTGTTTAGATCTGCTGTTGCTGTGCTGTTGTAACCAGCAAGTGCTGTTCCCCTTCCACCAAAGGAAAACCGTATTGTCAAGTACCAACCAGGCACAAAATGGCAACCCCTAATATCATTTGAAAACACAGGAAAGTGGTACGTCTGCCTGACTCCACCAACAGGGGTCTGAAATGTAATTACTCCCGTGCTGTGGTCGTCCACTTGATCAGATCCTTCAAGCAAGATGCTCCCAGCTTTCCACAAAATACCTCCATTAGAGAAAATTGCTATCTACGCCGGTCCCAAACCATTTTCACCAACAGAAAAACATACAGACCAGAAGATGGCAGCACCTCCCTGACTCACAGACCAGTAGAGGGCAGCACCTATCTGACACATAGACCAGTAGAGGGCAGCACAAATATCTGACACATAGACCAGTAGAGGGCAGCACCTATCTGAATAGACCAATTGTGGGCAGTGAGTGAGTGAGTGAGGGAATGAGTGGGTTCTGGGTGGGTGAGTGAGTGAGTGAGTGACTGGGTGGGTGACTGAGTGGGTTCTGGGTGGGTGAGTGAGTGAGTGAGTGAGTGAATGAGTGGGTTCTGGGTGGGTGAGTCAGTGAGTGAGTGAGTGAGTGAGTGAGTGGGTGGGTGAACCAATTCTCCATTAAAGGTTTACCTTCCAACAAATAGCCTTCTAACCATTTGAGGAATCAACCATGGGTCTTCATGATGACAAGCGATCACCTTTACCACAGCACCAACCACGGTGCAATAACTAAGGCTCAAACTCCTGTGCCACAAGTGAGCCAGCCACCCACTGGACCGTGGCCAGATAGGCAAAGAAACACAAAGAAAGCTGCTTATACCCCAAACTAGACCTAAACTGGTTGTTCAGTAATTCCACCTTCTCTCATTGGTTGGCATCTCCTAAAACAGAATTCCTCTCAGCCTTGAATTCCATTACACCTTATCACAAAATGTTTTCAGAAATTTAGATATCAACTTATTTCTAGATATCTTCCTGGCAAATGCCTGTAGATAAAACTGTGTCTGGCAGTCAGACCACAGAGAAACAAGCTGAATATTTCATGGGCTATGTGAACTCTGGTTTCAGATGCACAGATTAGACCTGATCAATTCCTTCAGCATCTGTTACAAATACTGGCTCATCCTCTCTCGGAAAATAAACAGTTGATAAACTGTCCATAAAATAACAAGCTTGAAATATAGTTTGTACTAAACGACCTCCAGTAGAAACGCAAGAAGACACATAAACACCAATAACGTGTTTTGGTTCCACGACATTGGAAAATAAATCACAACAGTCGAAGCTCTGTCCAACTTGTGTGGATTCTTAGTTGGTCAAGCCCACTTTCCCTGCAACTTCCGCTGATATTTATCATCATTTGAACTCGGATCTGATCAACTGATCGTGTCAAATCCCGTTTTCGTACTTATCTATGCCAAGTACCAATAATAACAATATAATTCATCTCAGGACAAACAGTTCAAAATATAAACATAACGTCCACACTTGGTGAACTTACACACTTTCAACCCACTTTGTATGACTGACCGACAATTCACTGCCATAATTACATCAAAAGCTGGATGCTTTCTCACACATGCCAATATCCACTGAAGCCCCAGTACACTTACATCTGATAACTTTATAAACATCAACATCAAAGTAACACAAGTGTTCTTATGTGACTGCCAACAAGTTAAATGGATTTAGATCATGTCAATGAATCGATAATTAGAACTATGACTACAACAATGCCAGTCGAAATCCCAGGACATTGGAATCTCATCGTTTTTGGTGTAAACTTCATTTACTCAAATTTAATAGAATACCTAGTATTATTAGTAGATGGTTGGAACGATGGAGGAGATCTTGGTATATTGGGGTTCATAAATTATTCATTAGTTTGCATATACCTATAATTGACCTATTTAATATTTCACATGAGGAGTTTGATGTTGCTAAAGAACATCTTAAGGTATTAGATTGTTTTGATAAATTTATATAATATGTACTTATTATCTTTCTAAAGATTTTTTTCAAGTTGAACATTATGTTGAAATAATTCTACCTAGATCACATCGTAGTATCTGGAGTAAATTCCGTTGTGGCACTTTGCCATTAGAGGTCTCGTCTTCATGTAAGAGCTTGTACTCGCTGTAGCAGCAAAGCTGTTGAGGATGAATTCATTTTCTGATTAACTGTGATTATTATTCAGATTTCAGATATAATATTGGGAAAGAAATAACCAGTGTCCATCCTTTATTCCCATCTATGTCAGCAGTAGACAAAATGGTATTCTTGCTTTCTAATGATCAGTTTATAAAGACCCTTCCTCCATAATGTGTTTAGGCTCCAAAATATTTCAGTAGAATAGTTTACTCTATTTCTGTCAATAATGTCAGCATTCATTTACCACCATGTTTGTTATTTATATATATTTGATTCTTTTCAGTGTAAGAACTTGAATATGTGTGCTTGTGTGTGTGTGTGTGTGTGTGTGTGTGTGTGTGTGTGTGTGTGTGTGTGTGCATGCGTGTATGTGTGTGTGTATGTGTGACTTTAATATCAATGTTTTTATGTTGTTGTAAGGTGACAGTTTGTTGTATAGGTGACAGTTTGTTGTAGAGGTGACAGTTTGTTGTAGAGGTGACAGTTTGTTGTACAGGTGACAGTTTGTTGTACAGGTGACAGTTTGTTGTACAGGTGACAGTTTGTTGTACAGGTGACAGTTTGAGTTTGTTGTACAGGTGACAGTTTGTTGTATAGGTGACAGTTTGTCGTACAGGTGATAGTTTGTTGTACAGGTGACAGTTTGTTGTACAGGTGACAGTTTGTTGTAGAGGTGACAGTTTGTTGTACAGGTGACAGTTTGTTGTACAGGTGACAGTTTGTGGTACAGGTGACAGTTTGTTGTACAGGTGACAGTTTGTTGTACAGGTGACAGTTTGTTGTTGTACAGGTGACAGTTTGTTGTATAGGTGACAGTTTGTTGTAGAGGTGACAGTTTGTTGTACAGGTGACAGTTTGTTGTATAGGTGACAGTTTGTTGTACAGGTGACAGTTTGTTGTACAGGTGACAGTTTGTTGTACAGGTGACAGTTTGTTGTACAGGTGACAGTTTGTTGTACAGGTGACAGTTTGTTGTACAGGTGACAGTTTGTTGTACAGGTGACAGGTGACAGTTTGTTGTACAGGTGACAGTTTGTTGTACAGGCTTTTGTAAGTTGTATAGGGTGACAGTTTGTTGTACAGGTGACAGTTTGTTGTATATAGGCTGACAGTTTGTTGTATAGGTGACAGTTTGTCGTAGAGGTGACAGTTTGTTGTACAGGTGACAGTTTGTTGTACAGGTGACAGTTTGTTGTACAGGTGACAGTTTGTTGTATAGGTGACAGTTTGTTGTACAGGTGACAGTTTGTTGTACAGGTGACAGTTTGTTGTACAGGTGTACAGGTGACAGTTTGTTGTACAGGTGACAGTTTGTTGTATAGGTGACAGTTTGTTGTACAGGTGACAGTTTGTTGTACAGGTGACAGTTTGTTGTATAGGTGACAGTTTGTTGTACAGGTGACAGTTTGTTGTATAGGCGACCGTTTGTTGTACAGGTGACAGTTTGTTGTACAGGTGACAGTTTGTTGTACAGGTGACAGTTTGTTGTATAGGTGACAGTTTGTCGTAGAGGTGACAGTTGGATAATGGTTTGTATTGCTGCTTAATAGAGGTGAACACACATACAAATACTACTACCCTGGCAACTGTTCTTCAACACAAATCTCAGAGTAAGTATAAACGGGCTCACGTTTCTTATCTGCCGATCTGCAGAGAATACCAGTGTTATCTACAGGAAAACCACCCACATACACGAGCAACCAGCTTTGACCTTTTTCAAACTTCATACGACCAAGTTTGACAAAGACATTACTCTCTGACAGAGAATGTTGATTCCATCAATAAATAAGTCTGCTGGCATAAAGAAGGGAAACTCACATATTGCTGTCCATGATCAGGCTTGACTCACACACAGACACAGTGTATTACAAACATAAACTGAAAGCTGACATCGCAGCCAATGACAGCTTCTCTGGGAAAAAGGTATTTCTCTCTACCGTTCAGGTATACAAAAAAAATGCTGGGATACTTCAAGTAAACTTCCAATAGAAGTATTTGTAGTGTTCAGTGATATACCATGATCTGATTACACAGAGGATATGTACAAAATATGATACATCTCTGCACTTCAGGCAAGAGTGGAGCAATATTTTATGACTGATAAAGAAATGATGACATTCTGAATCTATTGATTCATGGCAAGTACACAAGGCCCAGGAGATTGTTGATGAAGAAGACAAAGATGGCAATGATGATACTAGTGATGATGATGTTAACAATGCTTCTGCTGCTGCTGCTAATGATGATGATGATGATGATGATGATGAAACCATTTACTTCATTATGGTGGTGTTGTTGTTGCTGCTGCTGCTGCTGCTGCTGCTGATGATGATGATGGTGGTATAAATGAAATAAGCTTTTAGATACCATTGTTTATTGTTTTTTCCCGGCACTGACGGACATCGGTCATTCTGATAGAGAAAGTCGACATGATGGCCAAAACCTTGATTGAATGAACAATTATACATTGATAATGTGTTATTAGTTTGCACTTTACTCCTGAAAGAATGTTAAAACAAAAATCCTACCTACCTACCCTAAATTTTAAAGAGGTGTAATCGGAACCACAGTGTTTCTTTTATTTGGCCTTACTTCAACAATGCTAGTTCTGCTCATTATGGTGGTGATGCTGCTGCTGCTGCTGCTGATGATGATGATGATGATGATGGTGGTGATGATGATGATGATGATGATGATGATGATGATGATGATGATGATGATGATGATGATGATGATGATTTATTCCAACAAGTCTGCTGCTGCTATTACTGGTGTTTATGGTGATGATGGAAGATGGCGGATGATTCCTGATGTTCAACTTCTCTCCAAGCACTGGTTTCTTGCATTGATCCACTTCCCATTAACTGCAATTTGCTCGGACATAAATATCACAAATAACGAGCAGCTTTCATAAACATTTACAGTTACTGTAGAAAGCTCGGCAGGTTTTTACAGAGATAAAGCTTTCAACAAAGAGTGTGTATATGCAGGAGAGATGCTCTCTGCATGACAGCATTGAATGCACTGACATGACTCTCTCAAAAATAGACTAAGCTTTCATCCCATCCCTCAGAATATTGTATATTAATACATCTTCATAACTAATGAGGGATGTATGTGTTTCTTGTTCTGCTGAAACAACGAACTGATTCTACAAACTCTCCATGTAGGAGATGAAACTGCAATGTCAGCACAATTTGGCAAGATTGAAACATTGATAGACTTGAGAACAAGTAGGGAATACACACAGCCCACGCATCTTGTTGAAATTCCACATTTAAACTGACCCTCCTTGACGGAAGAGGTGTCTTGATGTATCACGTGGTCAGACTGGGTGCTGTTGATTCATCTAATACCAACAGTTTCTCTCAAGCTGCTCATCACACGGTCACTCACTCATCCAACCTGACAATGTTAACATCAGTGTTGTTGAAGCGGATTCTAAACCAAGGAGTCACTCTTCATTCTGAACATACATTCCTAAATGTAAACAGATGCAACACACTGGACAAACTTATAGAGAAACAATACATCCACCACCAGATGGCCTAAGTCGGAGAAATACCATAAATCTGTTGAATACAATCGTAGAATCAACTTGCCAAAAATAATTCCAAAATTAACAGATCTTCTAGATTTCTCCACTACAGGACTCCCACTGCAAACCTTCAGAGAGCGGGCTTCAATGTATGATCTGTCTACACTGTGACAACACGAAATATACTTCATCACCAAAACACCTCCCTGGTCATGCCCTAAAGTTGTAATGCAGAAGCGTCCAAAAAGAAAGACGCTGTCTATTCACAACCCAATATTTCATGTGGCAGACAAAACACATGTAACTGTTTCATACCTGTAAATGTAACCATGCCTCAGATTCAACAATGGTATAGCCAAGTTTTACAAAAGCCTGAACCGTGACCTTTTCTTAACCCATGTCAAAACATTTTAAAAATAGGTCCCATCCTACAGAAGATATCCACCAAGTTTCCAGACATATGCATCAATACTTTGAGAAACTGTAACTAGAAATGTGCTTTTTATCTTGAATGACCTTGACCTTTGACCTAATTTCATTATCAAGTTCCATTCAGAAGAAGCAGTGACTGTACCAAGTACTGTTAGGTCAACAAACCCAATCTTGTATTTTGGTGTTATTTTCAGTAAATATCAGTATTGGTATACACAGGTACAGGCTGGTCTTAGCAGACCAGAAACAAATGAACTAGACCAGGTCTTTGGAAGAGTGGAGTGATGACGTCTAAACATTTCTGTATTAGATAAAATCTTTATATCTTGACGTAAATTAATGTCCTTGGTGCTGGCAGTCAAACTGCAACTAAACTTCAAGCATGTCCGGTTCACAGAGCAGCTAGTACAAGTGTTCTATACAAGATGGCATCTACCCAAGTATAAAGCATACAGAATGTATGTCTAATGTCAGTCAACACTGAGGCAAATTACAATCTACTATACATCAAAATGTCTGACGAGAACAACAGCCAGGAAACAAGTTCAACATGTTCCCCCTATCATGTCAACATTCACATTCACAAAATCAGATTACCAAACAAAAGTTGTAACCAGACAAATAAATCACGAACTAGTCCAACTTTCTCCACAAAACAAAATCCAGCCCTCTGAACCCAGTAATTCCTTGGACACCACCATCTGAACTGCACATACAGGTTTGAGTGAAATACAGAAATCAATTCAGTATAGTAATATCATCTTCTTGACTTACAGAACATAAATCCCTGCCTCCCATCAAACAAACCCTACCAGGTCCATGATGGAGTATAGCGAGGTGATAAAGACAAACGTATTAACGCAGGAGATATTATACTCCAGTATTTCCAATAAAGGGATAGATTACTTTTCTGATTGCTGTCGTTGTTGACTTGCAGTTAGAATTGTGTGCCCATCGCTGATTGATCCACGACAATATATAGACTGACTATCTGCTGAATTAACAATATTCCATATCTACCATCGCTATGGCAGCAGAAGTACTGACAGAACTAGTGTATGTAAGACTTGCAGTTAGAATTGTGTGCCCATCGCTGATTGATCCACGACAATATATAGACTGACTATCTGCTGAATTAACAATATTCCATATCTACCATCGCTATAACAGCAGAAGTACGGACAGAACTAGTGTATGTAGTGAATCATGTGTGAGGTATAAAGTTGTTTACTTTCTCAATCGTGTAGACACGTGACAGGACCGTGGCAATATTCATACAGCAAAATTTATTACGTAATAAAAAGTAAGCATCCTGCTGCGTGCATAATTTTAGTGTGCAGCACAATGTGTGCAGTTATGCATAACATGCATGGATTCCGATGGCTACACACACACCAGTGTTCAAGTATATCAATATTGAGACAGAAATGCAAAGTTTACCACTTGTTAATACAAGCAATTACCACTCACATTTATTGTATTAATTTCACTTTCGCATTTTCAGATTAGGAGCATTATTCAAACACATTACCCTTGTCACACACTCACATGCCCAGTTATCAATGGCCACAAGCCCTTTTATAACTTCACACTTTTGGATAATAGTTTTATGATTAATAGTCCATGTTTGCCACCTGTTAAGAGATTTGGGACAAGTTGTAATAATTGGAAATTTCACTGCAAGTTTCTACTGGCCTACAAGTCACCAGTGAGATTAATGATGTTTTCCTTGCAGTTTGGTGAAAAACTCGAACATATTCTCTATATGACAAATATGAAAACTTGGCTTAGTGCATCATGTGACAAGACAAATATTGCACAGGAGCATCATGTGAAGGAGGAGAAATTGATACAGGCTTGCAACATAAGACAGGAGTGAATTATGGGATTGAATCATATGTCAATGATGTATTTGGGTGCAGGGTTGTATGTTATGAAAATAAATCAATCCAATTCCAGGATGTACAACCTGCATGATTCCCCATTTTGGAGCATCGTCAGGGGCAAGTCAGTTGTTCCCCTTACACTCCATGGGCATATACCCCACAGTCTGAACATAGCTGACACCCCATGGGCATATACCCCACAGTCTGAACGTAGCTGACACCCCATGGGCATATACCCCACAGTCTGAACGTAGCTGACACCCCATGGGCATATACCCCACAGTCTGAACGTAGCTGACACCCCATGGGCATATACCCCACACAGAACGTAGCTGACACTCCATGGGCATATACCCCACACAGAACGTAGCTGACACCCCATGGGCATATACCCCACACAGAGACGTAGCTGACACCCCATGGGCATATACCCACAGTCTGAGCGTAGCTGAGAACGTGGCCCCCAGCTGACACTCCATGGGCATATACCCCACACAGAACGTGAGCTGACACCCCATGGGCATATACCCCACAGTCTGAACGTAGCTGACACTCCATGGGCATATACCCCACAGTCTGAACGTAGCTGACACCCCATGGGCATATACCCCACAGTCTGAACGTAGCTGACACCCCATGGGCATATACCCCACACAGAACGTAGCTGACACTCCATGGGCATATACCCCACACAGAACGTAGCTGACACCCCATGGGCATATGCTGAACGTAGCTGACGCTCCATGGGCATATACTGCCACACTGAATGTTGCTGACACCCCATGGGCATATACTGTCACACTGAATGTTGCTGACACCCCATGGGAATATACTGTCACACTGAATGTTGCTGACACCCCATGGGAATATACTGCCACACTGAATGTTGCTGACACCCCATGGGAATATACTGCCACACTGAACGTTGCTGACACCCCATGGGCATATACTGCTGCACTGGACGTAGCTGACACCCCATGGGCATATACTGCCACACTGAATGTTGCTGACACACACTTGCTGTGAGCCTGTAAACACCACAATGCTTTCAGCTAGTCATTTACATCAGAGTAATGTGATTTTTCCGGAAGTGACTTACCCACGTTTCTCTGATCTGAACAACAAGCAGGTAACCTGCATCAGGTCTCACAACAGTTGGTAGGGTTTGGACCTGGAGACAGACAGCCTCCATCTGTGTACTATAATTAGGGTGATGTATAATTATGTTCAGGGTAGATTTTGTTATATAGAAAGGTACCTTGGGTACCTAAACCTAGTCAATCACATATGATGAACCTTCCACATTAGTTGTTATCAGATGACAAGAATTAATGCCGCACAAAATGCTTCACTGTATAATTATTAAATTGACATCCCCACATTTCATGCTGCTGAAATCTGAAAATATCTCTGGTGAATCAACAAGGAATCCAATATTTGGTCATCTAATGGCAGGGAGTTCCACTTTCTGCCTCTGTGAATACTGACAAAATACAGACTGATTTCAACTCTCCACTTTATGACTCATGGCAAAAACAGAAAGTGTCTGTTCCTTTCAATAAATCAAAGCCTTTATCATACAGCACAACGCACAGGGACAAGCCGGTGTGTCAGGTACACTTCATAGAGGCAACAGAGGCTCGGCAACATTCAGGCAATAAAACGGTTAACATGACCAAGATTAACTTCAGATATTGCACCCATGTGAGAAAACAAGCCAAGGTCATAAGCATGAAGAGCAAATGCCTTAACAATTACCCCCCAACTAGTTGTTTCACAAAAAATATCAACTGTAATTAGAATTTTAAAATGTCTTAAAACATTCTCAAAATTGTTCTGGAAGTAGTCAAAGTTGAGAACCTGACAAATGACAAATAAAACGCCTGTTTTTCAACCCAAGATTCCAGACTTTAGCTATTTTCAGCCGTCACACCATAAATATTTTCACAACTTTCTAAATGTTTCAAAACTTTACAAACAATTTTGTGTAAAGTAAATTCTTGCCAATTTTGGCTTGCCTTGTTCTTATCAGTCATTGTATATCATTCATATCTACCTCCCCGATAACCTTACAGTCAACTTCCTCCTTTCCTCAATCTGCCAATTTAACAAGTCATAAGTGCCACATGAACTCCATTCAACCTTTACATTTTGTATATTAAACTTCTTTTCCCATGGGGCAATGAATCCAAATTATGTGAAATACACCCAAATTGCAAAACCATCCGACCTCGAGTGATATTTATTCCACGTTGGAATGTGTATGCCTTCCACAGCTGCGTGGGTCTCCGTACTGACCTGGTACACTCTGGGTGATGACAACTGTAGGATATATGTCCGACTGCCCCTCAACATGGATCAAATATTAATACCATCAATTGTAGTGTTTTCTATAAATCATAGGCCTACCACAATCTTGTGTGAGGTCATTAATGATTAACACAAACTTCAGACAGAAAGTTCAGACAGATGGAAAAAAGTTATTTGTTGGACAATCCCAGGCTAGAATTAGAATTAGGAAAAAGACAAGTTCTGTTTGCGATTAAAACCAATACATTTATCTGTTTGCGATTAAAACCAATACATTTATCTGTTTGCGATTAAAACCAATACAATTTCCTGTTTGCGATTAAAACCAATACATTTATCTGTTTGCGACTAAAACCAATACATTTTTCTGTTTGCGACTTAAACCAATACATTTATCTGTTTGCGACTAAAACCAATACATTTCCTGTTTGCGATTAAAACCAATACATTTATCTGTTTGCGACTAAAACCAATACATTTATCTGTTTGCGACTTAAACCAATACATTTATCTGTTTGCGACTAAAACCAATACATTTCCCTGTTTGCGATTAAAACCAATACATTTATCTGTTTGCGACTAAAACCAATACATTTTTCTGTTTTGCGATTAAAACCAATACATTTTCTGTTTACAATTAAAACCAATACATTTCTCTGTTTGCGATTAAAACCAATACATTTTTCTGTTTGCGATTAAAACCAATACATTTTTCTGTTTGCGATTAAAACCAATACATTTTTCTGTTTGCGATTAAAACCAATACATTTTTCTGTTTGCAATTAAAACCAATACATTTCTCTGTTTACAATTAAAACCAATACATTTTTCTGTTTGTGATTAAAACCAATACAATTTCCTGTTTGCGATTAAAACCAATACATTTTTCTGTTTGCGATTAAAACCAATACATTTTTCTGTTTGCAATTAAAACCAATACATTTCTCTGTTTACAATTAAAACCAATACATTTTTCTGTTTGTGATTAAAACCAATACAATTTCCTGTTTGCGATTTTAAAACCAATACATTTTTCTGTTTGCAATTAAAACCAATACATTTTTCTGTTTGTGATTAAAACCAATACATTTCTCTGTTTGCGATTAAAACCAATACATTTTCTGTTTGCAATTAAAACCAATACATTTCTCTGTTTGTGATTAAAACCAATACATTTCTCTGTTTGTGATTAAAACCAATACATTTCTCTGTTTGTGATTACAACCAATGCATTTATCTCTTTGCGACTAAAACCAATACATTTTTCTGTTTGCAATTAAAACCAATACATTTCTCCTAAACTTGTCCAGTAACAACACTGTAACAGCAACATGTCAAGTGTTGTTTCAGTTGTGTTGTTTCAGTAAATTGTTTTTCAGTCAATAGGGCAGCCATATCTCGCTTGGGTTCTCCAACCCTTGACAATGAAATACCTCATCACTTGACACACCAGTTTCAGATTGCAACCAGGCCATGGTTAACACATGGCCACAACAACGTGGTGTTTCCTTCACTGGCTGTACAACTTGTGCTGTGTCAGTCTACATGTGTCCTTTGTCCTCTGTTACACTTCCTCCTTACACTAACAACTAGTCTCTGAAATGAACATATCTTACAGAAAAAAGCTCATAGTCAAAAAAAATATATATATAATGAAAAGGAGCCCTGAGACTTTCTTCATTAGCTGTGGAAATCTAGACTTGCCACATATTCTAGACTTGTGTGGGGATATATTTGCTTCAGGGTCTGTATGACAGACTATTCTCTCCCTGGGTCCAGTCTGCTGCATGGCAATGTTATATCTGGTCCTTAATCATGACCCGTGAAGATCCAGGTTGGAATTGGTCTTCAGTAACCCATGCTTGTCGTAAGAGGTGACTCACAGGATCAGGTGGTCAGGCTCTCTGACCAGATTGACAGATGTCATCGTATCCCAACTGTGTAGGTCGATGCTCATGCTGTTGATCACTGGATTGTCTGGTCCCGACTCGATTATTTACAGACCGCCACAATATAGCTGGAACATTGCTGAGTGTGGCGTAAAACTAAACTAACTCACTCACTCTTTAATCATGACAAAGTAATTTTTGTTGGCTACAATGTTAGTGCATCGGGCTGCTTTGTGTTCAGGTCACTCACTGACTGGACCGCCTCCGTGGTGTAGTGGTTAGAACGTCCGCCCGGAGAGCGGAAGGTCGCGGGTTCGATCCCCAACCGCGTCATACCAAAAGACGTTAAAATATGGTACTTGTTGGTCCCTGCCTGGCGCTCGGCTTTAATGGGTACAACAAGGACTGGTTGGCTCGGAGTCAGTATAATGTGTCTGAGTGGGGTATTCATGCTCCATTGCGGCATGGTATCTCAGTGGGCTAGCACTATAAAACCAGCTAAGTCTGGGCTAGTACAAGCAGCCGCACATACACATACACACGCATGCACGTCGTCATATGAGCGAAATATTCTCAAGCACAGACGTTAAACCCAATTTCACCTCACCTCACTCACTGACTGACTGCTATCAATAATGGTATATCCAAGAATGCTGCTTTAGAAGTTGATAACTGATATGAGTCTATGGCATCTTCTCTCCCACAAACTATATTATGTTTGGTGATTGCAGATAGCATCAACAAGGATATAACAGTTAAACTTTGCCAACACAAAACACTGAAAAAACCCAATTACCCGTATACCTTCATCCCCTTCCCAGTTAAAAACAATTAAGGTTTCTTTGATACATGAGAGTTGACAAATACAACTATATCTATTTAATAACATATTTTAACATAACTTTACTTCAGGAGCTAAATGTTATTCTAGAGAAACAAGGCCACATTAAAATAATTATTAGATTTTCATCCCTTCCTGCCCCACAACCAAACACCTGCCGCCACCAAAACATGGGAAAATCTGTTGCCGACCTCTTTGCTTGATGAAATACAAGTTATACCCAGCCATCCTAAACACTCCAGTTTTTTTGGAAACACCCGCCCCACAGTTATCATACACAGATGTCTTGAACAGTCGGTTAAAACCACGTGTTTTGTTTGTCTGACACAGCACTCGACAATATTCCCGCCATATGGCGGCAGACGGTAAATAATCTAAATAATCGAGTCTGTACCAAATATTCCAGTAACTGATATCTAACAGAGCAATGGTTCCTGCCATGGGGTACACAGACATATGAAGATGTACGCACCCTGGCACCCTGACCATTGCCGTCTCACCATTATCCATGTTGCTGAGGAACTAACCAAATCACCACAGAAGAACAACATACACAGCTGAAATACCACCCATATCACATTATTTACAAAAAGGATGAAAATTCATTCACTGTGGTCTTACCTCTCTGACACAAATTTCCTCACTAACTTAATAATAATGCTCTTTTACATCATGCTCAAGGGAAACTATTCCCAGAAGAAAGGACAAATAATGTGACTTTCATCAAGCAACATATTCCCCTAATGGCAATATGGCGGAAACCAACTTCCTTATCACTGTTGTCAAAAAGACACTGGTGTACTGAAAAACATATCTGATTGCCTGCTACTTACTCACATAAAAAACATTAAGAGAAGATTAATAAATAATCACTTCCAAATTTATCTGAAAATGAGGTCAATATTTTCCTTGCCAGATAGTATCATCAGTAAAACCATAAACGCAAAAACATTAATTCTACAATAAATTCCAGAATGACTCCACTGTGGTACCAGTAACAGTGCCGTGCTGCCACTTGTACGCCAGGCAGCGACTGACTGACCATCTCCTCACACTCACTGATTACACTGAATGCTCGATCAGCATGATCAGGACTTATCCAGCCATTCCTGGCACCATTCAACCAGCACTCAGCTCACCATGGCGTCAATGGTCCAGACAGAACAAACACATAAATACCCAAAGTGAAGTATTACCAATTCATAGAAAACTTCCAAAGAAGCATTAACCATTTAATATAGAAACTGTCAAACTGCTAACTTGGGTTTAAAAATACATTCTGAGAAAAGGTTGTTTGTTTTCCATTTCTGACACAAAATCAATACAATGTTGCTAATTTGGTCATCAGCGTTGAAATGTTCAACATTCAGCAGATGCCAGGCGACATTATGAACACCTCACAATAATTGCTCTTGCACTTTCTAATGAAGGTTTTTGTCATTATTCATATTAATCTCACATGCTGCCATAATTCTTGCCTCCATTTTTTTAATATTCCAATATTAGACCATAATGAATGCTGAGGGAAAACAGTCCTGAATGCAGGAGCCCAGGACCAGGAAGTCAGTGAAACAGAAGGCAGTATCTACAATGTAACACACATGAAGAATCCTGCTACAGATGAAAAATGGCAGACAGTCTACATCTTGGAATAGCTCACATATCTGTATCAACTATCATGCATCACGTGACTGTGTCACTATCATAGCAGAACACAATCATTGCTCCAACAACATTACAGAGCAGAATAACTGTTTCAAGAACATTATGGTGCTCAATAATTGCAGTAAAATCATTACAGTCCACATGATTGCTACAAGAACATCACAGTGTACATCACTGTTACAAGAACATTACAGTGTGCATCACAGTGTTACAAGAACATTACAGTGTGCATGACTGTTACAAGAACAGTACAGTGTGCATGACTGCCACAAGAACATTACAGTTGCATCATGTTGCAGTGTGCACAATACTGTTACAAGAACAGTACAGTGTGCATTTACACAATCACACATGTTGCCACAAGAACACTACAGTTGCATCACTGTTACAAGAACATTACATGTGCATGACTGCCACAAGAACATTACATGTTACAAGAACATTACATGTGCATTTGCTGTTAAAGAACAATTACAGTGTGCATCATTGTTACAAGAACATTACAGTGTGCATCACTGATTACAAGAACACTACAGTGTGCATCACTGCCACAAGAACTTTACATTACATCACTGATTGCCACAAGAACAGTACAGTGTGCATCACTGTTACAAGAACATTACAGTGTGCATCACTGTTACAAGAACATTACAGTGTGCATCACTGTTACAAGAACAGTACAGTGTGCATCACTGTTACAAGAACAGTACAGTGTGCATCACTGTTACAAGAACAGTACAGTGTGTATCATTGTTACAAGAACAGTACCGGTTACAGTGTGCATCACAGTGTTACAAGAACATTACAGTGTGCATCACTGTTACAAGAACAGTACAGTGTGCATGATTGCCACAAGAACATTACACTGAGCACATCATCGTTACAAGAACAGTACAGTGTGCATCACTGTTACAAGAACATTACAGTGTGCATGATTTCCACAAGAACATTACACTGTGCACATCACTGTTACACGATTGTTACACCAGTTCTCCACCAGCCAGCGCTTCGATCACAATGGCAGCTCCAGCCCACTCACACATGCTGATAAAACTGTTGACACGGATTAGCCTGGATCACTTTCTCATACCGATGTGTTGACACTAGAATTAACGCCATGTTGAATATCGCACAACCCACAACAAACACTCACCTGTGTCAATGTATCAAGAGTCTCCAGGTGATAATCAAATTAATTTTGGATGAGCAGATGTCAAATGTGTCAGGACAGTAGACAGGGAAACAGTACAAAATACCAGTTGATACATAAAGAGTAGTTGACAGGGATACAGCACGAAGAACCTTTCAGTAGGTGGCACAATATCCAACAAGTGAAAACAGCATGTAACAGAATCTGCCAACATGACTGAAACCAAACACAATGCCTCTGTTTTATCAGTACATTACAGTATTTCATTTTGAAATACCATTATTAATTATTTACCCTGGCTTTAAACATGTGGTGACGTTCCCATTCCAAGAGTGACCCTAATCTATATATGTTCTGGCAGCAATTCTCAAACATGTGCAAATATAAAACAAAATGATTATAAAAAAACATGCTTCCCATCTACTATGATCCACCCTAATTTGAATAACTGAAATCATATTAATTAGACAACAGTACTACATTTCAAAGCAGAAACAGTTTTACCACAGATTTAAAAAAAGCTCAATTGAATTTTGATAGAAACCTGCAGCCAACAATGATACAGACAGATGAAAAGGCATCACTTTCCTTCCCCTGTATCATGGCGATGGGCCATTTCAGGTGGAGGATGTTTCCAAACCACCGACTGACAAAATCAGAATAAGGTATTTTTAGACAAGTGTTTCGGGACGAGAGAGAGAGACGAATCAACGATGATAAGATCCTGTATTGAGACACTTTCACGTGTTTGGAAGGACCTATGTTGACAGTTATACAACATCTTAAACATCCTGTTCACAAGGATTTACGACAGTTATAGGTACATAGACGTATCACAGTCACAGCTGAATAGATTTATGACAGTCGTAGCTAGTGGTGTTCCGATTAATTGAAATAATCGAAGATTGGTCGCAGTGGCTATACGACCAAGCAATCGACCATGTTTTCTCATATTTGAACACAAACAATTCTGGAACACTTGTTTTCATTAACAATATATTTCACAGGGTTGCTTTTGTCTGTTACATTTCATAAGCACTACAAGCTCGTTCCAAGACATGATTGAATATATCTTAAAGACTCTAAGAAATTTATGTTCCTTACATACTTGTCATCCTTTAAAGATATGAAATTTTGCACCAAAAAACCCCAAAGAACCACATGGGTTTTTTCCTTATTTGAGCATTAACAAAAATAACCAGGAACATTTCATAAATGACGATAACCAATTATTTTCGATGATTGACCGGTTGTAATGAACCAATCATCAATTATGAGATTTTAACCAATTCCCAACACTAGTCGTAGCTACAGAGACTTACGACAATCGTTTCTACATATACTTGTGACTGTCATAGCTACAGAGACTTACGACAGTCTTTTCTACATATACTTGTGACAGTCGTAGCTACAGAGACTTACGACAATCGCCGTTTCTACATATACTTGTGACAGTCGTAGCTACAGAGACTTATGACAATCGTTTCTACAAATATACTTGTGACAGTTGTAGCTACATAGATGTAACAGATTTAGGCCCCTTTTCTTAAAATTGTAACAGTGAACCAAGAATATTGCAACAATTATACACTGAAATAGACTTACGACAACCGTAGCTAAGCAGACTTATGAAAGTTGTAGCTGTACAGATTTACAATAGTTGTGGCTACATTCATTTTATGAAATGGAAATATAATGCCACATTCTAACATCCACTATTAAAACCCATCAAAACAGTGACCCTGACCTTGGCGACCTCTTAACTCTGATGACCTCGCAACAACCCCTGGAATACAAGTATTGTTTTGTATGGACACAAGATCTGTTACATTTTCAAACATTATCAACTAGTTACACAACATCCATGTCTAAGCTCAATCTTCTCAGAAACGCATATTGATTAAATATTTTTGAGGTATTTTAGGAGTAAGTCTGAACACCACTAATCACATTGATTTCAATTTCTGGATTTAATATAACTTCCACCAACCCAGGGAATTCAAAATCCTTATAATCTCTAGTGGATCTAGCCTACCTTGTTCCAGCCTCATAAAGAAGGAATAATCAGGCAGATGTGTATTGCAACCAACATATTGGTTGACTCATTACGTTCTTTAAAACTACAGATAATCACAAACATACAATCACACTACTAGATCTAGTGAAGCTGTTACCATGGAAACAGCTCACTCAAGTACTGAAACATTGTTATTTGTCCTCCACTGCACTGATGGAGGTTTTTCAAAGATGAACGACTGTTAAACTGTGGGATATTGCAAGGAACCAACCCCCACCCTAATGCATGCTCAGAGGTTGTCAATATTACCCCATGTGTACTCCAGTTACAATCTCAGCTTCCTTGGTGACATACAAGGTCACATTTCCATTTCATCCCACCAGGTACCCATTCTCTGCCAGGTGAACTGAGGCATATTTCGAACCATCTCTTGCCTAAGTAGACACCAGAGGTGGCATGCAGTGTGAGGCACATCCCACCATGTTCCAACTCAAACTAATAGTAATACACATTCATTAAAAAGCCTAGCAAATAACATGAAATTAAAGTTCAAAGTTTCTGCCACAATTATTTAAATGATTGATGATTATGAGGTATGTTTTTTAGTGAAATCCTGAGATACGGGAATGAATGTCTTGTGCATATAATCTGTATAATTATCATCAGTAAATGTCTTGAGCGTAACTTACTGTAAGTGAGTGGACAGTGTTCTGCCTCAGTAGCAATGTGTTTCTTCAGTCCAAACACAATCAGGCGACCAGGTGCCCTGTCGACAAGCCGTCCGAACTGACCTGTCCGGATCGTACATCTGCTGTATTATCAATAGTGTCCCGATCGTATATCTGCTGTACTATCAATAGTGTCCGGATCGTACATCTGCTGTATTATCAATATCAATAGTGTCCGGATCGTGCATCTGCTGTACTATCAATAGTGTCCAGATCGTATTAATAGTGTCATCTGCTGTACTATCAATAGTGTCCGGATCGTACATCTGCTGTACTATCAATAGTGTCCGGATCGTACATCTGCTGTACTATCAATAGTGTCCGGATCGTACATCTGCTGTACTATCAATAGTGTCCGGATCGTACATCTGCTGTACTATCAATAGTGTCGGATCGCTATCTGATGTACTATCAATAGTGTCGGATCGTACATCTGCTGTACTATCAATAGTGTCGGATCATACATCTGCTATCAATGTCGGATCGTACATCTGCTGTACTATCAATAGTGTCGGATCGTACATCTGCTGTACTATCAATAGTGTCCGATCGACATCTGCTGTACTATCTGCTGTACTATCAATAGTGTCCGGATGGACATCTGCTGATCGTCATATCTGCTGTACTATCAATAGTGTCCAGATCGTACATCTGCTGTACTATCATCTCGCTGTACATCTATATCAATAGTGTCCGGATCGTACATCTGCTGTACTATCAATAGTGTCCGGATTGTACATCTGCTGTACTATCAATAGTGTCCGGATCGTACATCTGCTGTACTATCAATAGTGTCCGGATCGTACATCTGCTGTACTATCAATAGTGTCCGGATCGTACATCTGCTGTACTATCAATAGTGTCCGGATCGTACATCTGCTGTACTATCAATAGTGTCCGGATCGTACATCTGCTGTACTATCAATAGTGTCCGGATCGTACATCTGCTGTACTATCAATAGTGTCGGATCGTGCATCTGCTGTACTATCAATAGTGTCGGATCGTACATCTGCTGTACTATCAATAGTGTCGGATCATTACATCTGCTGTACTATCAATAGTGTCGGATCGTTACATCTGCTGTACTATCAATAGTGTCGGATCGCTACATCTGCTGTGTACTATCAATAGTGTCCGGATCGTACATCTGCTGTACTATCAATAGTGTCCGGATCGTACATCTGCTGTACTATCAATAGTGTCCGGATCGTACATCTGCTGTACTATCAATAGTGTCCGGATCGTACATCTGCTGTACTATCAATAGTGTCCGGATCGTACATCTGCTGTACTATCAATAGTGTCCGGATCGTACATCTGTTGTACTATCAATAGTGTCCGGATCGTACATCTGCTGTACTATCAATAGTGTCCGGATCGTACACAGACTACAGTACCATCACCCACAAGTTGACAATTGTCTGGATTGTTCACCAACTGTCAACCACTATCTCCACGAGCCATGACACACTCCGAGAAAACTTTTTTGTTGCCATTCAAATTATAATTGTCATCGACATAATTTAATCTGCGCTGACAATGACAGACATCTTTAGGCAGTGAGGCAAACCCAGTTGAAGCCATTATACAATATATCTTTACAGTGTCCACTCAGGTGGAACATCCATAAAGCGTGGGCACAAGGGGGTCTTCACGCCACACACTCCACCATACAAGGAGGGGGTCTTCACGCCATGCACTCTACCATGCACTCTACCATGCACTCTACCATGCACTCACAGATTCAGACACACTGCTAGACTAACACTTAGTCTCTGAATATATATAATTTTGATAGTAACAAATAAACCCATATAAATTGAAAAGGAGCCCCAGTGAGATGGGAAATTCAGAATCACCTGAGCGTGAGGGAATCTAGACTTGTTTCAATCAGGGCTTTAGCATTGCAGGGAGGGCTAGACAGTAGCGAAAATAATGTGGTTCAGGGACTGTGAGACAGACAAACACACTTCTTACAATTCTACACACTGACAGTTTGTTTATATCAAGCTTACAAAGGTCTTACAACAGTTTGAAAATTTTAATGTTCAAGAAAACAGCATCTGTACAATACTACCTAGAGTAATGCCTTGTTTCTGACTACATACGTAAGTTTGATAGAAACAAACAACACATAAATTGAAAAGAAGTCTAAATGAGTTGGGTTATGTTGCAGATGATATCAGTCCTGAACCTAGACTTGATTCATTTAGAGTTTTAGCACTGCAGGGAGAGCTGGGGGGAAGGGGAAATAATGTGGTTCAGGGACTGTGAGACAGACTCAATACTACAAAGAAACATTATCTGAATATCTTTCACAATCATCACATAAAACTGGCTAAGGAAATGAAGAGGCAACTTCCCAGATTCAACTTCTCTATTGATATCTGACAAACATGAGAAGATATCTGACAAACGAGGAGATATCTTATGATTATGAGTTAATATCAGACAATCATGTATTGACAGCCATGTTTAATATCGGACAATCATGTGATAAAACCTGACAATCATGTGTTGATAACTGACATTCATGAGCTCATATCAGACAATCATGTGCTGGCATCTACAATCATGTGCGGACCACAATCATGTGCTGGCATCTACAATCATGTGCTGACCACAATCATGTGCTGGCATCTACAATCATGTGCTGGCATCTACAACCATGTATTGATATCTACAATTATGTGCTGATCTTCAATAATGAGCTAGCATGTACAATCATGTGCTGGCATATACATCATCTACAATCATGTCCTGATATCTTCAATCATGTGCTACCAGCTGTGTACACACCATCATAACTTGACACCACTGCCTCACTCCACAAACAACACGACTGTCACATCAGCCCACAGTTCTTCAACTCTACACAAACAAACGTACCCCTTCCCGCAGACTCTTGACATGACAGGGTTAGCGGTTATATCAGGGCTACCCACTACGATTAATGACAAAGTTATTACACAGTTGATGTTCCCTGGACGCTAACCAAACACCAGGACCAAATGGCTCGACTTCACAAACAGATCTCTTTGTTGGGTCAATATACTCCCACCATCAAAATGAAGTTAAATATCATGTTTCGGCTGATTAGATTCTTAAAAAGCCGCTGTGTCAAACTAATGACAAATAGAGCTCGGTTGAATTGAGTTATCATGAATAACGGATCTCACAGACTCTACCCATGAAGGCAGTTTGATATAAAACATTTTCAAATCCTTCAGAAATCAGGTGATTCAAAATACACTGAGAGTGTTCTGATTTAAATCTGTGTTGATTCTCAAAACAGAACCGATTCCTGTCGATCCTTGCTGCCTTGACGATACAGGAACATACCACGGTTGGGAAGTATCCCCAAAATTATTTACAATCAGTTATCTGAAACTTCACCAGCAACAAAAAGGCTTCCTATTAAAATGCCCTCAAAATAGATAAAACTGTCGATGATTTTAGAAATATATCAAACGCAAAATGTTGTGATATGTGTAAGACATTCTGATTAGACACGTGCTATCACATTCACTGACCATGTTACAGCAGTGTTTGCACTAGAATGTCTGTGTGGATCAAGCTGTTCATGTTGGGCCTGGTTCTGTTCTGACATTGGTTTGCCTGGTCCAGGTTGTTGACATGAAACAGATGTTGCAGAGTCTGAAACCACTCATTCACTCACTCGCTAACTCCCCACCCACTCACTCACTCACTCACTCACTTACATACCCACCCATTCACCCAACTAATTCCCCCCATCCACCCCCTCACTCACTCACTCCACTATGTCCAACCCCTGTGGCCCCTATTGGAGTCACACTGTTAACTGAACTCAATCAATACCTAAAAACCAATTTGCAGTTGAACACCCTCTCAACTGAGCACACACAGAAAGATTCTATTCCCGGATTAAAATGGCTACTCAAGCCTGTCAGAAACAGCCATCAACTCTAGATGCAGACCACAGGGGTCTCAGCTCTACATGGAGAAATTCATTTATATCTCAAGTATTTTATTATTGCTATCCAGTTGCAGCCGCGGCAGATATGTGGATATTTCGACATCATTTCAGTGATGCTGTGTAATTATCCCTGATCTCCGCGGCTGCATTTACCCTACGACTTAAAATAGAAGCTGTTCTAAATCAGAACGCTTGTGAAGTTTAGAATTTAAGTGGCGAAAAGATGTGCCAATTTTCTGGTATTAAACATTGTACATTGAAATAAGGGAGTCAGTTGTCAATTGTGAGTGAGTGAGTGAGTGAGTGAGTGAGTGAGTGAAAAATGAGTGAGTGAGTGAGTGAGTGAGTGGAGTGAGTGAGTGTGAGTGAGTGAGTGAGTGAGTGAGTGAGTGAGTGAAAAATATACAGCATGAAAAAAGTGCATTGCTCTGGACACCCTTTGACACCTGGAAACGGCACAGAAAAATCTCTTCTGCCAATAAATCAGCACTGAAAATCCAGTGACTATCAACCACATTCCTTCCAGCTGCCACAGAGAACTGAAGAGAACTCCCCTCCACCCAAAACAAGTACAAGCTCACATGGTACACCACTACACAGGAGGTACAAAACCAATTCCAATTCTTCCTCATATATTGTAAACATCACAAGGTGTAACTCATTAACCAGAAAAAGCAATTCCCAGTAACTGAGACAGGTAAAGACTGAATTCCCTCCTGACAACCGATGTCACCATTCATGCTGGTTCACCCCCCCACACACACACCCCAGTCTCTGTACCAACAATTTTCCTCACTACTCACGCAAATCAAAATCCTAAAATGTCACATTTCAATATCTTGATGGGTAAACACCTATATGAGAAGATATTGTTCAGAGAAAGATACACCCTCGTGTCGGTGAATAGAAGATGCTTGAAGTATTCAAAAGACAGCACTTATTCTAAGACAGGTGCTTCACAAGGAACATTCTTCCATTGTTAACAGTGAAACTTTGCACCCTCTGACCCTAAAGCATGAAGGTGTTTTCTCTGCTTGGCTGCCCTATATGAGGCCGCGTGCTGAGAAGCAGTCAGCCATTGCCAGTCTTAAACATATTACAACTGTCAGGACTGGCGGAGTTGTGGTACATTTCCTGTATCAACCTGCATCTATGTAACACAGGACTGGAAATACTGGGTTTGAGAGTGGAATGACTAAGGTAGCCATAGTAACAACCAGAATGATGAAAGTAATGACTTGAGTAGTCATAAAGTAACAACCAGAAGGATGATTACTAAGGTAGTCATGGTAACAACCAGAATGATGAGAAGAATGACCTGAGTAGTCATAGTAACAACCAGAAGGATGATTACTAAGGTAGTCATGGTAACAACCAGAATGATGAGAAGAATGACCTGAGTAGTCATAGTAACAACCAGAAGGATGATTACTAAGGTAGTCATAGTAACAACCAGAATGATGAAAATGACTAGGGTAGTCATAGTAACAACCAGAATGATGAGAGTAATGTCTAGGGTAGTCACGGTAACAACCAGAATGATGAGAGTAATGATTAGGGTAGTCATAGTGACAACCAGGAGGATGATAATGACTAGGGTAGTCATAGCAACAACCAGAAGGATGATGACAAGGGTAGTCATAGTAACAACCGGAATGATGAGAGTAATGACTAGGGTAGTCATAGCAACAACAAAAAAGACTAGTGTAGTCATAGCAACAACCAGAAAGACTAGGGTAGTCATAGCAACAACCAGAAAGACAAGGGTAATGACTAGGGCAGTCCTGGTAATGATGAGATCAATGCAACAAGAAGACAAAGTCATCAATATCCCCCGCAATGGCAAAATACTCTTCATGATTATGTCTACAAGTTATGATTATGTCGGGGTGGTGGGGTAGCCTAGTGGTTAAAGCGTTGTCTCGTCACGCCGAGGACCCGGGTTCGATTCCCCACATGGGCACAATGTGTTAAGCCCATTTCTGGTGTCCCCCGCCGTGATATTGCTGGAATATTGCTAAAAGCGGCGTAAAACTCAACTCAGTCAGTCAGTCAGTCAGTCAGTATGATTATGTCAAATATTTAGGTGTGTATATAGAAAAGTGGAAGGAGAGTATTGAAAGGTTTTTAAAGTTTTGCTCCAGAAAGGAGCACTATCACCAATTTCAGTCTATGTCAAACTTGTTGCCATGGAAATGCCAAAAAAAATTATTCAGAAATCCAAAACTACCAAAAGGCACCAGTACACCACCAGATCTATGTATGTGCCAAGTTTGGTGAAGAAACATTGAACAGTTTTAGAGTTCTGCTCCGGAAAAGTGCACTACCACTAATTTCTGTTATTGTCAAACTTGTTGCCATGGAAATGCCAAAAATATTTTATTCAGAATTCCAAAACTACCAAAAGGAACCAGTACACCACCAGACCAATCTATGTGTCAAGTTTGGTGAAGAAATAGTGAACGGTTTTAGAGTTCAGCTCTGGAAAAGAGCACTACCACCAATTTCAGGCTAAGTCAAACTTGTTGCCATGGAAAAGCCAAAAATATTTTATTCAGAATTCCAAAACTACCAAAAGGCACAGTACACCACCAGATCTGTCTATGTGCCAAGTTTGGTGAAGAAATATTGAATGGTTTTAGAGTTCTGCTCCGCGGAAAAGACAAATGTGCACAGACAGACGGACAGTCGCACGCACTGACAGAGTCCATTTTAATACCCCCCGCAAAACGTGTTGCGGGGGATAAAAAGGCAAAAGACAAGGCTGATGGGTAAAGACAACAGTTAAGACAAGGGTAGTTATGGTTATAACATGAAAAATGAGCAACTATACCGTGAAGGCCACACAGAAAAAGGGGAAATATTTCTCCCTGCACAGGCTGCATGGTGTACAGCATTATCATGGTCACTGTTGTCAATGTTTATTGAACATGGATGATGATATAAGGTCAGTCCACCTACCTTTTTTACAACAGAAACCATGGCAACTGGACTTGAAGCTGACACAAGATGTGGCACTACTCAGTATAGCTAAATCACTAATGTCTCCTAATAAACCACACAAATAATCTATACCGTATGAACCTGGATGGTGAATGTATCTACTATAGAGACACATGTGATATGATTTCACCTGGTAATGGCATTACTGTGATGTTATAGACACACATGTGATCTACATCTTACGTGACACTCGCTACATTACGATAATCACACTGATACCTCACTGTGACTACTGCCAACAAATACCGTACAGCGTGAACCATGCTGTATTATGTTGTAACCCTGCATACACTCAGAGCATGTTGCAGCGTTATTGCTGGAATGTTTTGAATACACCACTGAACCCAGGGCCAGGACTGAACACACACTTCACCAGCTCAGTCAACAGGTAGATACGTCGAGTTAACATTCTTGTATCTCAAACATAAACAATCAGCTGATATACCAAGGTGCATTAGATATGCACTTCATTACAATGAGAAGTGTTTACGGTACCAAAAACTCTCCCTACTAGCTACCACTTTTACAGGGACTTTAACTAACACTATCTCACTTGAATGCCTAGATATTCTCACATGTAGGCCTGAATACTCCCTCATACTAGGCCACATAAACTGTAAAAACTCACTCATTCACTCACCTCACCTCACCTCCACCACCACCACCACCACCCTACCACTAACACCACCACACACCACGCCTACCACCTCACCTCCTCACCTCACCCTCACCACACCTCACCACCACCCTACCACTAACACCACCACACCACACACACGCCACGCCACACACACACCATTAACACACCTCACCACACCATTACACCGCGACCTCCTCACGCCACACCACACACACACCACACACACACCCACCACCACACACCACACCATACACCACCCCATACACCACACACACACACACCACACCACACACACACCACACCACACCACACCACACCACACCACCCCCACCCACACCACACCACACCACACCACACCACACCACACCACACCACACCGCCTCACCCTACACCACACCCACACCACCCACACACCACCCACCACACACACACACCATACACCACACCACACACACCACACCACCACCCCATACACCACACCACACCACACCACACCACACCACACCACACCACACCACACCACCACCACACCACACCACCACCACACCACACCACACCACACCACACCACACCACACCACACCATACACCACACCACACCACACCACAACACACCACACCACACCACACCACACCACACCACACCACACCACACCACACCCACACCACACCACACCACATACCTCACCACATACCTCACCACATACCTCACCACCCACCACGTTCCGACTGAGTATTGAGTTCAGTTCTCAATTGGTGCTGCCTGACATAAGCAAATCTGATATGCATGAAATTCCAAGTGTGTAAGCACTTCTCCCTGCAGACCGGCAAGAGTATGAAGATAGCTCCAGAACCCCAGGGGCAGGCTACAACAGGAGACGACAACACTTCTCTTCAGCTCCACTACACTCACATATCCTTTGATGTCCATATACTTATTTGATATCAAAACACAGCAGACACACACATACTGGAGCAATCATGTCAGTCACATGACACAAACTGACCTATCACAGATGTCCTCAAACAACAATTTGTAACGTTAACTGGTTACCACAGATACTGCCCTCCTATCACTTCACAACTGAAGCAGAAATACGCTGAAAGTTGAATAATTCTTGCCCACATTGTGACAGCGATGTAATTCTCCCTGCTTCAAAGTGATATTTATTGCTAACAAAGCCTGAACCTCCTATTGTATGCATAATCCATTTGTCATCAAGTGTCTTCATTTCTCCTCCAGATGCTGGTGATGCCACCAATATGAAAGTTTGCAGCAAGATCTATCGGGACACTTATTGCAGTGTAGGAACTATTGGATTTCCACACCAGACCATCACAGTGGTCGTCCACAACCCAGGCCATCACAGTGGTCGTCTACAACCCTGGCCGTCACAGTGGTCGTCCACAACCCTGGCCGTCACAGTGGTCGTCCACAACCCTGGCCGTCACAGTGGTCGTCCACAACCCTGGCCGTCACAGTGGTCGTCCACAACCCTGGCCGTCACAGTGGTCGTCCACAACCCAGGCCGTCACAGTGGTCGTCCACAACCCTGGCCGTCACAGTGGTCGTCCACAACCCAGGCCGTCACAGTGGTCGTCTACAACCCAGGGCCTAGATTTTCGAAGCTCTCTTAGCTCTAAGATAGTCGTAAGTGCCATGCATTAGCATTAACTTACGACTATCTTAGTGCTAAGAGAGCTTCGAAAATCTAGGCCCAGGCAGTCACAGTGGTCGTCTACAACCCAGGCCGCCCACAGCAATGACATGGTCAACGGTCACAGATTCACATCATTGTCAGTAACGTTGTCCTTACGATGTGAAGACAAACTAGGGGTTGACAGCATGAACAACAAACCCTGAATAAGTCTGATCAGGTCACAGTGCAAGTATGACAAGACATTAATGAACCTTGTCATTGTACAGACTAGCACAACTACAAAAGATATAGGTTACCGAGCTCTACTCACCTTCAACAACCTTCACCTCAAACACAAACTCAACTGTTGTATGTTAAACAACCTGTAGGATTAGAACCTGTAGGATTAGAACCTGTAGGATTAGAACCTAGAGCCCCACACCACAAAGTCATCTCAAACACTGACTAGAACAGTCTTCATTCTGATATCATTTATAGAAAGGAGCTCAATTTGGCCTTCAGGATCCAAAAGGACAAATCCATAATCTGTGGTGGACTTCACTCACAAACTCAACGTAAACTTATTCAACAAGTTATTTACAAGACTTAACTTGCGCAACTTCACACGTGTATCATTACTCTTAAACATAACATTTAACCATTCATGAGAACCCCAATCCTTGTAACTACGTGTCACCCTAGCCATGACATTGAACACATGTTTCCTATAATCCAATATGGCTGACACACAATGAACTGCAACCCTAGCCATCAGTACGTTACTGCTTCCAAGAAGTCGCTGAAGACAACCTCTGACATACATACTATTGCACGTCTAGTCAGAGAAGCCACACACAGGCTGAACTATAATTTACCCCCAAGCAAGACCAAAGTATGATGTCAATTTGACGATTGTAAAACACTTAATTCCTGCTCTCGTTGAAGTAAGTGAAGCCATCAGTGAGTCCAACCCTTGCCTCAAGGTGACACACCACATGTTTCGCACAATAGAGAATGCCAAGCAAGCAAGACATTTTACAATATTTGGCATTTGGTTGCCGTGGTAATCAGGTTATCTGTGTCTACACTTGACATCAGCTACAAATGTGCCCTGTCTGTGGAAACGGTCAGGGTGTAGAGCCAAAAGTCGAGTGCTCCATCATAGCAACTTTCTCTCAAACCAAACACTCAGTATCCCTGTATCCCTTCATTCTGACATCCTTGCAGCCTCTGACGCTGAAGCTGAACACCTATTATCAGTCCTTGACGGCATGACATTACCTTCATCACCAGATAGAAGCATTCTCAACAAAATGTTTAAAGCTTCCATTGCTAGACACTACCCTGTATCACCAGACTTTACCCTTCACCACTGGCCTTCATCACTGTACCTTGGCCTTCATCACTATACATCAGCCTTCATCACTAGACATTAGCCTTCATCACTAGACATTAGCCTTCATCACTATACATTAGACTTCATCACTATACATCAACCTGCATCACCATACATTAGCCTTCACAGTGTTCACAAATAGTGTCTGACCCTCTGACAAATCCAGCAGATTTGCCAACGGTCCGATAGAAGTCTACAACCCACCAGCCCCAGTGTCTGACTGTATATTTCCCAATGACTTTGACTTACTTTGTTATATCCGACATGTGACACTTGTTTGCTGTTTATATATCTTGTATTTGTTAATAATTTCAGTGCCAGTTATAAGAAATGTTAAATCTGAAATGTATGTTTAATTTTATTCTATGGGTCCTGTGAATTTTCAATGGGTCAGACAGACATCTGAAACTTGCAGGACCCAATGTCCTGTTACCTTGAAACACCATTCGCGAACATTGCCTTCATCACTAGACATCAGCTTTCATCAATACACATTAGCCTTCATCACCATGCATTAGCCTACAGTAGTCTTCATCACTAGACATTAGCCTTCATCACTATACATTAGACTTCATCACTAGACATCAGCCTTCATCACTAGACATCAGCTTTCATCACTATACATTAGCTTTCACCACCATGCATTAGACTACAGTAGTCTTCTTCACTAGACATTAGCCTTCATCACTATACATCAACCTTCATCACTATACATCAACCTTCATCACCATACATCAGCCTTCATCACCAGACATCAGCCTTCACTTCAGCCTTTTATCACTATACACATCAGCCTTCATCACTATACATCAGCCTTTATCACTATACATCAGCCTTCATCACTCATTTATCATATACATCAACCTTCATCACTATACACAGACATTACCTTCATCACCAGACATTAGCCTTCATCACTATACATTAGCCTTCATCACTATACATCAGCCTTTCATCACTATACATCAGCCTTCATCACTATACATCAGCCTTTCATCACTCATATACACATCATCACCTTCATCACTATACATCAACCTTCATCACTATACATCAGCCTTCATCACTATACATCAGCCTTCACTATACATCAGCCTTCATCACTACATCACATTAGCCTTCATCATCAACCTTCATCACCATACATCAGCCTTCATCACCATACATCAGCCTTCATCACTATACATCAGCCTTCATCACTATACATCAGCCTTTCATCACACATACATCAACCTTCATCACCAGACATATCATCCTTTCATCACTATACATCAGCCTTTCAACCTTTATCACTATACATCAACCTTCATACATCATCACCAGACCTTCATCACTATACACCTTCATCATCACATCAACCTTCACATTACATCAACCTTCATCACCATACATCAACCTTCATCACTATACATCAACCTTCATCACTATACATCAACCTTCATCACCATCAACCTTCATCACAATACATCAACCTTCATCACTCAGACATCAGCCTTCATCACTATACATCAGCCTTTATCACTATACATCAGCCTTCATCACAACAGACATCAACCTTCATCACTATACATCAGCCTTCATCACTATACATCAGCCTTTTATCATCATCAACCTTTATCACTATACATCAACCTTCATCACCATCATCCTTCATCACCATACATCAGCCTTCATCACCATACATCAGCCTTCATCACTATACATCAGCCTTCATCACTATACATCAGCCTTCATCACTATACATTAGCCTTCATCACTATACATCAGCCTTCATCACTATACATCAGCCTTTATCACTATACATCAGCCTTCATCACCAGACATCAACCTTCATCACTATACATCAGCCTTCATCACTATACATCAGCCTTCATCACTATACATCAGCCTTCATCACCATACATCAGCCTTCATCACTATACATCAACCTTTATCACTATACATCAACCTTCATCACTATACATCAGCCTTCATCACCAGACATTAGCCTTCATCACTATACATCAGCCTTCATCACTATACATTAGCCTTCATCACCAGACATTAGCCTTCATCACTATACATCAGCCTTCATGACTAGACCTCTGACCTGTACTCCAAACATCTTGGTCAGTTTCTGCTACACCTTAACAGAACACACACAGAACACAGACAGCACAGAGGAAAGATGGTCTATGTATTTCCTCTTCAGTTTCCTCTCCCGCAAGCCGACATGTGTCACCCTGGTGCAAGATGGCTCCATACCTTACATTGATATCATTTCATCTACATGACATTCCTAGAGATGTCCTGTAATCACCAAACCATGATCAGATGCAGTCAATGAAGACTACCTCTCAAGGGTTTATCCTTGATCTGAGCACAATCAGTGACACAAACCTTAATATATGCTGTTTCAGGGTCTCAGGAGACAAGTTAGCACAAGTGTTTTAGATCTGCAGTGAGAGAGTTTGTCACTAGGTTTGTCACTTTCAGCAGACATTAATACATCATGGACCATGATCTTTACATCATGGACCACGATCTTTACATCATGGACCACGATCCGTACATCATGGACCACGATCTTTACATCATGGTCATACTTATCTTTATCATGGACCACGATCTTTACATCATGGACCACTTATCTTTACATCATGGACAACCGTATATGATCTTTACATCATGGTTCATGATCTTTACATCATGGACCACGCATGATCATGGACCACGATCTTTCTTTACATCATGGACCACTTATCTTTACATCATGGACCACGATCCGGACCAATCTTTATCATGGTTCATGATCTTTACATCATGGACCATGGACCACGCGATCTTTACATCATGGTTCATGATCTTTACATCATGGACCATGGACCATGCGATCTTTACATCATGGACCAAGATCTTTACATCATGGACCACGATCTTTACATCATGGACCATGATCTTTACATCATGAACCACGATCTTTACATCATGTAACACGATCTTTACATCATGGACCATGATCTTTTATCATGGACCACGATCTTTATGGGGGAAGAACTGAAAACTAGGCCGACAGATGTCACGAGTCTGGCGATAGGACATTCAGAGATTTATTAACAGACAAGTGAGCCAATAACTTTTTTCTAAAAAAAATGTTGCGCTGTGCAAAATGCACATAATTCTTTTACCAGTACAAACTTTACATAATCCATTATCAATTGTAAAGTTTATATAATCCTTTGTCCAGAATACACATCACATAATCCTTTGGCCCACACAACTTATTATAAGGTCTTGGCACAAATTCTTCTGCCCAGAGTAAACTCTCTCTAATTGTACAGCCAGGATTTACTTTAACTAATACATGGATCAGTATAACATTTACCTAACCCTGCAGACAGACTAAACTTGGCTGTAATTCAGTGGATATTGGTAGGTGCCTGTCACAAGCTACAGACCCATGGTAACGTTTCTAACAGTTCTGTTGAAGATCAAGTTTCAGAGTCAGCCAAGTCAAGCTCTGATCTTTCCTCTAGTGAGACCAGCCACATTGTAAACGGAAGAAACTGTAAAACTCACTTTCCAAGAAGATACGCCCATGAACTCTGCCATATTTTTTACATAAAATCAGATTGAATGAAACAAATGGGACTACAAAAAATACCAGAGAACAAACCATGGTGATAAAAAAACAATGAACTGAGTCTTTGTGTGGCAATAAAACTCAAAGCTATGTCAAAAAATGTATTCTTTGGGGGAAAAACAATTCAAGAGGCGAAAATAAAACATCTCAATTTACAGAGAAACCCTGGTTCTACGCAACTCGCATCTTTCTATTCAAGGACAGAGAAATTCTTAACCTATCCCAAAATGTCAAAAACATGCGTTGCTGCACAAGATGCTTGATTCAACATTCCTGTTCAACAGATGGGTTTGCATTATTTCCCATCATGCATCTTCACCGGAATGTACAACAGTTAGGGCAATCTACAGCATGTATACTGATTATTTAATTAAAGACAACCTAATGCATGTATTCAGAGTCAGATTATTTACTGATTAATTAAAGACAACCTAAGCATGTATACATTGGCTATTTTAATTACACCAAGTATGCAGATTATTTCTTTAAAGACTTATTCAGAGTCAACACTGCTTTTAGGACACAAACTATTAAAACTACTCCTTGGCCTAAACCAATAGTTTGGTATCTTTCATTCACTGCGTGCAAGGACTAACACAATGTTTTTTCAGTATTACATCAATAATTGGATCAATTGTTCCTGTCTTAGAAGAGTTGTTCCTGGGGATCCAAAATGGTCAGTCATGACACTGACCATCATTAAAATTAAGAGCAGATGTTAATGGGTCCTTCATAATCATATCACCTGGACATATTTCCAACACTACAACCTTTCATTTTGAACCCTGCCAACACATGGCAGACTGCAGTAGGAATTTCAGCCATAAAAATAGTGTACATAAATATAATAGAAGTTCTTCTACAGACTAGTAGCATTATCTCCTCATCTCTACGGTAACCATTCTTCCAGGTACTAGATGGTGAACGCCTGAGACTGCATTACACAGACTTACATAAGCAGCAGCATTCTCCTGTCAGATGACGGCTACATGATTTATGCGAACGAAAAACAGATTCAAACACACATTTACTTTTCTGGCAGCTATTGATAAAAAGTTGATATAACATGCCATTTTCCTTAAACAAACAAATTCTTGGAGGCTGAAAATAACATGGTTATTTTGTCTGTGGAGGCCACAATGTTGGCAATCCCGACAGGTGTCTAACCATTTGTTGTGTGCTGCAACACAAACACATAACCTCATACACAACTGGCTAGAAACTGACAGAAATATGAGCTTCCTGAAATAGTCCCCTCTTGCTGGCTACACCCCAAGCTCAACACCGGACGACAGCTTCACTGGGAAATTCCGACAAATGCATCAATGAAATACTGCATTGAGAGACACCACAAGACAGACGCCAATAATCTTAGCCGAACTCTCTTCACTTGAAGGCAGAATCGGCTGTTGACAAATTGGCCAACTAGCTTCAAAGAAAGCAGCCATTTTCTTGCACATAAAGTTAATTTTCTTTCGGCAAATGTTATTGACCACATGAGAACAAACACCAAGGGGAATGATGGGCAATTATCTGTTATATATCTCCCAACTATCAGGGAGGGAATATGCACCGTTTAAGGGAAGGAATATACATATCCCATGTCTATCCACTTTAAGGGAAGGAATATACATCATGTCATCCAATATACCTCTACCCACTATAAGGGAAGGAATATACATCATGTTATCCAATATACCTCTACCCACTTTAAGGGAAGGAATATACATCATGTCATCCAATATACCTCTACCCACTTTAAGGGAAGGAATATACATCATGTCATCCAATATACCTCTACCCACTATCCATCATGTTATCCAATATACCTCTACCCACTATAAGGAAGGAATATACATCATGTCATCCAATATACCTCTAATATACATCATGTTATCCAATATACCTCTACCCACTTTAAGGAAGGAATATACATCATGTCATCCAATATACCTCTACCCACTTTAAGGAAAGGAATATACATCATGTTATCCAATATACCTCTACCCACTATAAGGGAAGGAATATACATCATGTTATCCATCATGTCATCCAATATACCCACTACCATCTACCCACCCACTATGCATGTCATCCAATATACCTCTACCCACTATAAGGGAATCATGTTATCCAATATACCTCTACCCACTTTAAGGGAAGGAATATACATCATGTTTCCAATATATCCATATACATGTTCCTACTTTAAGGGAAGGAATATACATCATATTTTACCCCCCATGTTATCGAATATACATGTCCTTACTATATACATGTTCCTACTTTAAGGGAGGAATTATACATCATATTTCCCATGTTATCCCATACACATTTCATAATCAGTGAGGGATTTTACCCGATATAGCAACCAGCTTATCATGCTATTACATTACAATCTCACTAGGAAGAATATTTATTCACTATAACAATCATACGATCAATGATATATCACATGGAATGACAAGACAATAATTGAATTCTGAGATTTACAACCATTGACGTCTGTGTATCTGGTGTAAGACTTATTAACCCTAATGTTCTTACACATTTATGTGTAGAGGTTTTTATCTGCCTTCACAAGAACATACCATCAATCATGACACACTCAGGCAACAATTTCAAAGTTTGCTCATGTGCTATTTTCTTCTACATAAAACACGTCCAAGGCTTGTATCCACAGAGCGTCTTCTGGGGCTGTCTCCCTTGGCTTATATAACATAATATGATTCTGTTAAGAAGTAGAAAATACTTATTTACATTCTGACTGACCAAACCACCCAATTCTGCCTGTGATACATCCTGTCTGAACACTGGCATATAGTTGGCCTGTTGATCTCTGTATAGCAGCAACATAGTTGAGAGCAGTACAACAAACTAAACACTGTGAATTAGGGCTGCAATGAATCGGTTTGGTTCATCAAAAATCAAATCTGACACCTTAGTTTCAATTTTCGATAACCATTATCACTATTTTGATTCGATATTTGAATACCTATTTAAAGTATTTCCACACAGCCAGAACGTAAGTTTGATTCCAACTCGGCCAGTTTTGAGCGCTGTAATAAGGCGAAACATGATTGGTTGACGCCGGGCTAATTATCCAATGAGAATTGTTGTTAGTAGACATCGCCAAATTGACAATGGATTTCACGCTAAAAAGACAACTCTGAGAATCAAATGAAATCTGATGTTTTTACTTGTATAAAGAATCGAATCGAAAATGATCGAATCGGGGGTCCAATATCGAAAATGGAATCGAATCGAGGTCTGGGTGAATCGTTGCAGCCCTACTGTGAATAATATTTGTCCTGTAATATCACAAAATATATATCGCATACGTAAAGTGACCATAACTATTTGCTGTTTATAGTTGGACATGATGGTCCAGACTGATTATGGTTTTATGCTACTGCTGGAGTATTTCACCAAGAGGGGACACCAGGGTTTAACACCTTGCACCCATGTGGTCAACCCTTGACCTTTACTGTGACAAGGGGATGTTCCCCTACTGCAGGTAGCACGGTCCAGCACACCTCCATGGGATGGTGACCGAGGTGATGTAATAGTGAGTCGTTACTGTAATCACAATCATTAGCAATTATAGTGGGTGTCCCTGCCACATGTGGAAGAAACCTGGATGTGAACACTTCTGTAAACACTTGAGCAGAGAGTAAAGAAATTAAAGAGGATTTCTGGGATATGCTGTTTTAGAATGTTTATAATCTGTGGACCATATAACTCTTTTCACCCTTGACTTCCATGTTTGTTGTTGAATGCAACCAAGGAATAATACTGACTCTGGGATTCAAACTCATGGTGACAAATCCTGCATCACCTAAGGGCCACAACTCAGTAAATAATACTGGCACCTAAGAAGACGTTAGAGTACTTTTGACAATGGGACATGGTGACATGGGAAGAAAAATTCTTCAGATTTAAACAAGCACTTAAAATCCCCCAAAATGACATTTTCATAATGAATTATCGACAACCAGAACAAGTTCAATAGTACTTATAACTCCACTTGTGTGAATAAAGAGAAAATCAATAGTTAATCCTTGATACAGACCCTTAAACAGATCTGTAAATAATACAAGCACGTCTGCAATTGTTTGACATTTTGTTGACTTTCAAGCTTTTTAAATATATTTTCAAGTCCAGAGGCCAATTTAATGGACTCCTTTTATATGGACCTTTGGTAATGCACTAAAAAATCAGCATAAATCTCAACACTGCATGCAGTATAAGAATTAAATCAATTCTTGATTTTCTAAGGGATTTATGCTGATCAATATGTAAACTTGTACAAAGTTTCAGCATGTCTTTCAACACTCCCAACAGATAGTGCTATATTCTCTTTACGACACAGTAGCCCTCAAGGCAACATACGATGCAAGCATGTCTCAATACACACATCAATGTAATTATCATGTTACAGCTCAATAAACTGTAGCAGTGAGTTGATAAACAATCACTTCACAGTGATTATGCAACAAAAACTACAATGATCAATTGAGCATGGAAAGGGATCATCTCAAAACTGAAAACAATTAAACAAAATCCACACATATCACTGAATAACTATATCATATTAGATATCACCCTTTTCACCAATAAGCTATCTATGCATAAAAAAATAATAACTATGGGTTTCTGAGATAGAAATTTCTTGACTTAAGCCAGGGATAATGTACAACAAGTCTCCCCGGTTAAGCCAAATGTGGAATGAGAAGAAACAAAATTCGTTGGAATAAATATTTCTTTGTTATCTCATAAAATTTAATTAATTTGCATTTCTACCCATGGAAATTCATATAACATTATGATAACTATCGCCACATTATTCAGACAAAGCCATGTCCACTTTGACTTCTCTAATGTAAACAGGTTTATTTACAAATACGTTTTAACACATGTTAGTGGGGCTCACCAAACGCATGGTAAAATCATGCACACTGTTTGATACATGATATCACACGTAAAATTATGACGTGAAAATACACACTATCACATAGCATTCAAAAAGACCAGAGTTCCCCGGGTCAGCTGGCCTCAGCCAGGAACAGCGTTGGGCTGGGGATTTGGGGGACCTGACGTTTGTTTAGAGGAGAGGGTCAAATGTACAACTTGCTTCGCCGACCAACTTGGTTGAAGCGCAGACCAAAATATTCCAATATTCACAGATTTCTGCATCCAATATCTGAGAAAGTAACTTACCGAAGCAAATGGCTAGCAGCGACAAGGCTGCAGTAATAGCCTTCATCCTCAGTGCATCGAGCGGTACATAAGTTAGTTTCCACAGTACTCCGTGTTTACACTGAATGAGGTCAGTTGTTGCGGTAAGTCTAAAGCTTCTGTTATTTGCAGTGATTGACAGATGACCTCGCATGTGCTCGATGGTTTCCGTACATTTAACGGGACCGCAGTCGTCCAATCACAAAGCCTGTAACACGAAGCGTACAATGCTGTAGCTCGAGCGGAAATGACCGAAACTTGACGAGAGGTCAGGTGCGTGAATATTTCGGACTCCAATTTTAAGCCCTAGTTATCGATGTCACAAATGCGTTATCTCACTTTCCATGCAGAAAAACACATCGTGCAATGCATACTATTTCAGAAATAAGGTTTAAAAAATTGTAATGCGAATCGTGTAATGTCGCATAGCTCTGTGTGATATGGTTGCCCCATGAAAACTTCCGGTTTCGCTGCAAATGAAATACTTTCAATGTTAGCCTATTCATCTCGATTTACCTCGAAATAAGATGAAATTACGTCTGTTTGCAACGTCATCCGTCTCAACCTACACGAACAGAGTCTGTTTCCATGACTGTAGAGTGTCCATGCTGAACATTAATTGTGTACTTGATTCTTGAATCAAACAAATATTTCATGATTTGATTTACCACTGTCTGTAATGCGGTGAACAAAGATAACATTAACGTTCTGTGCGGAACTTCTATATTTTCGGCATTAATTTTCCATGCAATAAGGATTAGGAAATCGATAATTCCAACTGGAAGAGCAAAACATTGTCAGAAAAATGGCTATCAACGAAGATCGATTCTCCACGACAGCAGAACGATATCTAGGTAAGTTTTGAGGTATGCTGTAGACATTTATGCAGTATAGGTAGACATTTATGCAGTAGAGGTAGACATGCTTCTCTGTGCAAAACTCAGCTGCTGCAGGGGACAGTCCATTGACGTAGAAAGTCTATAAGCCTGACAACATCCATTTGCAGTATTGTTGTCACCTCATCCAGATGACATGTGTTAATAATGTTATTGTGTCACCATGTCTAGACAACACAGTTTATTGTTGTGTCACTACATCCAGACAACACAGGTTATCGGTCGTCACCAGGTCGAGACAACATGGGTTAATGTAGTGGTATTTGTTGGCAGTTTCCTGGACCAGACTTAATTATTTAGAGGCGGTCTTGATATGCCTAGAGTATTGCTGACCGGCGTTAAACTGACCAACTCAGTGTTTTCAGCAAAGCACAATGTGCTGACGTATCTGGAGGATGGAATCTCCCAGCTCCTGGAACATCGGGAAGACAACCCCAAAGTCAACGCCGTCAAGTTCATCAGTGATTAGTAAGTGACTCAGTTTCCAACACCGTCCGTAGCATCATGTAATGTAGCATAACAGGAATATATACAGTGAATGTTATTACAGGTCAGTTTACAACTAATTAGATACAGATGTATTACTGCAAAGAATTATAATGGCATTACAAAGTAGCATGGCATCACAGTCACAATGACAATGACAGGCGCTGTAGAATAGCAATAAAGTCAGTAACAATGACGCTCACCTGGCAGTGGTCCAGCGTCCCAAACAGGCGTTGGTTGACTATGCAGGGTCATATTGCTTTGCCACAAGAGCTGATCTTGATGTAATGTGAGAGCCCAAAGGCACCAGCCTACCCTGTCGAAATGAATTAACCAGCTCGCAACTGCCTTGTGCTGAATCTCAAGAAAAAACTTAACCAAAATAATGTAATGCAATTGTAACATAGCTCTACAAAGACTTACACTGCCATATCATCTCGTGTGAAAGTGTGTAGGATTGATAGCCTTATGTCATGTGATATAGTTTTGATTGTTGTTGTTTTTCAGCTTTGCAAGTCTGCGTGATGGCAACCACACCATGTTCCGCGAGTACGCCTTTGTTCGCTCCACGCCACACAATCGGGCTTCGTTTGTTAAACTTTTCTGGAAGTGCTACAAACAAATTGGCAAAAAGGGAGGTAGGATATGTCTTCATTCTAAATGTGTATCAAGCATCAGGAGATATCTGATTGTGACACACGGGGTCATATCATAGGATATTGTTCAGTTTGTCATTGTCGAGTGTGTGTTTCAGATCTGCTGAGTATCCAGGAGTACCACTCCCTACTGGGGCTACTGTTTGTCATTGTCGAGTGTGTGTTTCAGATCTGCTGAGTATCCAGGAGTACCACTCCCTACTGGGGCTACTGTTTGTCATTGTCGAGTGTGTGTTTCAGATCTGCTGAGTATCCAGGAGTACCACTCCCTACTGGGGCTACTGTGTTCAGACTTTCCATTCAGTATGGTGCAGAAGACTGCCAGGTACTCCCGACACACACACAGACACAAACTACACACAAACATGCATGTACATATACACACGCATGTAGGCACACACACACATACAAGATGAAGGTTTGATAATGGATATAATGTAGCTAATCCTCTAATCTCTCAACTAAACTCTGTACAACAAAGTAGCTTTATGTAAATAATGAAAACTAACATTCAATGTGTGTGATGGACAGAGCCCAAATTGTCATCTGGCAATATGCCCATACCTGGAGGTACACTCACACACAGGGTACATCAGAGCATATTCCCCTACAACTTATAACAGTGAAACATCAGTGAACGTCCTTGATACCTTGGTCAGTGTGCTCTCAGTGTCACCTGTAGTTGTGTGGGTTTTCTGTAACTGTGTCACATCTCGCCTTTCAGGATCATCTTGATTGACGACGCCCTCGACTGTCTCATCTGCTTCTCCGACTTCATCTACGCATTGCAGGTGCAGTTCTGTTATGAAGGTGAGATGCTTCGAAAAGTTCAGTATCCTCTGATACTCTGATAAAGTTCAGTATCCTGATACTCGAAAGTTCAAGATCCATGTTAATCACGATCCCAGTAGTAAGGGAGTGATGTTCATCTAAATGTGACTCTGATTGGCTGGCATCAATAAAGTAAAGGTGATAAATGAACTGTGGTGATATCTTGTGACATAAATGTAATTCAGTGTCATTTAACCAGTTCGGTTAGATGCCATTGGTTAGATGCCATCACTTATTTCATCACTGACGCTAACTTTGTAGAATTCTACATATAGCCGCTCAGTGGTTCTGATAGATACTGATGTTGAGGTTACCTCACAGATGGCTGTTACTATCAGTCTGTAGTCTGGGTCAAGTTGATGATTATGATGTGTATTTCTTCGTTTTCTTGACCAGGGGTATATTGGATCAAGAGCATGCAATGAAAACTCTGTGATATTTCCTTTATATGGTAAAACACTGGGTTTAAGATTAAAAGGGTTTAAATGATCAGAAACAAAGCTTCAGTATGTATTCATGCAAGGAACTCCTGGGTTTTCGTCCAGGAATGGTGGAAGTAGAACACCATCAAGGCATGTAAGCAAAGTCTCCAATGGAAATCTATGTCTATCTTGAAACTTCCCATAAAGGGGAACTGTAGTCATTATAGAATGGAGAACTATTCCCTTGGCTGACTGAGGATACACTCTGCTGCAGAGTTCCTGGAGAAGAGTGGGGAGATCTACCAGTCCATCCTCCAGACACAGCGAAGTCCCCGCGACCCGGTAGTGGTGCCCTCCGCCAGCGCCGGCACCAAGATCCTCCAGCAGAACCACCAGCCTGCCGACGGCATCGATGCCATGCAGTTCTTCCGATCACTGTACCCTCTCTGTGAGAGGGTCAGCTTCAGGTGAGACGGCCGAGTGGGTCATGCCTGGCTTATCCTGCTAACACGAATCTTCAAATGGGTTGAAATGTGTAGCCATGTGGGTCATGCCTTGCTTATTCCGCAGAACATCAGGTTCAAGTCTACACATGTGTTGATGTGTCTAGCCATGTGGGTCATGCCTTGCTTATTCCACAGAACACCAGGTTCAAGTCTACACATGGGTTGATGTGTGTAGCCATGTGGGTCATGCCTTGCTTGTCCTACAGAACACCAGGTTCAAGTCTACACATGGGTTGATGTGTCTAGCCATGTGGGTCATGCCTTGCTTATTCCACAAAACACCAGGTTCAAGTCTACACATGGGTTGATGTGTGTAGCCATGTGGGTCATGCCTTGCTTGTACTGCAGAACACCAGGTTCAAGTCTACACATGGGTTGATGTGTTCAGCCATGTATAAGTCATGCCTTGCTTGGGCTGCTGCACTAAACACCAGGTTCAAGTCTACACATGGGTTGATGTGTGTAGCCATGTGGGTCATGCCTTGCTTGTACTGCAGAACACCAGGTTCAAGTCTACACACATGGGTTGATGTGTGTAGCCATGTAGGTCATGCCTTGCCTGTCCCACAGAACTTATTCCACAAAACACCAGGTTCAAGTCTACACATGGGTTGATGTGTGTAGCCATGTGGGTCATGCCTTGCTTGTACTGCAGAACACCAGGTTCAAGTCTACACATGGGTTGATGTGTGTAGCCATGTGGGTCATGCCTTGCTTGTACTGCAGAACACCAGGTTCAAGTCTACACATGGGTTGATGTGTGTAGCCATGTGGGTCATGCCTTGCTTGTCCTACAGAACACCAGGTTCAAGTCTACACATGGGTTGATGTGTGTAGCCATGTGGGTCATGCCTTGCTTGTCCTACAGAACACCAGGTTCAAGTCTACACACATGTTGATGTGTGTGTAGCCATGTGGGTCATGCCTTGCTTGTCCTACAGAACACCAGGTTCAAGTCTACACATGGGTTGATGTGTGTAGCCATGTGGGTCATGCCTTGCTTGTACTACAGAACACCAGGTTCAAGTCTACACATGGGTTGATGTGTGTAGCCATGTGGGTTATGCCTTGCTTGTACTGCAGAACACCAGGTTCAAGTCTACACATGGGTTGATGTGTGTAGCCATGTGGGTCATGCCTTGCTTGTACTGCAGAACACCAGGTTCAAGTCTACACATGGGTTGATGTGTGTAGCCATGTGGGTCATGCCTTGCTTGTCCTGCAGAACACCAGGTTCAAGTCTACACATGTGATGTTGATGTGTGTAGCCATGTGGGTCATGCCTTGCTTGTACCTGCAGAACACCAGGTTCAAGTCTACACATGGGTTGATGTGTGTAGCCATGTGGGTCATGCCTTGCTTATTCCACAGAACACCAGGTTCAAGTCTACACATGGGTTGATGTGTGTAGCCATGTGGGTCATGCCTTGCTTGTACTGCAGAACACCAGGTTCAAGTCTACACATGGGTTGATGTGTGTAGCCATGTGGGTCATGCCTTGCTTGTACTGCAGAACACCAGGTTCAAGTCTACACATGGGTTGATGTGTGTAGCCATGTGGGTCATGCCTTGCTTGTACTGCAGAACACCAGGTTCAAGTCTACACATGGGTTGATGTGTGTAGCCATGTGGGTCATGCCTTGCTTGTACTGCAGAACACCAGGTTCAAGTCTACATGGGTTGGGTGTGTAGCCATGTGGGTCATGCCTTGCTTGTACTGCAGAACACCAGGTTCAAGTCTACACATGGGTTGATGTGTGTAGCCATGTGGGTCATGCCTTGCTTGTACTGCAGAACACCAGGTTCAAGTCTACACATGGGTTGATGATGTGTGTAGCCATGTGGGTCATGCCTTGCTTGTACTGCAGAACACCAGGTTCAAGTCTACACATGGGTTGATGTGTATGTGTAGCCATGTGGGTCATGCCTTGCTTGTACTGCAGAACACCAGGTTCAAGTCTACACATGGGTTGATGTGTGTAGCCATGTGGGTCATGCCTTGCTTGTACTGCAGAACACCAGGTTCAAGTCTACACATGGGTTGATGTGTGTAGCCATGTGGGTCATGCCTTGCTTGTACCTGCAGAACACCAGGTTCAAGTCTACACATGGGTTGATGTGTGTGTAGCCATGTGGGTCATGCCTTGCTTGTACTGCAGAACACCAGGTTCAAGTCTACACATGGGTTGATGTGTGTAGCCATGTGGGTCATGCCTTGCTTGTACTGCAGAACACCAGGTTCAAGTCTACACATGGGTTGATGTGTGTAGCCATGTGGGTCATGCCTTGCTTGTACTGCAGAACACCAGGTTCAAGTCTACACATGGGTTGATGTGTGTAGCCATGTGGGTCATGCCTTGCTTGTACTGCAGAACACCAGGTTCAAGTCTACACATGGGTTGATGTGTCTAGCCATGTGGGTCATGCCTTGCTTGTACTACAGAACACCAGGTTCAAGTCTACACATGGGTTGATGTGTGTAGCCATGTGGGTCATGCCTTGCTTGTACTGCAGAACACCAGGTTCAAGTCTACACATGGGTTGATGTGTGTAGCCATGTGGGTCATGCCTTGCTTGTACTGCAGAACACCAGGTTCAAGTCTACACATGGGTTGATGTGTCTAGCCATGTGGGTCATGCCTTGCTTGTACTGCAGAACACCAGGTTCAAGTCTACACATGGGTTGATGTGTGTAGCCATGTGGGTTATGCCTTGCTTGTCCTACAGAACACCAGGTTCAAGTCTACACATGGGTAGATGTGTGTAGCCATGTGGGTCATGCCTTGCTTGTACTGCAGAACACCAGGTTCAAGTCTACACATGGGTTGATGTGTGTAGCCATGTGGGTCATGCCTTGCTTGTACTGCAGAACACCAGGTTCAAGTCTACACATGGGTTGATGTGTGTAGCCATGTGGGTCATGCCTTGCTTGTACTGCAGAACACCAGGTTCAAGTCTACACATGGGTTGATGTGTGTAGCCATGTGGGTTATGCCTTGCTTGTCCTACAGAACACCAGGTTCAAGTCTACACATGGGTTGATGTGTGTAGCCATGTGGGTCATGCCTTGCTTGTACTGCAGAACACCAGGTTCAAGTCTACACATGGGTTGATGTGTGTAGCCATGTGGGTCGTGCCTTGCTTGTACTACAGAACACCAGGTTCAAGTCTACACATGGGTTGATGTGTGTAGCCATGTGGGTCGTGCCTTGCTTGTACTACAGAACACTAGGTTCAAGTCTACTAATGTCAAATGCATATTGTTTGTGTTTCCCTCCATAATATGATGTGAATATGAGGTGTATTAACCAAGGGATTGTTATGGGACTGTGATATGATGATTACTAGCCAATGTTTCTCCACAGCACACCACCTGTCTCGGCGCTGAAGGAGATTCTCTTCACGGTTCCCCGGGTGTCCTTCTATGGCTTTCTAATGGCCATTGCCAAGAGCGAGTCCATCAACGAGCACATAGGTGAGACACTATCCAGGCTTCTGTACGTCATCTGTATCTGATCTATATCTGATCCTGTAACTGTGTGATGTTCCTGTAGGTTTGTGATCTATCTGATCCTGTATTTGTGATCTATCTGATCCTGTATCTGTGATCATGTCTCTGATCCTGTAACTGTGTGATGTTCCTGTAGGTTTGTGATCTATCTGATCCTGTATTTGTGATCTATCTGATCCTGTATCTGTGATCATGTCTCTGATCCTGTATGTTCCTGTAGGTTTGTGATCTATCTCTGATCCTGATCATCTATCATCTCTCTGATCCTGTAACTGTCCTCCTGTAGGTTTGTGATCTATCTGATCCTGTATTTGTTCCGCAGGTCGACTGCCACCTAAGACAGCGCTACTGGACACCGGGGAGGCGGAGATCTCATCGTAAGCATCTGTTGTAGTGGCACCTCTCAGCCAGACACTGTGGATGTGGCACTGTGTGAATCTCGTTGATTGATAACACTTTTATAATGGTTTTGTTTTTATGATTCCCTAACCAATGATTGGTGCTCCAGGAGAATCTACTCCCACTTCTCAGGCCACTAATGATAACGTGTATGTAAACCATTGGGCATTTGTACTTGCACCAAGGATACTTTTATGAACATATGACATACTATTCAGTTGAGTGGGTGAGTGTTTCCAGGTTTTGATATATTTTACATATTTTAAGCCACTTTACAAAGGATATTTGGCATATCAGTGAGATTCTGGCTTTCCAACCATGTCAACAGCTTCCCCTTGGCCCCGGATACAACATAGCTGATCGCACATGTCAATATCCACCCCTTAGTCCCTGAAACAGCAGATCTCACTGGAATCTGAAATTTGTGTCCTTGCCGCTGTCACCAACTAGAGGCAACCTTGAACGTTTTTTGGAGGTCAAGGTCATTTCGAAGGTCATTGTTGAAGTAGCTCTGCCTGCATGAGCACTTCACCTTAATCAAGGTTTCTTGAATGATTGGTATGTTGTATATGGTTTCACACCAATGACTCACACCAATATTAGGTCTCTGTGAACACAACAAGTGTAAAGCATTTGCCCATGTTAAATGTAAAATCTATTGCCCATCACCTGTTGAAGGTTAAAGGTCAGATCTATTAAGTAATGACATCCTTGATGTTCTATCTCAAATTTCATATACATTTTTACCAAGTTTGTTGATATATGTTTGTGATACCTGAATTTTGGGAGGGATTATTTGTGTGTAAAATACTGAATTACCTAGAAGGGGGTGCAATATACATGGGTGCACATAATACTCAAGAAAATAACTTATATGTAAATCCAGTTTGTTTAAAGGGATCACTGGTGGAAAATGAAACATACTTAAATCTTTTCACAGTTTCATGTTGATAACCGGTAATGTACATTATTCTACTTGTCGTGCGACCTACTTCTACCTACAGGCATTTTGTCACAGATAGAGTGAACAATCATGGGGTCTGTTTCATGCAACACAAGCGTATTTTATGTTCAGTTTTCTGAACTCATTTCTCCTTTACCTCATCAGTGTGTACATTGAACAGTTAGATGACAAGTCACGGGACATTCCTTCTTGAATTGTATATATTATGAATAAAAGCATGTTTTCTTATTTTTGAAATTTTTGCATGTGTTCTTTCTTTGAGGTAACTCTTATATTTGTACTAATTACAACTAACCATACGTTCAATGCCCTTTAACAATTTTATTTCAATGAAGTTATTTATTTCATTTACACTTTGTTGTTTTATGTGCAAGTTTTCTAACTAGTTTATACCTTGTCTAGCAGTTGGTGATCTGACATTTAATTCCATGTTACCCTCAATGTGGAATGCATACTGTAGATGAATATACACATCTGTTACAGTCAATGTGAGATATATGCTGTATATACACATCTGTTACAGTCAATGTGGGATATATGCTGTATATATACACATCTGTTACAGTCAATGTGGATATATGCTGTATATATACACATCTGTTACAGTCAATGTGGGATATATGCTGTATATATACACATCTGTTACAGTCAATGTGGGATATATGCTGTATATATACACATCTGTTACAGTCAATGTGGGATATATGCTGTATATACACATCTGTTACAGTCAATGTGGGATATATGCTGTATATATACACATCTGTTACAGTCAGTGTGGGGTATATGCTGTATATATACACCTCTGGTACAATACATGTGGGATATATGCTGTATATATACACATCTGTTACAGTCAATGTGGGATATATGCTGTATATATACACATCTGTTACAGTCAATGTGGGATATATGCTGTATATATACACATCTGTTACAATCAATGTGGGATATATGCTGTATATATACACATCTGTTACAGGCCATGTGGGATATATGCTGTATATATACACATCTGTTACAGGCCATGTGGGATATATGTTTGAGATCAAGGCCAGGGATACATGTACACATCTGAATGTACAGAGATGACGGTTTTCATGTTTATTTACAGTCAGTGGCTGTCTTTAGCATGTGTTCCTACATATGTGCTATAACCATCGTCTTACAAACGTGATATACTTGTCTATGTGGGATATATCCTGTATACATGTATATGGTGCTATACTTCATGTTACAGTCTCTGTGGGATCTGTATATATATACACATGTTATCGTATGTAACTATATACTGTGTCTGTATGTAGACACTGGTTGTTTAACAATGTCGTGTTTCTCCCTCCGTGCTGCAGTCGGATGCCTGTGTATGATCTGTATGTGATGAACAAGTAGCGCCCCCTGGTGAATAGGTATAATTGGTGTTGTCTTTTCTAGATGTCCTCGCTTGTGTCAGTGTTGTGTCATGTTGTCATGTGTCATCTCAATAGTGCAGATCTCTATACATTGTGCTGCTCAACACTTGCTAAGGATCGGAGAAAACTGCTGATTTGTAACAGATCAGAGAGGGTGCCCAGTACCTCATGCTTGTCTCCGTGTAGGCATGTTGGATCAGAGTGGGTCCCCAGTACCTCGTGCATGTCTGCTTGTCTCACTGTAGGCATGAGGGATAAGATTAGGTCCCCAGTACCTCATGCTTGTCTCACTGTAGGCATGAGGGATAAGATTAGGTCCCCAGTACCTCATGCTTGTCTGCTTGTCTCACTGTAGGCATGAGGGATAAGATTAGGTCCCCAGTACCTCATGCTTGTCTCACTGTAGGCATGAGGGATAAGATTAGGTTCCCAGTACCTCATGCTTGTCTCACTGTAGGCATGAGGGATAAGATTAGGTCCCCAGTACCTCATGCTTGTCTGCTTGTCTCACTGTAGGCATGAGGGATAAGATTAGGTTCCCAGTACCTCATGCTTGTCTCACTGTAGGCATGAGGGATAAGATTAGGTCCCCAGTACCTCATGCTTGTCTCACTGTAGGCATGAGGGATAAGATTAGGTCCCCAGTACCTCATGCTTGTCTCACTGTAGGCATGAGGGATAAGATTAGGTCCCCAGTACCTCATGCTTGTCTGCTTGTCTCACTGTAGGCATGAGGGATAAGATTAGGTTCCCAGTACCTCATGCTTGTCTGCTTGTCTCACTGTAGGCATGAGGGATAAGATTAGGTCCCCAGTACCTCATGCTTGTCTCACTGTAGGCATGAGGGATAAGATTAGGTCCCCAGTACCTCATGGCTTGTCTAAGATTGTCTCACTGTAGGCATGAGGGAGGGATAAGATTAGGTCCCCAGTACCTCATGCTTGTCTCTCACTGTAGGCATGAGGGATAAGATTAGGTTCCCAGTACCTCATGCTTGTCTCACTGTAGACATGAGGGATAAGATTAGGTCCCCAGTACCTCATGCTTGTCTGCTTGTCTCACTGTAGGCATGAGGGATAAGATTAGGTCCCCAGTACCTCATGCTTGTCTCACTGTAGGCATGAGGGATAAGATTAGGTCCCCAGTACCCCAGTACCTCATGCTTGTCTGCTTGTCTCACTGTAGGCATGAGGGATAAGATTAGGTCCCCAGTACCTCATGCTTGTCTGCTTGTCTCACTGTAGGCATGAGGGATAAGATTAGGTCCCCAGTACCTCATGCTTGTCTCTGTAGGCATGAGGGATAAGATCTCACTGTAGGCATGCTCACTGATAAGATTAGGTCCCCAGTACCTCATGCTTGTCTGCTTGTCTCACTGTAGGCATGAGGGATAAGATTAGGTCCCCAGTACCTCATGCTTGTCTGTTTGTCTCCTGTAGGCATGAGGGATAAGATTAGGTCCCCAGTACCTCATGCTTGTCTGCTTGTCTCACTGTAGGCATGAGGGATAAGATTAGGTCCCCAGTACCTCATGCTTGTCTGCTTGTCTCTGTGTAGGCATGAGGTATCCAAATTGGTCCAAGTCTACCATGTAGGGGGTCTGGGCAATGTAGGGCATCTGGACCATGATGGGGGTCTAGACCATATAGGCATCTGGACCACGTAGGGCATGTGGACCATGTAGAGCATCTGTACCATTAGGGGATCTGGATCATATAGGGCATTTGGACCATGTAGGGGGTCTGGACCATGTAGGGCATTTGGACCATGTAGGGGGTCTGGACCATGCAGGGCATTTGGACCATGTAGGGGATCTGGACTATGTAGGGCATCTGGACCATGTAGGGGTCTGGACCATGTAAGGGTCTGTACCATGTAGGGCAACTGGACCATGTAGGGGGTTTGGATCATGTAGGGCATCTTGGCCATGTAGGGGATGGTGTAGGTGATCTGGACCATGAAAGGGGTACCATATAGGGGACTGGATTCTATGGGGACCATGTAGGCATTGGGTGGTATTTTGATCCATATTTGAGCGTCAGAATGACTCCATACCCAGTCTCAGTTGATAACAGTTGAGCTATATAAACTGTAACTTGATAAACACAGCAAATGAGGACAAAGCACAAGTGGATGTTGTCTCCCCCAAGCATTAGCTGCTCTTGTTGTTTTCCATGGGGTAAGTCTGATGTGTAGATATTTGTAGCTGTTTTCTAGTGAGCTTACATCCAAGCACTAACATGTCACCATAGCTGTAGTTACTTAGGTTAACAAGCCGGACCAGATGACCAAGTCTTGTGGTGTTTGGATGATTTTTGTGACAGTATTTGATCTGATCACTGCTTAGTCTAAGTCCCTGCAAGAGTCCCAGGAGTAGATTCTGCAGGGTTGTTAGTCGAAAATAAGTTAGAATCTAGAACTAATTCATGTGTAATGATTAACAGTTTTCCTAAGCTACACTGTGGTGTCAAACCAAACATGTCTATCTCTAGAAGATAATTAGTCTAGTCATTGTTTTACTAATCAGCAGCAAAAGTATATTTTTAAGAACTGTTAGGAAATTTGTAGATTTCAAAGATTTTATTATGATAATTTCAGATTAGTGAAGGGTTCTGTGTTGATCTTGTAATTTGTTTACCTCCTCTGCATGCAGTTTGATCCTTTGCATTTCACGTTCAGCATCATGAACCCATCTCTCCTTCCCACACTGCATTTCACGTTCAACATCATGAACCCATCTCTCCATCCCACACTGCATTTCACGTTCAGCATCATGAACCCATCTCTCCATCCCACACTGCATTTCACGTTCAGCATCATGAACCCATCTCTCCCACACTGCATTTCACGTTCAGCATCATGAACCCATCTCTCCCACACTGCATTTCACGTTCAGCATCATGAACCCATCTCTCCATCCCACACTGCATTTCACGTTCAGCGTCATGAACCCATCTCTCCCACACTGCATTTCACGTTCAGCATCATGAACCCATCTCTCCCACACTGCATTTCACGTTGAGCATCATGAACCCATCTCTCCCACACTGCATTTCACGTTCAGCATCATGAACCCATCTCTCCCACACTGCATTTCACGTTGCATCATTCACACTGCATTTCACGTTCAGCATCATGAACCCATCTCTCCACGTCATCCAGCATCATGAACCCACTGCAGCAAGCTTTCATGAACTCATCTCTCCCACACTGCATTTCACGTTCAGCATCATGAACCCATCTCGCCATCCCACACAGCGGCAACTTTCAACAAGATGTAGATAAGCAACAGCAACATCCTTATTACACTTTGCTCTTGATTTGATAAATACAGGTGCTCCCTACTGCTCCCTACTGCTCGGGGCGGTCGTGTAGCCTAGTAGTTCATGCCTAAGAGTCGTGTTTGATTCCCACTTTGGTACAATAGGTGAAGTCACCTCTGTGTTTCATGTGTGTTAGAGACACTAGGTCACTGATATTACTCCATAGACATCAGAATCAATGAAGAATGTGTGGCCTTGTTAGACCTAGCCAGTCCCTACTTATATAGGTTCAGCACAGCTGTATAACATAGCACTGTAGGGGCCCTTCCCAAACATAGACCAGCACTGTAGATACCAGTTTCTTTAACACAGCCCAGCATTATAAGGGCATTTCCCAAACATATACTAGGGTCCCAATCCAAAAGCGTTTGTAAAGTTCCGAGCTATTACTTGTCGTAGGCTACGAATGCTCTATGGATTGGGCCCTTGCACTATAGGGGCCTCTCCTAAACATAGACCAGCACTGTAGGGGCCTCTCCAAAAATAAACATAGCATGAAATATAAGTTTTCTTAAGGTCTGCATTCAGATAGCTCTTGTCTCAAATCCAGGAAATTATTATGGAAATGTCACATGATTTTAATAGTCCGTATCTAACTGTTTTCAGAATCCCTCCAATCAAGACTCCCACCAGTGTTTCAAACAAAGGTAACAAATCCCGGTCGTCTGGGGCCGTGAGTCACCGTGAATCAGGCTCAAGGGCATCATACAGCTCCTCCACGTCATCCAATCACAGGTCAAGGTCAACCATTGGCCTGGTCAAACACCAGAAACGCTCAACGGGAGACATCGCTGTGGCTGACACAAGTTCTGAGACTGATTCATCATCGGACTCATCCGACACCAACTAGATGACGATCCATCAGTCAGTGTACGAGACAAACTTAGCGCTACAACTATCATAAGTCTGTGTTAAGGTATGGGCGCTACCATCTGTCAGTACGAAGACAAATATAGCTACAACTATCCTAAGTCTGTGTTAAGGTATGGGCGTTATCCTGTCAGTGTATGGGTGTACAAGACAAATATAGCGCTACGACTATCCTAAGTCTGTGTTAAGGTATGGGCGTTACCGTCTGTCAGTGTACAAGACAAATATAGCGCTACGACTATCCTAAGTCTGTGTTAAGGTATGGGCGTTACCGTCTGTCAGTGTACAAGACAAATATAGCGCTACGACTATCATAAGTCTGTGTTAAGGTATGGGCGTTACCGTCTGTCAGTGTACGAGACAAATATAGCTTACGACTATCATAAGTCTGTGTTAAGGTATGGGCGTTACCGTCTGTCAGTGTAATGTCAGTGTACTATCTAAGACAAATATAGCTACACGACTATCCTAAGTCTGTGTTAAGGTATGGGCGTTACCGTCTGTCAGTGTCAGACAAATGTACAAGACAAATATAGCTACTACTATCATAAGTCTGTGTTAAGGTATAAGGTATGCTACCGTATCCTGTCAGTGTGTTACACAAATACAAGACAAACTTAGCCACGACTATCTATCCTAAGTCTGTGTTAAGGTATGGGCGCTACCGTCTGTCAGTGTACAAGACAAATATAGCGCTACAACTATCATAAGTCTGTGTTAAGGTATGGGCGTTACCGTCTGTCAGTGTACAAGACAAATATAGCGCTACGACTATCCTAAGTCTGTGTTAAGGTATGGGCGTTACCGTCTGTCAGTGTAGAGACAAACTTAGCGCTACGACTATCCTAAGTCTGTGTTAAGGTATGGGCGTTACCGTCTGTCAGTGTAGAAGACAAACTTAGCGCTACGACTATCTTAGTCTGTGTTTAGGTATGGGCGTTACCGTCTGTCAGTGTAGAAGACAAATATAGCCCTACGACTATCTTAGTCTGTGTTAAGGTATGGGCGTTACCGTCTGTCAGTGTAGAAGACAAACTTAGCCCTACGACTATCTTAGTCTGTGTTAAGGTATGGGAGTTACTGTCACATTACGGCTAAGGTTGCTTTGTGGTACATTGGAGTTACATTCCACTGTGGTGACAGTGTACCCATTTCTCAAAAATACAGGACATGTACTGTCAAGCACAGGTCCTCAGTTCTTGAGACTTCCAGGGTATCATTGGCAACGGTTGCTACAAGGGGATAAGCTGACCGGAGTGATGCTGTGTTGTTAAGTTCGTTTGTTGGTGAATGGTTTTGTGTTGAATGTCATGTCTTGGGTTTTCTGAAAAACTCAATTGTGATATTGCTTATCCATGTATAATATATCTTCATTGACAAGAAAGTGGTTTTGTATTTTCTGTGATAGTCTATCTGCATAAAAGTGATGAATATCTGAATTTGTTTATGATCATCAGTACCCAGGTTTCTGCAGAAATAAGCCTGACAAATAAATGGCTGGTATTCAGGCAGCTGTTTGGGAAACATTTAACTGACTTCAGGGAGTTTGTTTTCATTTGTGCTAAACGACTAGATTTGGAACATGGTAATATACCTTGCATGTGTTGGTTTGTCAATATATTGAATGGCTCAGTTTATACTGTGTGGTAAGAGATCCATGTTACCAAGTCACCTGTGAAGATCCGTGTTTCCCAAGTGGTCCACCTGTGAAGATCCATGGAGAAATTGGTCCACAGGTTGTCAGAAGCAACAAACAGGAGAAGGTGGTCTGAATCACTGACATGGTTGGTGCCTGACATCATATCCCAGTTGAGTGGGTGACACTCATGATGTGAATCACAAGGTTGTCTGGTCCAGGCTGCCGTTATGTAGCCCGAATATGGCGGAGTGCAGTGTGAAACAAACAGTACACAGTTGTCTGTTATGTTGTTCAGTAGACATTGTGGCCTCTCTGGCCGCTCAATCCTCATAAGTCATCCTAGACTTACACAACACAGACTCAAGGTTGTATACTTCGTATTTATTCTTAAAGGCAACAGCAGGCAGGCATTTGGCTAGGAGGGAAATATTGTAGTACATCAAACTCTTGAGATGGGTTACAATTTGACATGCAAGGGCATGCACAATAACACGGCCTGCCAGTCAGGTCACGAGTGATCTATTATATGTACACAGTGGAATAAACTGCAGAAGGCTATGCAATGGCTTCAGAAAAATTGTAGCTAATAGTAATATGTAGAAAACTGAATGACTACTGTCTACATGACAGTGCAACTCTTGTAAACAATAAACAGCTGCTTCATTAAATACCAGACCTACTTCCCTCAACACATCTTCACCTTGTCATAGTCAGCTCATCACACAGATCATACACACATTCACACCAATAAACTATACATATATATATACAGAATCTCAAAAAAGATTGATTTCATTTCATAAAACAAAACTTATCAAAATAGCTACATTGTAGTGTGAGACAAGGTGTACCCTACACAGAGCCTTCGGGTGAGTGAATATTGCTTCACAGTGTTGCAGCTATTCACACTACTTCTGTTGTTGACTGCACCCAATTCTCAAGGTGCTACATCAGTATTTACACAAGGAATGAACAGGTATTTCTTACAACTGGACTTGTCCCACTAAAGAGATTTGTAGAGAGATCTGTGAAGTCTGAGCAACTCCAGGTGGAAATGAGACATGTTAACACACCTTGTGGTGTGCTGTTATGCCTGAGGTGACCACACATCCCATCCAGTAAATATGTCAATGTGTGGGTGATACTACTGGCAAGATATATAGACGTAGTTGAGTATCTGTTAAACTAGTGCAGGAAATGAGAGATGGGACAACCAGGCCTGGTAAGCTGGGCACCTGGTCCGTGATAGAATGAGAGGTGACATCTACAGGATATTGCAATCTGCCCATCACCTTACTGATACAAATGTTTCTACGATGATAGAGACAGATAGTCAGGTGATACACATACAACAGTGACATGATACAGGTGTGATACAATGAAGGGGAATGATACATAAGCAATAAGTTAATGTTGATGGATGTCGGGGTTCTGATGTGACTCTGCTAGTGCTGCCACCTGCCACGCCCACCGAGACTGGACATGGACTTGCTCCTCATCCGGGACCTGTCAACAGACAGAAGAACATCATCACACAGTGGGCTTCACGTTCCCTTGAACACTTCCAGTTATATCTCAACATGTTGGCTTCATGTGAGTCTGACGTGATGCAGATCTATCAACCCTATGGTGAAATCCCATGAACACTGATAGACCAAAGATCAGTATGAACATTCAACAACAGTGCAACCTGCATGCAGTATTTTGACTCAAAAGAGCTATGTTCCTGATTCTGGTATCTGAGGAGATAATGGTTACAGTGCAAGGGATTGCGAGAAATGGTTTAATAATGAAAATAAAGAGGTTTTGCAACATGGCTGCTGTGGTAGCCATATTTAGAATCAAACCTCTTTTGATGGGAACTACATGTATATGTAAAGTTTTAGCTTTATTGAACCAGGGGTTTCTGAAGAGATGGGGATAGAGCATCCTCGATAATCTACAGGGAATATGTTCCGATAAATCTCCACTATACCCTGGATGCATCTACGGCTTGGCCCGATAATTTCATTACCTCCCTTTGCTGGCTCCGCATTCTCACAGTAGCCAATCAGATAAGCCGCCATTACAACTTGCAGCTTGCCATTGTCAACAAAGATAGCCGTCGCAGCCGCAAAAGTTTGTTCGCAGTGCGACTCAGGTGTGGGGGGAAAACATACAGACAAATTGACAGGTCTGAAACCTTAAAAAAATATATGCAAGAACTCCTTCTACCTCTTTCAGAGTACCTCTGCCAATATATTATTGTGTTGCCGAGTTTAATCGGTTGGATAATTTAAAAACCGAAAGTGAGTTATGATTGGTACGCTCAACTTCCCAGCGTAGACACCTGATTGGATAAAAAGCCAACCAAGGGAGGTAATAAAATCATCGAGCCAAGCCGTAAATGCATCCAAGGTATAGTGGAGATTTATCGGAACGTATACCCTTGAGATTATGGACGATGGGGATAGAGTGGACATCTGACAAACAGGCCATGATGTTAGCTCATTAGATGTCACTCAAGATAGAAAAATCACAATGTCCTGCAAAAAAAGGATAGGTGTTACTTACAGTGACTTGTTGGCTGTAGTGGACTGTGTGTGGGTGTCTTGGGCTGCAACTCTCCGAGGGGGCGCAGTGGTTGGATGGGGGGCTTCATCCTTCACACGGCCGAACAGATGACGACTCCTTTGGGCGGCAGCCTTTGTGGGCCTCATGTAGCTTGGTTTAGATGGTCCTGTAGAAACACAATGATAATCTGACATGTAGCTTGGTTTAGATGGTCCTGTAGAAACACAGGGATAATCTGACATGTAGCTTGGTTTAGATGGTCCTGTAGAAACACAATGATAATCTGACATGTAGCTTGGTTTAGATGGTCCTGTAGAAACACAATGATAATCTGACATGTAGCTTGGTTTAGATGGTCCTGTAGAAACACAATGATAATCTGACATGTAGCTTGGTTTAGATGGTCCTGTAGAAACACAATGATAATCTGACATGTAGCTTGGTTTAGATGGTCCTGTAGAAACACAATGATAATCTGACATGTAGCTTGGTTTAGATGGTCCTGTAGAAACACAATGATAATCTGACATGTAGCTTGGTTTAGATGGTCCTGTAGAAACACAGGGATAATCTGACATGTAGCTTGGTTTAGATGGCCCTGTAGAAACACAGGATAATCTACATGTAGCTTGTTTAGATGGCCCTGTAGAAACACAGGGATAATCTGACATGTAGCTTGGTTTAGATGGCCCTGTAGAAACACAGGGATAATCTGACATGTAGCTTGGTTTAGATGGCCCTGTAGAAACACAGGGATAATCTGACATGTAGCTTGGTTTAGATGGCCCTGTAGAAACACAGGGATAATCTGACATGTAGCTTGGTTTAGATGGCCCTGTAGAAACACAGGGATAATCTGACATGTAGCTTGGTTTAGATGGCCCTGTAGAAACACAGGGATGATCTGACATGTAGTTTGGCATGGACTGTCCTGTAGAAACACAGGGATGATCTGACGCTGATGAGACTATATATAATCACTAGCTAGTTGTTCATGCAAGTCCAGTACCTCCCTCCTACTTACTTGGGGCAGACCGGTTGGCCACTGAGGGCAGACCAAACTGACTGAGGTTCCTAGCTGTTTCCTCAGACTTGTGGGTCGCCTTGTAAACCCCACTGTTGGGGGCGATGTAGCCTGGCACACTCCTGCAACTGTGGGAACAAATCGAGGGAATCAATATCAGGTCTGAATGTCTAGAGCCTACTTCATTTTATTGTTGGAATGTTATAATTAAGTTGATCCTTATAGATAGATAGTAGATGATCCTTACTGTCATTTTTGTCATTAATCAAATGAATCCTCTTGTGCGGTGACACGTGTATTGAAGACAATATAGCTCACCTGGCAATTGTCTGGCACAGAGACACAGGTGTGTTAATAATAATAAGAAGAAGACCTGGTCATCAATATCCCCCTCCACAGTGTTCTGTTCCTGTTTGATTCCTGTTTTTTAACTCCACCACAACATTCATGTTCTAGAAACAACTACAATGTACCACATTTGGTTTCCCTATCTATAACGGTTACTGAGAAAATCTGCACTAAGTCAAGAAACGCATGCAAGGGCAATAAACAATTTGTAACATGGTTTCTGTTTTCAAACTTCATCAATGTATTTGCATCCTGAAAATATATGCCACATTTTGTTTCCCCATCTATAACGGATTCTGAGAAAATCTGGCCCCAATGGGGATACTGTGCACTAAGTCAAGAAACGCATGAAAAGGGCCATAACTCTGTAACAATTTGTAACATGGTTTTCAGTCCATCAAGGCATTCATGTCCTGAAAACATATACCCTATCTATAACGGTTTCATAGGCGGATCCAGAGGGGGGGTGCAGGGGTGCGCACCCCCCCTTTTGTCCTGAAGATTATTAAATGACCATTGAAACTCGGACGAAAATGAAGTGTGCACCTCCCTTTTCTCAATAGTGTGCACCCCCCCTTTCTCAAAAAGCTGTATCCGCCCCTGGGTTTCTGAGAAAATCTGTCCCCATCATCTCAGATGGACGGAAGAACAGATGGAGCTCAAACCAATATCGCCCTCCCACTTCGTGGCGGGGGGATAATAAACAGGACATTTGTATAGCGCTGATCTCCACACTTCATGGGCATGCTCTAAGCGCATACTACAGTTCAAGTCAGTTTTTTAACATCTCCCAAAGAGGTCTTGAGATGAGCTTTAAAACAACAAATAACATAGCTCACCTGTCAATTGTCTAGTAAAGAGATACAGGTGTATTAACGAGAACATAGCTCACTTGGCAATTGTATGGTACAGAGACACATTAGCATTGACTCACCTGGCAGTTGGCAGGTATGGGGATGACACCAGTGTGTTGCTGTCCAGGGTCTTCAGCTGGAGTCTGACAGGTGAAGGAGTCTTCAGCACTTCAGCATAACTCTTCATCTCCGGCCTCTCTGGTGTCTGTTGGCACTCTCCACCAAATGTGATGGACCGGACCACACTGTTCTTCCTGTGATCACTGTTTTCCTTGTCCTCGTGTTGGCCTGGCGTACTCTTGGTCACTGTGCTGGAACCACTGAGACAAACACCCTGGGATTTGGTGATCGTGGCAGAACCATGGAGATTTGTCTGACATTTTGTTATCGTGCTTGACCCTTTCAGATTTAAAGGGTTATTCTTTGTGACCGTGTTGCACTGCATTGAGCTCTGTGTTTGTACAATAGCACCAAGCTGAGTTTCTGATGAATCTGAGGGTTGAGAACTCAGATAGGCCTGCACAGATGGAGGAACTGGGATGGGGGATGCACAGAGAGTGGGGACAGGGGAGGGTTTCCGTGGGAGACACGATGTCCTCCGGAAGGGGCTGCTCTGGTCCAGAGAGTCCACAGTCTGCCTGACCACAGTACTACGGCTCAGAGGGCTCTGACACACATACTCAAAGTCAATCTTTGGCACATATGATTGCGAGCTAGACACCTGACTAGGTTTAGAAGAAGAAACGGCTTCTGATTTTGCAGCACACAGATCTGAAGGCACACGGCTGGGTATTTGTGATGTTTCCAGTGTGAATGTTCCATCAATGATGTCAGAGCTGACAGACTCAGCTGATGCAATGGAGGAACCTGACACAGACTGTCCTTCAGTTGAACCCGGGTTCCGGGCAAAAGTATCATTCAGTTGTTGCCACTGTCCAGCCGCTGATGGACGTGAACTAATTGTTTGATCTGCATTCAGAGATGAACTGCCATCTGTATGTAGAGTAGCAAACTTCTTACAGGCAGGAGTGTGACCAGCATTGACAGACTGTGATGACACGCTGGGGTCTGTGCTGGGGTCTCCCTCTGTTATCGGATGTGAAGGTAGAGAGCCAGGATGTCCTTCCACCACCCGACCTGCTGATTCAGCTGCTGCTGCTGCAGTGGACTTGCCAGACATCACCCTCTGGGCCCCTCCTGGAACACATTGAGAGAAGGATGTAACAACAGTTGTTTTATATAGGACATGCTCACTTCCTCAGATTAACTGGGGACCCACACACTGACACTGTTTAGACATAGCAGCCTGTATACGTCACCTAGACACACAGGTACATTAACCCACCAGTGTTTGCCAGTTCCAACTTCCCTGGGTCCCCCGATGTGTGTCTCTGTCTCAGGTGACTGCCAGAAGAATCTGAAACAAGAAGATGTAAGAGTGAGTGAGTGAGTATGGTTTTACGCCGTTTTTAGCAATATTCCAGCAATATCACGGCGGGGGACACCAGAAGATGTAAGAATACAACAGATATGAGGCTGAAGCATCTACAGTATTAACACACAACTCATGATGTGAGAAGTTTGGAGCTCTGTTTAAAACCCTATAGCAACATTGCTCCTACAATGTAACAAAGAGGACTTTGGACTCACCTCCATCTAACACCGATCTGAGTAGTGGGAGTGAGATGATGTCGTTGATGGGGACACTGGTGCCATCGCTGGGCATCTCATCATCCCACGTCACCTCTCGACCATCCACGGACTGTGATATTACATCAAACTCCTCCAAGAGGTCAGTTGTGGCAAGGTTGTGTCCCTTCAGTATATAATGTTGCTTGCGCACAAGAGCCAGCAGGTTGGTCACCAGTCTAGATGGGAGAGACATAACAATGTGACAAACATTATCACAGATTGATGGTGGGTGGGTGGACGGATGATGGGTGGGTGGGTAGGACGGATGATGGGTGGTGGATGGATGATGGGTGGGGTGGGTAGATGGATGAAGGGTGGGTGGATGGATGATGGGTGGATGGATGATGGGTGGGTGGTGAGTGGATGGATGATGGGTGGGTGGTGAGTGGATGGATGATGGGTGGGTGGGTGGGTGGTGAGTGGATGGATGATGGGTGGGTGGGTTGGTGGTGAGTGGATGGATGATGTGTGGGTGGTTGGATGGATGAAGGGTGGGTGGATGGATGATGGGTGGGTGGGTGGTGAGTGGAAGGATGATGGGTGGGTGGGTGGTGATGGCTGGGTGGTGGATGGATGATGGGTGGGTGGTTGGATGGATGATGGCTGGGTGGATGGATGATGGGTAGGCGGATGGATGATGGGTGGGCAGATGGATGATGGGTAGGTGGCTGAGGGATGGATGGGTGGATAAATGATGGGTGAGTGGATGGATAATGGGTCTGTGGATGGATGATAGGTGAGTGGGTGGGTAGAGGGATGATGGGTGGATGGATGATGGGTGGGTGGGTGAGTGGATGGATGGATGGATGGATGAAGGGTGGATGGCTGATGGATGGATGATGAGTGGGTGGGTGGCTGATGGATGGATGATGGGTGGTAGGGTGCGTAGATGAATGATGGGTGGGTGGATGAATGTTTGATGGGTGGGTGGAGGATGATGGGTGGGTGGCTGAACGATGGATGATTGGTGGGTGGGTGGATGGTTAATGGGTGGGTGGGTGGGTGGGTGGATGGATGATGGATGGGTGAATGGATGATGGATGGATGATGATGGATGGGTGGCTGGCTGGCTGGGCTAGATGATGGGTGGGTGGGTAGATGGATGATTGATTGGTGGGTGGGTGGATGATTGGTGGGTGGGTGGATGGATGATGGGTGGGTAGATGGATGATTGATTGGTGGGTGGGTGGATGGATGATGGATGGATGGATGGATGATGGATGGATGGAATGATGAATGGGGTGGGGTGTGGGTGTTTGGATATGGATTGGGTGTGGGGGTGTGGGTGGATGGATGGTGGATGGATGGATGAAGTTGTGCGACTTCTCATTCCATATCACCACAGGGGTGATATACTTTAAGACCAAACAATGAAAAGTAGTACCAGTAATCATTGAAACGGAATAATTTATTGAAAAACTGTAATTCCCAAGACCATTACAGAACACCCTCATCGTGCTTCCAAGAACATTGTGAGTGTACACATACTGGTCAGTGGTGGTTGTCTCCTTCTCCTGGGAGCGTATCAGCTTCTGCAGGTGCTTGGTGTGATGTCTGCTGTCCCTCACCTCCACCTCCAGGTTGTGCATCCTCAGACTCACACACAGCAGCTGAACACAGCAGAACATTATGTAGAACACTGTCACACAGCAGAACATTATGTTGAACACGAGCACACAGCAGAACATTACGCAGAACACGAGCACACAGAACATTATGCAGAACACTGTCACACAGCAGAACATTATGCAGAACACTGTCACAGCAGAACATTATATAGAACACTGTCACATGGCAGAACATTATGCAGAACACTGTCACAGCAGAACATTATATAGAACACTCACACAGCACATTATGCAGAACAGAGACATTATGCAGAACACTGTCACAGCAGAACATTATATAGAACACTGTCACACAGCAGAACATTATGCAGAACACTGTCACATGGCAGAACATTATGTTGAACACTGTCACACAGCAGAACATTATGCAGAACACTGTCACAGCAGAACATTATATAGAACACTGTCACACAGCAGAACATTATGCAGAACACTGTCACATGGCAGAACATTATATAGAACACTGTCACACAGCAGAACATTATGCAGAACACTGGGTAGGTAGATGGGTGAGCAACATGGGGACCTACCTCTGGCATGGTGTTGTCTCCTCCAGCCAGGCACATCTCTGAGTGGACTCTGTTCAGCCAGTCTTGGTTGGCAGCCAGCTTCACTTCAGCTGCATCTCGTTTCTTGCTCACTGCCTCAAGTTTACCCTGGAGGGACTTGAGACTGCGCTCCACTCGTTCACACACCTGCAACACACAGGTATACATTCAACCATCAGCAACACCTTCAAGAGTACATTCATCAATCAGCAACACACTCAGGTGCACAATCAACCTACAGCAACATGACAACCATCAGGAACACCTTCAGGTGTACATTCAACCATGAGCAATACGACAACCATCAGCAACACCTTCAGGTGCACAATCAACCTACAGAAACATATACAATCATCAGCAAACACCTTCAGGTATACATTCAACTATGAGCAACACGACAACCATCAGCAACACCTTCAGGTGTACATTCATCAACCAGCTACACCTTTAGGTGCACAATCAACCTACAGCAACATATACAATCATCAACAAATGCCTTCATGTATACATTCAACTATGAGTAACACGACAACCATCAGCAACACCTTCAGGTGTACATTCATCAACCAGCTACACCTTCAGGTGCACAATCAACCTACAGAAACATATACAATCATCAGCAAACACCTTCAGTTGTACATTCAACCATGAGCAACACGACAACCATCAGCAACACCTTCTGGTGTACATTCATCAACCAGCTACACCTTCAGGTGCACAATCAATCTACAGAAACATATACAATCATCAGCAAACACCTTCAGTTGTACATTCAACCATGAGCAACACAACAACCATCAGCAACACCTTCTGGTGTACATTCATCAACCAGCTACACCTTCAGGTGCACAATCAACCTACAGAAACATATACAATCATCAACAAACACCTTCAGTTGTACATTCAACCATGAGCAACACGACACCATCAGCAACACCTTCTGGTGTACATTCATCAACCAGCTACACCTTCAGGTGCACAATCAACCTACAGAAACATATACAATCATCAGCAAACACCTTCAGTTGTACATTCAACCATGAGGAACACAACAACCATCAGCAACACCTTCTGGTGTACATTCATCAACCATCTACACCTTCAGGTGCACAATCAACCTACAGAAACATATACAATCATCAGCAAACACCTTCAGTTGTACATTCAACCATGAGCAACACGACAACCATCAGCAACACCTTCTGGTGTACATTCATCAACCAGCTACACCTTCAGGTGCACAATCAACCTACAGAAACATATACAATCATCAGCAAACACCTTCAGTTGTACATTCAACCATGAGCAACACGACAACCATCAGCAACACCTTCAGGTGTACATTCATCAACCAGCTAAACCTTCAGGTGCACAATCAACCTACAGCAACATATACAATCATCAGCAAACACCTTCAGGTGTACAATCAACCATGAGCAACACGACAACCATCAGCAACACCTTAAGGTGTACATACAACTATGAGCAACACAACCATCAGCAACACCTTCAGGTGTACATTCAACTATGAGCAACACGACAACCATCAGCAACACCTTCAGGTGTACATTCAACCATCAGCAACACGACAACCATCAGCAACACCTTCAGGTGTACACATCAGGTGAAATGTTGCATGCCACCAGGATCCAGTGAATGAATGAGTGAATGTTATTTACCCTGAAGTCTCGATCAGTGCATCAGGTGCACTGACTTGTGCTATGAGGCAGTGTTATATACCCTGTGCAACACTGTTTCAACTTTTGTACATTGTACTTCCACAATACTCTCTGAGGAACAGGATTCTAGAATAAGCTTGTTGTAGCAATCTCCAGATCATTCTGTCTAAATCCAGTCTAAATATAGTACAAAATTGTCCCTTACTGAATCTACAGTTTTGTAGCATCTATTTCTTAGATATTTAACAAAGTTAACTCTTCCCTATCATCTCACATCACATCTCAGGCCACAAGAGGTCCAACATTTTGTATGAGATCAATCTACACCCTGGGATACACTGCCTTGACCTAATTTCAGAATTTGGATTACCATTACTCAGTAACTGTAATGTAAATATAACCATCATCTACTTTATTGTTATCATCACTTCTCTTGTGTTGTATTAGCCATACCTTTGTATTGATTTGTGAACTTTGTTTCTTTCAGAATACAAATGTTAATTACAGCACATTTCTTTGTTGTTTTTACATCTAGTTCTTTTACAGATTGATTCCTGGTTAACTTTTTAGTTTCAACCTGGGGATCAACACATAGCACATGGTATCAACACATAGCACATGGTATCAACACATAGCACATGGTATCAACAAAATGACCAGGTCTGACCATGCATGGGACAACCATAGTTTACTGTTTTACATGTCCTTGGTACCGAGTGACAACCACATCCCTTCAGTGTACAACCACCCACCTGGCCCTGTGAAGCACTGGAGATGATGCGCAGTCGATGAAGACATCTCTGTTTGCGTCCGATCTTCCACAGCAAGTCCCGATATACACACTCCACCTGTAGTTGCTCACGTCGCACGTCCAGCCGAGCCTCGAAGATGTTCTCCAGGATTGCACTCAGTCTGTTTGAGGGATAAGGTACAGCTCAACATTGGAAACCAAATAGTTCTGTTGTTGGTGTTCTGAATTCATACCTTCAGCAAAGAATTCACTTCATCGAGCCACCACTTTACAACTACCTGGACTTACCATCATGTATGGATCATGATCTGCACAAACAATAGACTGTACAGATCACAGCTGTAAAACAATAGACTGTACAGATCACAGCTGTAAAGCAACAGACTGTACAGATCACAGCTGTAAAACAATAGACTGTACAGATCACAGCTGTAAAACAATAGACTGTACAGATCACAGCTGTAAAACAATAGACTGTACAGATCACAGCTGTAAAACAATAGACTGTACAGATCACAGCTGTTAAACAATAGACTGTACAGATCACAGCTGTAAAACAATAGACTGTACAGATCACAGCTGTAAAACAATAGACTGTACAGATCACAGCTGTAAAACAATAGACTGTACAGATCACAGCTGTAAAACAATAGACTGTACAGATCACAGCTGTAAAACAATAGACTGTACAGATCACAGCTGTAAAACAATAGACTGTACAGATCACAGCTGTAAAACGATAGACTGTACAGATCACAGCTGTAAAACAATAGACTGTACAGATCACAGCTGTAAAACAATAGACTGTACAAATCACCAGGTGTACACCAATCAGCTTTACATACAATGAGATGCACAGAACAGTTGTACACCTATAAGCTCAGTTACAAGCTGTGTGTAACAAAACCATATGGGCACAATAAACTGTATACTCAGTTACTTGTTTGTTTTCCAGTAGACGTTAAGTGTAGGTAATTCTGCCAATTCTTCTATTTCTCATCTTCCATCCTATTGTTAGGATCATCACTTTAGGATGACGATAGATAGCCTTTGAGAGTTTTGTAAATGTAGTCCAAAAAGAAAGTGATAAGTACCTGATATGTACTAGGGGTGTCGCGATACGCGAATGTATCGATGCATCGATACATTTTTACTGACGATACGATACGCAATACATGCTTGCGTGTATCGATTCCTATTTTAAAACTTTATCGATTCAAATGTTTATGCTATATCCATCTCCTTCAAAGTATTGATAGTAAAATTATACGAGACCGCTCCGATAAATAGATGTAGCTAGCTTTACTTAAAAAATAGGTTGGAAACTAACAGCTTTTGTGATTGGCTAGACTATTTTGATGGACCAATCAGCGAGCGCGTACGTTGCCGGTAAGGTAATGCTATGAAAAGGCGCGAAAATTATGTATTGCGATACGTATCGTACCGTGACCTTAAAATCGTGATACGTATCGTATCGTGAGATTGGTGTATCGTGACACCCCTAATATGTACAATGGATATTTGCAAGTACACCTGATCCCAACTTTACCAATGAAAAATAAGAGTGGAACCAACTAAATGTTCACCTGTGTTCCTCATTGACAGCTGACTGTCGCCGTGACGACCCAATCTTCCCTTCATCATACAGCTGTAGCCTTGACTTCAACTCCCCGATCTGTGAGTAGCAGACAGATAACATGAGTATAACACAACACAAGAGTTGTCATACTGTGTCAGACCATACATACTGCACACGGTCATTGGAGATATTTGTGATATAGATGTCAGTATCTGCTTTCGATGCAAGGGTATATTCTCATGGACTGTATGTTAATGACAAAATCACCTTGTCTTCTGCTCATCACAGTCAGCTGCCCAGGAAAACCTATTTGCTCTTCATTTCTGGGCATGGAATGGTGGACTGATTGACAAAATGAATTGCTTAATTTCAGCAACAGAGAACATATTTCAGCAATCATCCTTGAATTTGATTCAGGAGTTCAGGGCCTCGTTTCATCTCAGCAACAGAGAACATACTTCAGCAATCATCCTTACGAGAAAGTTTGATTCAGGAGTCCAGACTGTGGACCTTCACTTTGGTGAACACATGATTGTGGCACTGACAAACCAAGGATCATAGCAATGACAGTCAGCGGATCCTGCTACACTAAAAGGAGGCTACTCTACATTGATGCAAGTATTGGCTACTCTCACCTCATTACGCAGGTCCTCCACGATCTGGCCATACCGGGACACGTGGAAATCAACATTTAGGATGTTCTTCTTCAGCTGGGGAACAGACAGACAGACAACTGATGATTACAATGTGCAGTATATAATGTGCAGTAGACAATGTGCAGTAGACAATGTGCAATAAACCATGTGTACAGAGTGCTGCAATATACTTTGAGAAAGGTGTCCTGTCCTCGGGGATCATTTAAAGGCATGAACAAGTGGCATGAGCTTAACCATAATCCCACCACCCCCAATTGGCATCAACAACTGGTCACTCTAAGAACATGTACTGGATGTATATTGTCCAGGTGGTCAACTCACCATGGCACGGATGTGCTTGGCCCTGTCGGCGTACTTCAGGGTGTTGTAAGTGTCCTCATACGACATGCTGGAAGGACTGACAAAACAGAAGCAGAATGTAAGCAAGATGCCTCATCTATCTTCCCCCTGTCACATTCTGAACTCTCAGCTGATCCTAACATTCATATGTATGTTTTCACTGAACAGTAATAGATACGGCTACATGAAATGTTCCAATGTTGCACATGTTAAACACAATCTATCAGTGTTAGCCTCATGACAGTACTGAAGGACCAGAGTTATGTCATAATATCAAAGCTGGACCAGGGGGTCTGCTCTCCCTGGGACTAGTGCAAGGGTGTTCTGCCTACCTGACTGCTGCAATCATGACAGTCCGACAGTTGCCTCCCAGGGAGTCTTTCAGGAGTCGGGTCAACTTGCTGTCTCGGTAAGGAATGTGGCCTTTATTCTGGAAGAAATGAGTCACTGGTGTAAATTAGGTGTACGTAAGGTTTAATTATACCTGTTATAAAGAGGTTAACTGATTGAAGTTCAATGGGTTTTGACAAGTGGAGGAACCCAGTTCACTTAAAGTATGAATCCACCAGCTGCTGTGGGGGCAGTGGGGTCGTCTAGTGGTTAATGTGTTCGCTCTGTCCCCGCGCCCAACCCAACAAAAGAAGACCCAGGTTCAATTTCCCCATGGGTACAATGTGTGAAGCCCATTTCTGGTTTCCCCCCGTGATATTGCTGGAATATTGCTAAAAGCGGCGTAAAACCAAACTCACTCACTCACTCACTCAGACTACTAATGAATCATCATATCAATGATATATCTTGCAGCCAGTGACACCTGTAGGACTGACCTTGTTCTCAGCGAGAGCGTTGATGACATTCCCTAGTGCCAGCAGAGATCTGTTGATGTTAGCTCCCTCTCGGAATCTTGCCCCTCGATTTTTTGTGACCGTTGCTCTCTCCGACCCTGCCAAGTCAACCAGACACATCTTGGCAACCTTCACCTCAGTAGATATGTTGGCTGTGCGATCTTTTTGTCGAACAAAAACCTGCACGCAGAAGATTGGGAAAGATTAGAACAAAAATCCCATCTAACATAGAATGTTCAAGTGGATAGAATGTGAAAGTTATAAGATTGTTTCTGAGGCACACCTGGTGTAATCACTGTCATTTTTGACATATCCAACTCTGTCAAAGTGGCATATCACCATCCACAGGGGGCAGTATGATGATGGTGACACGGGCTTGTAATGCTAAAAACTGCCATCAAGGCATCACTGACGGGGTCTTAGTACTATATAAAAGGAAAGGGGTATAACGAGGTCGACACACCAAGTTCGTTTTCAGGGTTATATACACTAGAGGTGTTCCAACCAATTGAAATAATCGAAGATTGGTCGCAGTGACCAAACCACCAAGCAATCGATCTCATTTTCTAATAATCGAACGCAAAAGATTTTGGAACTACTGTTTTAGTCTTTCAAACATTTGACGATAGAACATATCTTCGAAGTTGTCAGGGCCTGAAAATATTTTTTCACTAACTGAAAAGTCATGACTGAATATTTCTTAAAGACTCAAGGAAGTTTATGTTCATGATATATTAGTCATCACTTTAAAGTAGCAAATTGCATCATGTTATACATGCAATAACAACCTGGATAGGAAAATATGAAAAATGACGCTAACAATTTTTTTTGATGAATGTTTGTGGGTAATGAAGCAATCATCAGTTGTGAGATTTCAACCATTTCCCAACACTAATATAGTGATCATTGTTGAATTCATCCTGAAATGAACTTGGTGTGGCTTGATATCACTGGTATGCTACACTGCACCACACTTTATTATCTTTAGTATTTACAAACAGTCCATCTTGAGTACACTGTCACCTGGAAGACGGCATGAGACCGTGATGACTCTGCGTTAGCGTCAGTTGGGTGCTGGGATCTGTTCTTGTTGCCAAACTGGAGCATGTACAGCAGCTCCTCCGCGTTCTTCGGCTGAAAGCAGATCACAGAATATTGTCACAATAGGGAACTGTCACATGTGTCACATTACAAGCATATTGTCACACAACAGGGAACTGTCACATGTGTCACATTACAAGCATATTGTCACACAACAGGGAACTGTCACATGTGTCACATTACAAGCATATTGTCACACAACAGGGAACTGTCACATGTGTCACATTACAAGCATATTGTTCACATGTGTCACATTACAAGCATATTGTCACACAACAGGGAACTGTCACATGTGTCACATTACAAGCATATTGTCACACAACAGGGAACAGTCACATGTGTCACATCACCAGCATATTGTCTGACTGACTGAGTTTAGTTTTACGCCACTTTTAGCAATATTCCAGCAATATCACGGCGGGGGACACCAGAAATGGGCTTCACACATTGTGCCCATGTGGGGAATCGAACCCGGGTTTTCAGCGTGACAAGCAAACGCTTTAACCACTAGGCATTTCACCAGCATATTGTCACAACAGGGAACTGTCACATGTGTCACATCACCAGCATATTGCCACAACAGGGAACTGTCACATGTGTCACATCACCAGCATATTGTCACAACAGGGAACAGTCACATGTCACATCACCAGCATATTGTCACAACAGGGAACAGTCACATGTCACATCACCAGCATATTGTCACAACAGGGAACAGTCACATGTGTCACATCACCAGCATATTGTCAAGCATATTGTCACAACAGGGAACTGTCACATGTGTCACATCACAAGCATATTGTCACAACATGGAACTGTCACATGTCACATCACCAGCATATTGTCACAACATGGAACTGTCACATGTCACATCACCAGCATATTGTCACAACATGGAACTGTCACATGTGTCACATCACCAGCATATTGTCACAACATGGAACTGTCACATGTGTCACATCACAAGCATATTGTCACAACATGGAACTGTCACATGTGTCACATCACAACAGCATATTGTCACAACATGGAACTGTCACATGTCACATCACCAGCATATTGTCACAACATGGAACTGTCACATGTCACATCACCAGCATATTGTCACAACATGGAACTGTCACATGTCACATCACAAGTATATTGTCATAACATGGAACTGTCACATGTGTCACATCACCAGCATATTGTCACAACAGGGAACTGGTCAACATATTGTCACAACATGTCACTGTCATGTCACATCACCAGCATATTGCCACAACAGGGAACTGTCACATGTGTCACATCACATGCCAGCATATTGTCACAACATGGAACTGTCACATGTGTCACATCACCAGCATATTGTCACAACAGGAACTGTCACATGTCACATCACCAGCATATTGTCACAACAGGGAACTGTCACATGTGTCACATCACCAGCATATTGTCACAACATGGAACTGTCACATGTGTCACATCACCATATTGTCACAACATGGAACTGTCACATGTCATTGTCACAACATGGAACTGTCACATGTCACATCACCAGCATATTGTCACAACAGGGAACTGTCACATGTGTCACATCACCAGCATATTGCCACAACAAGGAACTGTCACATGTGTCACATCACCAGCATATTGTCACAACAATGGAACTGTCACATGTCACATCACCAGCATATTGTCACAACAGGGAACTGTCACATGTCACATCACCAGCATATTGCCACAACAGGGAACTGTCACATGTTTCACATCACCAGCATATTGTCACAACAGTGAACTGTCACATGTGTCACATCACAAGCATATTGTCACAACAGGGAACAGTCACACGTCACATCACCAGCATATTGTCACAACATGGAACAGTCACATGTCACATCACCAGGATATTGCCACAACAGGGAACTGTCACATATCACATCACTAGCATATTGCCACAACAGGGAACTGTCACATGTGTCACATCAAAAGCATATTGTCATAACAAGGAACTGTCACATGCCACCTCACCAGCATATTGCCACAACAGGGAACTGTCACATGTCACATCACCAGCATATTGTCACAACAGGGAACTGTCACATGTCACATCACAAGCATATTGTCACAACAGGGAACTGTCACATGTGTCACATCACCAGCATATTGTCACAATAGGGAACTGTCACATGTGTCTTACATCACCAGCATACTGTCACAACATGGAACAGTCACATGTCACATCACCAGCATATTGTCACAACAGGGAACTGTCACATTTGTCAGATCACCAGCATATTGTCACAACAGTGAACTGTCACATGTGTCACATCACAAGCATATTGTCACAACAGGGAACTGTCACATGTGTCACATCACAAGCATATTGTCACAACAGGGAACTGTCACATGTGTCACATCACCAGCATATTGTCACAACAGGGAACTGTCACATGTGTCACATCACCAGCATATTGTCACAACAGGGAACTGTCACATGTGTCACATCACAAGCATATTGTCACAACAGGGAACTGTCACATGTGTCACATCACCAAGCATATTGTCACAACAGGGAACAGTCACATGTCACATCACCAGCATATTGTCACAACAGGGAACTGTCACATTTGTCACATCACCAGCATATTGTCACAACAGGGAACTGTCACATTTGTCAGATCACCAGCATATTGTCACAACAGGGAACTGTCACATGTGTCACATCACAAGCATACTGTCACAACATGGAACAGTCACATGTCACACCACCAGCATATTGTCACAACAGGGAACTGTCACATTTGTCAGATCACCAGCATATTGTCACAACAGTGAACTGTCACATGTGTCACATCACAAGCATGTTGTCACAACAGGGAACTGTCACATGTGTCACATCACAAGCATGTTGTCACAACAGGGAACTGTCACATGTGTCAGATCACCAGCATATTGTCACAACAGGGAACTGTCACATGTGTCAGATCACCAGCATATTGTCACAACAGGGAACTGTCACATGTGTCACATCACAAGCATATTGTCACAACAGGGAACTGTCACATTTGTCAGATCACCAGCATATTGTCACAACAGGGAACTGTCACATGTGTCACATCACCTACAAATTGCCATACGTGTTTCACAGAATGAAACACAATGCGCATCTAAACAACAGCAAACTCACAAATGTTTCATATAAACAGCAAGCTGTCAAACATTTGACACAGAAGGGAACTGTTCAAGTGTCACATCATGGGAAATATTACACGTGTCACATTACCATGATAACTATTGTACACACATGTGCGGCAACATGGCAACTAACACATGTCACATCAAGGTTACATCACACATTACATCACAATAACTGACACGTGCCACATCATCATGGTTACAGGCAGCTATCACATAATATGAACAATGGAACAACCATCACACCACTCACATCACAAGAAGTATTACCTTGTGCAGCGACAGTCCCGGCACAATTACCCCACTCTTAGGATCCTCCCTGATCGGCAGACTCCCTCGGGGCAGCAGCAGGTCTTGGATCTGCTCATTGTACACCTGTAGGAAGACAGTATGTGCTGAGTTCACATCTACTGTAACATGGTAACATGCTGCAGCAACATCACCATCCGCAGGAATAAAAAGTATATACGTTGAAACAACCCCTGAAGGAATACAGCGCATGTGTTTGTTCAGTCACTGAAGGAAGGTAGTATATATAATATCCTTCCTTGACACCTTCAGGAACATAGTAGATTCTGGATCAAAACCGGATAGAATATAGTAGAGTGAGTGAGTGAGTATGGTTTTAAACCGCTTTTAGCAATATTCCAGCAATATCACGACGGGGAACACCACAAATGGGCTTCACATATGTACCGATGTGGGAATCGATCCCAGATCTTTGGTGTGACAAGCCAACCCTTTAACCACTAGGCTACCCCACCGCCCCTGAATATAGTAGATGTAAAACATACATGTAACATGGACAGAAGCAGGGCTTAGATCTTCGAAGCTCTCTTAGCGCTACAATAGTCATAAGTCACTAAGTGCCATACATTAACATTACTAACGAATATCTTAGCTCTAAGAGAGCTTTGAAAATCTAGGCCCGGGAAGATAGAATATGTTGCATCAACACCTATTAAAATGGCATATGTACATCAAGATCTACAGGAATACATTAAGCTCAATCTCAAGAAAAGGGCACAAGCTGTAAATACAAGGAAAAGCTGGTTAATAGTCTCTTGCTGGAAGGCACAGAACTTGTCCTCAAGCAGGTGCTCAAAATACATATCCTAAAGTCCAGTCAATATCCAGTTCCATACCTCAAGATAGGAGATGGCCACATCACATGTCTTCTCATCCTTGAGGTTGGCAATCCTCTCATACAAGTCAATCATTGTGTGGTACATGACCCCGGGATGGGTCTCACTCCCCAGCATGGTGTGTGTCTTACCAGCCCCTGTAGCCCCATAGGCAAACACTGAAACACACCAACATACATGACACCAGGGTGGTACATGACACCAGGGTGTGGTACATGACACCAGGGTGGTACATGACCCCGGGATGGGTCTCACTCCCCAGCATGGTGTGTGTCTTACCAGCCCCTGTTGCCCCATAGGCAAACACTGAAACACACCAACATACATGACACCAGGGTGGTACATGACACCAGGGTGTGGTACATGACCCCGGGATGGGTCTCACTCCCCAGGGTGTGTACTCAGCATGGCAAACACACTGAAACACACCAACATACATGACACCAGGGTGGTACATGACACCAGGGTGTGGTACATGACCCCGGGATGGGTCTCACTCCCCAGCATGGTGTGTGTCTTACCAGCCCCTGTAGCCCCATAGGCAAACACTGAAACACACCAACATCAGAGTCATCAGACCCACCACTCATAACAAACACAGAAACATACTGGAAACTTCTCCTCTCAAGAAGACTCATGGACCCCACAGTATGTAATATTGGCTCATCTATGTGCTGGACATATTTATGGGATATTCACAATCAGCAGGACGATTAGAATTTGAAAGTATAGCAATGCTGGCCAAGACATCTACCTGAACAGTTGTAACCCTCCAGGAGGCCGTCCAGGATCCCCTTTGTTGTGTGCTCGTACACCTCCGCATTGGTTGCACATGGTCCAAAGACAAAGTCAAAGGCAAATTTTAGATCTTTATTCCGGCGTTTCCGGATATCTCTTGGTTGCCTGCGGAATCCACGCACAGGTGAGTTGCTCTCCTTGGGATCAAAGGCCAACACATGTTCATTCATGTCCCGAACAACCACATCAAATGGTCCAGCCTTCTCTGCGACATTTTCTGGCCTAACTCTCACGACAACCTTGACATTGCTGGACTTTGTGCCACTACTATTAGCTCCTGCCATACTTGAGTTATTCCGAGGCCGACCCACTGTCATCTTTATTTGTGTCCTCTATGGCTGCAAACTGAAGATGACCTCGATGAAAAAATATGTCTCCTTTTCTTTAATAAGACTGTACAAGTCCTGATTGCAGATTCTAAGCCTCATTACCTTTCGGTATGGACTTACTAATGAAACAAATAATACGTCAAAAATGCAAATTCAACTTATAAAGTATTTATAAAATATATAACATTATTAAATGATGAAAAAACAGCGACGAAATCTGATACCTTTCGTATGGACTTCAAACGTTTCACTATAAAGTTTCCCCAGACTTTTCTGGGGAAAACGTTTACTTTTCAACAGCTGGGCTGCGCTCATAGCATGTGCGCAGTGAAATAGGTTCGCGCAGCTTGGAAGCGGGTTGTCCGGTGAATACTCGGTGAAGGCTTTGGTGTGAGCTATTTTTCTAATGTTTTGTTGATATCTCATAGGCGCGAGCTTTTTATATGTTATGACACTAAATTAACTGTTTATATAATTTCATTTGTCTATTTCACCACACGTTCTTCTTACCGAGTCACTTTCTCAGTTCGATACTTAAAAGCAATGTCATTATTTAGCGTTGACAGAATTTCTAACTGTGATATAGATATGTCGTTGTCACAGACAAAACTCAATGTCTTGTTTTATTGACACCTGTGTGTCTGCCTGCCTGTCTGCTAATGACAATATTCAATACACAACTGCTATCACTGACCACATGCAATTTGAACTCAACACCAATCAGGCTATACACCATAAACAAAATGCATTGATTTATGGCCCGAGTTCGGTCTCTGTCACATTATGTAATTACACAGACAGGCAGGTGTGATACTTGAACACATGACATGTTATGATGTCTGTTGATTGCAAAATGTTATACACAAAAAATGAGCATGTATTTACAAACCCCAACATCTCTATATATACACACACACAATGACCCGTGAGAGCATCTGCTAATGAACCAGCCGTTACACTTGAGTGCACACCCACCCGCTCTGACTGGGTTCGGTATCCCGGCTGCTTCGTTTCTTGGGAAGTAAACCGAAGTACACAATATTGCACTTTTGATTTGCGATTGTACGCTTATAATTTTGTTTATATGTTTTTTCATAACCAGAAATGTATATTATATGTCATGAATGAGTGATAATTGTGTTTTAATTATGTTTGATTTTTTGGTTGCATGTGACCTTTAACAAAACCTAACAACAATGGTACACTTACAGAATACCGGATACATACCAACCATATTGTTTAATGTCACGTCACCCTCACCCTCACCCTCACCCTCACCCTCACCCTCACCCTCACCCTCACCCTAACCCTAACCCTAACCCTAACCCTTACCCTTACCCTAAACCTTACCCTAAACCTTACCCTTAACCTTGCCCTAACCCTAACCCAAACCCTAAAACTTAGCCTAAACCTTGCCCTAACCCAAAAACCCTAAAACTTGGCCTAACCCTAACCCTAACCCTAAACCTTACCCTAAACCTTACCCTTAACCTAACCCAAACCCTAAAACTTAGCCTAAACCTTGCCCTAACCCAAACCCTAACCCTAAAACTTGGCCTAAACCTTGGCCTAAACCTTGCCCTAACCCTAACCCTAAACCTAAACCTTACCCTAACCCTAGGGTTAGGAAGGTATCCGGTATTCTGTAATCTTACCACAACAATTACTAGAGAACTAGATAACTAAAAGCCCCCAAATTAATTACAATATATAGGGTCGAACCACTTAGCGTTACCTCTGTTAATCTGCCAAAAGAAAGAATATGGGGGAACGGAAGGAACTCTTTCCAATATAAGGTAGCAAAGTGATAAATAGAGAAAAAACAATGGAAAAACAACGTAAGGTACATTTCATGATAAACATGATAAAACATTGTTCTCTCATATGATATCATAACCCACATGAATTTCACATATCACCTATTGTTTGAGAAGTTGATCATCGTGACACAGGAGAATTAGGTTAAGTAGCTGATGGACAGTTGTTAAATTACTACAATAACATTTATAATCCTCTCCTAATCCTCTCCGAAAAGTAAAGATGAAACGCGAAGTAGGCACTCGGTCGTGACAATAAACGTGATAAATATTTACACTGACAATTCGTAATTTATAGCAATCACGACTAACACACATGTATTGTGATCACAGTTTTGCAATGCATACTCATAAAGACGAATATCTTGAAACAACGTGTATTGTTTTTGGTATTTGCGGCAAATTACCAAGCTGCTCCTCGAGATTGATGCCTATGCTATGGTTACCAGCTGGGAACATATTAACGGTATAAGAACTATTGATAGTATTGATCACTCATGGCAGTTTGCAAACTATTTGGGTTTGCAACAGCTATGAGATGTTGTTTATGCTCTTTGCAATATACAGCATCCTCTTTGGAATATGTCAGCATACCGTACGTAACACCTGCAGAATGAGTCCATTTCATTCATTGATAGATCACTGAACCAAGATTTCGTCTTTTTCATGATTCTGAACGATCACTACTGTTTTCACAACAATCACATGATAACAACAAAATATGCCGGGTATGCCCTCTATACAGAGTTGATAAGCATACGTATAAAACATAACAATAACTTACATGATGTAGGGTAAATACGTCAACATTTCAGTTTGAAATACCCACTTTCAATAGAAGAAGCCATTTCATTGGTCGGGAAAAAATCAGCGCCATCTGCTGGGCGTTTTCGAAAAACCAAGAGTTGCGTCCCTTTGTTGGCCTCACTGTCTTTCAAATCTTTACCAAAAGTTTGTGAGTTAGGACTTTATTCCCGATAGTTAAATTTACCGCACTTACACTTTATATCAGCAAATATGTGAAAGTAATGTTACTTTGTTGTTGTTATGTTGTGTTTAGTATTGAAACTGAAAGATAGACTATATTAATATTGAAAGAAATAAAAGACTGTTTGTGTTAGCACCCTCTTATAGCCGGCAACGTGAAAAGTTTATACCCACAAAGGATTTTTATATCCTTCTAAATCTAAGTTTAATATCTTTATGTTAACCCACGATTGTACCCCACACTTAAGAATCTAGCAATGTATATCTATCTTGCAATGTCATTCCGTGCAATACTAAACTTGAATGTCATCTACAACTCTTATCTATGACATGTACACAAACGTATGTAGTTTTAGGCCAATGACCTACAGCAACGAAATAACGAATTTAATTTAATTCAATTTAATTCCATTGAACGTATATGTGATCTCTCCTTCTGGATTATTGAACCTCGTGTTCCACGGGAGAGACCATATATGCTAGGAAACGCTCAGGAGGAGACTAACAACTGGTCTCTGAAATGAACATATTTTACTGGAAAAAAAATTCAGAGTAAAAAAAAAAATATATAATGAAAAGGAGCCCTGAGACTTTCTTCAGCTGTGGAAATCTAGACTTGCCACATTTTGTAGACTTGCGTGGGCTTTCTTGGATATATTTGCTTCAGGGTCTGTACGAGAGACTAGCTCAGGAGCTAAACACGGTCACTCATCAACGTTGACCACTGATCGAGTAGGGGTTGGCTCCCAGGTGCCTTGAGCCGGGATTGCACTGACCACCAACACACAATACTTTCTTCACGAAGAAAGCTGCATTTATCATCCAAAACTGTGTTCCACAGTAGATATCGCTTGTGTGAGATCAGACGATATCTCCTAGGAGATATCGTTTTGACAGTAGATTTTGTACAATGCCCTGACAATGCTATGACGTCATGAACTTGTTGACGTCACAATGTTATGACATCGCTGCACTGCAAATCTAATGGCAGTACTGTGTTCAGAGATGTACATTTTTCATTGAAAACTAATGAAGAGTGATTTTTTATGATAAATAGAATCTCACCCCCTTGTCTTCTGATATCAAATATATCAACACTCGTTGATAAAAGTAAACATATCCTCGGCAAGCCTCGGATATTTGTTACTTTATCAACTCGTGGTGATATATTTGATATCAAAAGACACTCGGGTGAGATTCTCTATGTATAACAATACTTATAATAATGATTATAGTCCATATATAATGCAGACATTATTGCCCCGGTCAATGAGTGAGAGTCCACTACACCTCTAGTCGCTAGAAGGTAGACAGTCGACCAATTCATCGCACTGACCACCAACACACAATACTTTCTTCACGAAGAAAGCTGAATGTATAACAATACTTATAAAAATGATTATAGTCCATATATAATGCAGACATTATTACCCCGGTCAGTGAGTGAGAGTCCACTACACCTCTAGCTACCCGTGAGAGGCAGCGTCGCTAGAAGGTAGACAGTCGACCAATTCATCGCACTGGGTACCCATTCACTGCTCGGTGAACAGAGTCTATTTTGAACAAAGTCACTTATCGATGGTGAAACAATGTACACGTGTGCTTCGTTGTGGGGCAGAACTGAAGTCCAAGAAACTCTCAAGCTGCCAAACACGGTCACCCACCCAAGGACTGTCCGTGACCAACGTTGGTCAACTTCGCTGACCACACACCACCACACAATACTTATAAAGCAACAGAACTAGCCTTTCCAACAGTCATGAAAATAAAATAACCCAAAGCGCACTTTCGAACGAATATCTAATTTGAATGCGTAATTTAGGAATGACTAAGAGGGAGTCAAATATGTAAAAGTTTGTGATTGTGATATGAAACTTTAAAGAAAGCAAATCGTATGTGGACACTCCCGTTTATGTCCACAAACCTGGGTTTCACCGTTATGCGGAATCAGTCTACATCATAAAATGGCCATACACCTGCGTTGAGTGAGACTATAAGCTTTTTAGCAATGTTCCAGCAACAGGACACCAGAAATGGTCTACACACATTGTACCCTTGTGGGGATTCAAACCCGGGACTTCGGCGTGACGACTGAACGCTTTACTCTCTTGTTTCGGCTGTCCCACCTGTATCTCTTGTGTCCATGGTTTTATGAAAATGGGTCACATAGGTGTGTCTCCATAAAGGACCTTTTGAATTACAGTTCACTTAATAAAACTTACCTTTATAAATTTACACAGAAAGATTGTCAATCTGTACAACAATTTGTAAATTTGATGTCCTCAACAAATAATAATGTTATTTATAATGTATGTCATTATCTGGAGAAAGTCCAAAGATTAAGGAAAAATAAATATACTACTTTATTACTTCGCACATTGGTCAAACATTCTGTAAAGACTGTACTTTGGGCCTTCGGCTTTTTACTGAAATAAATCTGTCTGTCTGTCTGTCTGTCTGTCTGTCTGTCTGTCTGTCTGTCTCTCTCTCTCTCTCTCTCTCTCTCTGTCTCTCTCTCTCTCTCTCTCTTGCTGAAAGAAACTAATCTCTCTCTCTCTCTCTCTCTCTCTCTACTATGTCTCAAAACGTTGACTATTGATACTGAAAGAACGGGTATACTGAATACAAAAAGACAACCCTACCAATGTCAGTGTCAAGGTAAGTAGGCCACAGTTGAGTATTTCCACCATGCAGTCTTCGGAGCTAGATTCCCAGACAAGATAAACATGTTTCTCAGTTATATGTCTCACATATCTTGACATGTAAGTATTTCATCAGTGTTTCTGTTATACGGGTTCATGTTTTTAACAGCCTAGAGTTATACCGAACTGTAGGCGTTAGGGGGAAATAAGAACATACCTCTTAGAGAGTATGTCACATACTTCACACGTCATTGTTAGACAGTATCATGCCATATTTATATCTCGAGAAAGAGAATTGCAGTAATAAACATCCGGATAAAGATAACTGTTTCACCATGTTTCAGCAAGACATGTGTTGCCATGATTGTGGTGTGACCAACTCGCTGTGGTGTGACCAACTGATTGTGCGACTCAATGTTTTGTTTGGCTTATCATCAATATTAGTATTGCGTTACAAGTGTTTCCACAGGTGAAACATGGAGCTTGTGCATTCCAACATGCATGCACGCGGATGAGTGGAATAAAACGTCAAAGGAAGCCTTTTAACAGGTATGTGTAGGCTGAATATATATATAATTATATATATATAATTTAATACATATCCACAGTTATAATAGCAACGATGTTTCAGTGGTGTCGTCCCGGGAAGGCTAAAATTTATTTTTCAGATGTCCCGGGAAGGCTAAAATGTATATTTGCACTCTGTCTAATTCGGACCAGCTTCCCGGAGAGCTAATTAGGGAGTACTGCCAAAGCTAAAGATTCGGTGCCCTTCGAAGAACATAAATCATGAAATGTTACATGATTATGATTCATATATTAAATCTATCACATTTCACAATGTCTGAAAACACTTATTAAATTTCAATTTATCATACATGTATCGGAGAGCTAATTAGGGAGTACTGCCAAAGCTAAGATTCGGTGCCGGGAAGCATAAAATCCATGTCGGGAGTAGATTCTTCGCTTGCTTAGAACTTTATTTAAGTGGCGTTTGTATTTCAGATGCAATTAATTATTTATAACATTAGAATAATAGTCACTAGGCATAATCCATGAGTAGATAGATGTCTTTTCCAAACATTGTTATAATTTTCTTCGCTTGTTTAGAACTTTATTTAAGTGGCGTTTGTATTTCAGGAGTATTTAACTAGAAGAAAACATTAGAGCACAATAATTATTGGGAAGCTTAATCCATGTCGGGAGTAGATAAATTTCCTTTCAAAACATTGCTAGAATGTTACATTTATATTAAAGTTGCAAACTGACACCGAACCATCATTCACATATTCGTAATGGCAGATGCGCAGGTGAGAGTTAACTTCATCGAGTCAGTTCGTGGAGGAAGGTCACTTTATTTTGAAAGAAACAAGTTTCGCCTGAACCGACAGAAGGGAGATACAGGTTACTGGAAGTGTACAGAGGCTGGGTGTTCAGCACGTCTCGTGACAAGTGGAGACAGACCACAGTCATCCGGATCCGAACTTCATCTTCGAAGTGGATGCTCTCAAGGCCAAGTTAATACATCGCGCCAAGACCGAGGTGATGCCCATCACTCAGATCTACGACGACGAGATTGCCGGCCTGAGGCCCAGGGACACCTGTTTCCTCTAGTATTCTGCTTGCTGCCGAACAGGACGGAGGGACCCTACATCAGGACCCTGGAGTATCTACAAGAGCTGGCACACACTGATGGTCTTTACCTGGCGCCCACCACAGTTCAACTGGACTTTGAGAGAGCTGCCCACAATGCCATCCGGAACGTGTTCCCGAACTCCAACACCAGAGGCTGTTTCTTCCACTACACACAGTGAACAACATCATCGGGACATTACAGACCACGTGTCTGAGCTACTGAAATTGTCGGGTTGCTGAAGGGGTCGTTGTCGGCACAGGTACAACAGATATGTACCCTGCAGGTATACAAACTGACAACATCCAGGAAAAGCAAGAAGGCAATATTTGTCAATGGAAATTGATTCAGTGCATGCAACCAGTTCGTTAAACTTGACATTAAGTTCTGACAAACCATGTTTATTCAATTCTCTCAAAACCTCTGACCAGCAACAGTGTACCTGTTTGAGAAATATAGCTGTTTTTCTTTCTTTCTTTCTTGGAGGCCAGGGGCGGATACAGCTTTTTGAGAAAGGGAGGGTGCACATCAACCATTTTCATGGGTCATTTAATAAACTTTCAGGACAAAAGGGGGGTGCGCACCCCTGCATTTATCTTTTAAAATGTACATTTGTTCATATTGTTTGTTGGGTTTTATAATAATTGTATATAATTTTGTTTAACATTTTGCTATTTTTTAGAAGGGATGTCGCCCATGTATTCCTCATAGACTATATCAAGAGCTATAAATATACACTTGATATCTTCAGTGTCTACATTTTTACAGCCTGAAATATAATATAATTTCAAATGTCTATAATAATTTGATTTTAACACAAAATGCTACACTGAATGCATGAAACAAACTCACGGTTAGCAAACCAACTCGTTCACTTCCTGTGCGTAACAATGTCCAGGCGTACACGTTCCTACGGTGTGTTTCGGTTGTCAATAATGGAATCTATGACCACACTTGCTACATGATACTGCGTAGAACGGTGCTTATGCTGTTAATCACCGACTTGTGTGGTTGTTTCTTTATGTTTACACGTATAAATATACATTTTGAGAAGGTTATACAAATGGTTTAACAGAAGGCTTTGATTGGGGTCTCCAAGTAAAATAATTGATTTTGATATTTTTAATTTCGTCTTGGTTGTTTCTTCAAACCATATTCGGAACTGTGTTATCAGATTTTGAGTTTTCCTCCAATCATAGACAAGATGTTCAGGTGTTTCTGGTTCCTCAGTCCAGAAAAAGCAGTGACTGCTGTCAGATATCTCTATATTAGGAAGGAAGGTTTGTGTTGTTAAAATGCGATGAAGAATTTTGTACTGAAAATTTCTTGTCTTATCATCAACGCAACAGTTGTTGATAATAAAAAAACATTTTGACATAAAATCTGTTGAGATTTGCATGTCTAGTTTGGATTCCCATATATTTGTAATGTTGTCTAATGTGGCTCTAACCTTATCACATAATGTTTGGTAGATGAACTTACTGTCTTTTGACGATATTAATCGTTTCAACATGTCACTTTTGCTTTCTTTATCAATTATATATGTAAGGTCATTTTTCAACTTGTTTGTAAATTCCTTTGGAAGAGCTTTTAGTAATTTAAAATAACGCAAATATGTTCCAGTAAGGTTATATTTTTCTTTGAGCGTGTTGAAATCAATTAGGACTCCTGCATCTGTGTAAAGGTCATTTATGTTTTCCTGGCCACTGTCATGCCATTTAAGGAAATCTTTAAAATCATGTAGTTTTATAAAAGTTAAAATGGGAAGTTTCACGAATTCATTGATGGTTGTTACTTTTTCATTTGCTATATGGCTGTAGCTGAAAATGACATTTTGCCAAAATATATTTTTCAATACTTTACTTATACATTGTAATTGTTTTTCTGGAAGTTGAAGATTGCTGTGTTTCCATATGGGCGAAGAATTTCATTCACTAAAGATTGCCATGGGCCGTCCTATGATAAGAATCGTTTGATCCAAATTATTTTCATATATTTATCAAACATTTCCACGTTCACCATTTTCAGTCCACCGTTTTCGTATTCGTTTATAACCATTATTCTCTTTATTTTATCCCTTTTACCAGACCATACAAATTGATAGAACAGAGAGTTTAGTCTTTTGAAGGATTCTTTGTCTGGACTTGGAAGAGAACTGAAGAGATGTGTGAATAGTGGTAATATTTGTGATTTAAGAATAGTGATTTTGCCTCTAAGAGTGAGACATCTCTTTGCCCGCGAGAAAATAGCTTTTCTTGCTTTTTCAAATTGTATAGTAAAGTTCATCATCGCAGTTAGATTTGTATCAAAAATAATACCTAAGATCTTGAAAGGTTCTTTCGACCACTGCATAGGGATATGTGGGCAGAGTTGTTCATTGCTATGTTTTTTATCCTATCCATATTGCTCTAGTTTTATCACAATTTATTTTAATCCTGAGCATACAGCAAAGTTTTTCAGTATAGATACTAGTTCAGCAAGACTAGTTTCTGTTCCATCCAGAGTAAAATTTGCATCGTCCGCATACTGGAATATTGTATACGTTACACCATTTATGTCAATACCTTTTATGTTTTTATTTTTTTTAATTGCATTTGAAAGTAATTCAGCGCACACGAGAAACAAATATGGCGACAACGGATCCCCTTGTCTGCAGCCTCTACCAAGATTGAAATAATCTGATATGTGGCCAGCATTAATAGTAGCACTGCAGATATTTGATTGGAATAGTTTGACCCATTTTCGAAAAGAGGGCCCGAAGTTAAAGGATTCTAATGCTTTATTCTATAAAATTCCATTCAATAGTATCAAATGCTTTTTCAAAATCGACAAGAACCAGAAGGCCGGGTATTTTATTTAATTCACAATAGTTTAGCAGATCGTATAGGATTCTCGTGTTTTCTCCAATGAATCTACCTTTCAAAAAGCCTGTTTGGGTATTACTTATTATGTCTGGTAGTACTTTTTCATTCTATATGCAATAGCGCTTGAGGCAATCTTGTAATCTACATTCAATAGACTTATTGGGCGCCAATGTTTTAAATAATGTCGATCACGTCCTTCTTTAGGAAAGCATGTTATTATACCCTGCCGTTGAAATTTCGATAGACTACTATTTTCAAAAGCATATTTAATTGATTTCCATAAAAGGATACCTATATCCTTCCAAAAGAATTTATAGAACTCTGCAGTGAAACCATCGGAGCCAGGGTTTTTCCCATTTTTCATATGTTTTAAGGCTTGAAGGCATTCATTAAGAGAAATATCGCCTTCACAAGTTTCTTGCTTTTCAAAAGTCAAGCTAACGCCCGATTCTGCAAAGATGTCAAGGTCTTTTTTCCTATTGACATCCTGTTTTCTTGAATACAGACTTTGACAGAAGTGTGCCGTTTCATGCACTATTTCATTTCTACTGGTCAATGTTTTATTATTTTCATCGATTAATTCACACATATTTTTGATTATAAAGTGTCTTTTTTCTAGGTTAAGAAAATACTCAGCGTTTTCTCTCCTTTATCGTACCATTTTGCTTTGCTTCTGAAAACAATACCCTTTATTTTCTCCGTTCTAATTCAGTTTTGTGCTCAGTAAGGATACTTAATTCATGTTCATTTAGATTTCGATAATTTGACTCATAGTTGTATATATTTTTTTTCCAAATTTTTTCCCCGCTTTTTTCGTTCTTTTGCAGTTTTAATTGAATAAGAAATAGTTTCACTTCTAATTCTCATTTTTAAGAGCTCAAAAAGGTTTTGATCATTTATAGAAATTTGTCTGGACATTGTATCTTTACTCTCTTTGAAATGCAAAATTCGTTTATTATGTCGCTGATAGTATCATTAACTATTTTATATAATTCGTGTCATATAGAAGGGAGTTATTGAATTTCCAATATACAGGACCTCTCTCAATAGGCTGAAGAGAGAGTTCTCATGATATACATGAATGATCTGATTTGTAACTAATACCTACTGATGAAGATTTGGTCAAGGAGACCGGTCAAGGACATAGCATGTATATTGCATTTTATCAGGGTGGAGTATCCTCCAGCGATCGACTAAATCTAAATTTTCTTTCATTTCCTGTATTGCGTTATTGGATATAGGGTTATTTCTTTGTTTATAGTATTGGTATCCTTAGCAGTCTTGAACCACGTTCCAGTCACCGGGCATACATATAATACCGGGTAGCTGTATTATAATCTCGACTAAAGATTTAAAAATGCCGGGAGTGTCGGTATTCGGACCGTAGATATTGTAATTGAAAATCGAATGTTTTCAACTGTCATATCAAGTATTATATATCGAATGTTTTCAACTGCCATATCAAGTATTATATATCGACCGTTTTCAACTGCCATATCAAGTATTATTTATCGACCGTTTTCAACTGCCATATCAAGTATTATATATCGAATGTTTTCAACTGCCATATCAAGTATTATATATCGACCGTTTTCAACTGTCATATCAAGTATTATATATCGAATGTTTTCAACTGCCATATCAAGTATTATATATCGAATGTTTTCAACTGCCATATCAAGTATTATATATCGGATGTTTTCAACTGTAATATCAAGTATTATATATCGGATGTTTTCAACTGTAATATCAAGTATTATATATAGACCGTTTTCATCACTTATGATATCATGGATATCATACTCAAAATTATTTTTTATAAGTATCGCAAACCCCGAGCTATTAGTTGTTCCATGCGCGAAATAGCAACGATAGCCCCATGCAGGTGGTTTCGTCTTTACATTCCTTTCCTTTTATATAGTACTAGGGCAGGGTCTATATACCTATATGTCTTTCCAATGCTGTTTTTAAGCGAGACACCCTCCTGTGTTTGTCACCAAACGCCAACGGTTCTCACAATAACTCAAGTGTCGGGTCCTCATTTATAGGCGGCTAATTCCAATATCCTGTTATGAATATGTTAACTCAATGGTCCAGGCTCTTCCTTGACTTGAGGTTACAGGAGCGATTTGTGAAATTAACTGAGGTGGACATCTTCAGAGGTTTCAAAAACATCGATATTGGACTATTGGATCATAGCTGGTTCTTGAGTTTGTTGTGAGTTTGTTGAGTGAGTGAGTGAGTGAGTTTGTTGAGTGAGTGAGTGAGTGAGTGAGTGAGTGAGTGAGTGAGTGAACGAACCTACCTGGTCTAACACTACTATAAACAATGTTTCAGCTACACAGAAAACTGTCTCAGCTGTTTCCCAGAGTCTACTGTTATGCAGTTCTTGTATTTGATGAATGTCGCAGATACAACCAAGGAACATAGATGTCTGAAAGAAACGAACAAATCTCTGGACAAAGAATTGCATCGTTTCATAAAGCAGTCCAAACCAGTACTAAAACGACCGACCAGCAGATCCTGCCCATCTAATGTCTTCATCTCAGGACACTGTGAGGCCTGTCCTTTCCTCAAAATCTGTGTTTTGTTATGCTTTCACCACTCTTCCACTCAACCTTTCACACATTTCTCACAGGCAATAAATCAGTAACAATAGACATGATGATATTTAGAATCAATTTTATTCTAGCAAGTTCTTCATCTTTTGAAACAAGCTCCTTTGAAAACGTCTTCTGTACAATAATGTTTACAAGTAATTGGAATATAATCAATATTTTTCTATAAAAATACAATACACCTCAGCAAAAACAGTAATAAAATGCTATTCTATAGAATGGTAAAACGTGTCTTGTATATGTTAAACAGTTACAATCAGCAAGTGTGTTAGACAGCCCTAGATGTAGTGTACACACTAACCAGATATCTGTACAGTACAGATGATCATATCACAGACGTGTTAGTATGGGTAGATGATCTACAAGTGGATGATTTGTATATTCTATCAATGTTAATTCATAAATATATAAACCTATAGGTGTAAAGTAAACAAAATCATATCACAGATAAATACAATCTTTAACACGGACGGAACTGGACAGACCATTAAAACAATTTCTGTCACACAGATCTCGGGTAAACATGAAGAATGGTAGGACATGTACAACACTGACAATATAAATACAAAATAATCATGAAATATGTTATATCATGTACCAGCTAGAATGTTTCCTGTTGGTACTTAAACATGGTGGTAAAATGGACCCTGTGATATTGAAATAGAGTGGGTGAAGTTGATATGCACTGTGTACAGGCCAAGTGAAGCACAGCCACCATAAAGCAAGTACACTGTTTATATGGTATCTGCCCAGTCTGCTTGTAACACCACATTCTGCCACAGAGCATCTCTACTTACTGTTCATATACTGGCACAACAAACCACAGTCTTGTTCCAGTCTGCTACAAGACAGATGGCAACAATCACCAACAACCAGTATCAAGGCAGCAGTGCTGTTACCACACTCAATAAAAATACTTTCTCACATAAGATTCTGCAAAATCCAAGTAAATACATAAAACCTCTATAGAGATCACTAAGCAGCTGACCAATGAAATACCAGGCACATGTTACATGTAACTGTCTCCCACCCATGGGTATATAACATCAGTTATAACATAACTACATAGGTGATATTATATCATATATTCAAATCTGGGTACAATTGACTAGAAAGCGCTGGCTATATAACTTGACAACAGTCTACCAGCCACTCCACTAGCATGAGACAGATGAACTACAGGTCAAGGCCATGGGCAGGAAACTCCAAGCGAGGAAATAATTCTTTAGAAGCTGGTCACTGGGTATGGGTGTACATACCATACTGAGAGAATAACTAAGAGGAGTATGGGACAACTTATCTCCAAGGTTAGCTTCCAAGCTGTGGCATCAGTGCTTAGGATATTACTGGAACAAAACAGGGGGTCATTCACCTGGATATTACCATCAGGTTTCTTGTGGCAAGAAATGCTCACTTGAGCTGAGACTACAGTATATGACAACTGCAGCTTGTGTGGCCCCAACACACCACTATCTGATATCTGATGTCTATCCTGAAACTTATCTACAGCACTGTCATCAGCCTTGTATTAAATAACTACTATCTACAGATCAAACTTGGGCATATAATGAAGAAAGTTGCATATTTTAACAATTGCAGGTGAAAACAAATCCACACAGATCTCTACAACCTAAGTATCTCTTTATCTTTTAAGCTATGCCTCCTAGTAGAATTCTAGAATATACACATCAATCTGGCATAGACTGTAGCACCTCTGGCTGTTCCATGGAATTAATGAGCTACGAAGCAGCCTTCACAAACACCTGTGCTGTTGTTGCTGTTGCTGCTGCAGAGGTGTGCCTGCTCCGTCCCTGGTTCCACGTTCTGCCCTACTAGGGAGCTTCTAAGGGCAATGCCAACTCTGGAGGACCAAACGGATCCACCTGAAGATAAACCACACAGAGCTGTGAGGAAGCAATTGACATAAAAGTGATCCAAATGACTCACTATATACAGATCTTTTCAGGGTTTTCACAGTGATGCTTCAATATTGCCAGGCCATCTGGACCAAAAGGCACACATATCATGAGGTTGAATTCAGCATTGGTCAGAGTCACACTAGGTAATACATGCCAACAAACAACAGAAGCTCCCAAGTAAATCAAAATATCTTCAAAATCAACTTTACATTGTTAATGTATTTCAATGAAAACATGAGACTGACAATAATATGGCAGCTTACATCAACTTTAGGATTCCCCTTAGCGTCAACTCTGACATCTGTGGCAGATGGACCATACGCTCCGTGTGCTCGCCCCCAACTGGCCTTCACCTCAACATCCAACATCTGGACTCTCGGCTTCTTGAAGGCCTTCCCTGTGGAGGCGCACAGCAACTGGTCCCGCTCGATGTCCTCGTACGTCTCAATCTAAACACAGAGCATGTGTGACATCTGTCAATATATCCTTTAAACATAGAACATGTGTCACATCTGTCAATATATCCTTTAAACATAGAACATGTGCCACATCTGTCAATATATGCTTTAAACATAGAACATGTGCCACATCTGTCAATATATCCTTTAAACATAGAACATGTGTGACATCTGTCAATATATCCTTTAAACACAGAACATGTGCCACATCTGTCAATATATCCTTTAAACATAGAACATGTGTGACATCTGTCAATATATCCTTTAAACACAGAACATGTGCCACATCTGTCAATATATCCTTTAAACATAGAACGTTGGTGACATCTGTCAATATATGCTTTAAACATAGAACATGTGTGACATCTGTCAATATATCCTTTAAACATAGAACATGTGTGACATCTGTCAATATATCCTTTAAACATAGAACATGTTCGACATCTGTCAATATATGCTTTAAACATAGAACATATGTGACATCTGTCAATATACCATTTAAACATAGAACATATGCCACATCTGTCAATATATCCTTTAAACATAGAACATGTGTGACATCTGTCAATATATCCTTTAAACATAGAACATGTGTGACATCTGTCAATATATCCTTTAAACATAGAACATGTGTGACATCTGTCAATATATGCTTTAAACATAGAACATGTGTGACATCTGTCAATATATCCTTTAAACATAGAACATGTGTGACATCTGTCAATATATCCTTTAAACATAGAACATGTGTGACATCTGTCAATATATCCTTTAAACATAGAACATGTGTGACATCTGTCAATATATCCTTTAAACATAGAACATGTGTGACATCTGTCAATATATCCTTTAAACATAGAACATGTGTCACATCTGTCAATATATCCTTTAAACATAGAACATGTGTGACATCTGTCAATATATGCTTTAAACATAGAACATGTTTCACATCTGTCAATATATCCTTTAAACACAGAACATGTGTGACATCTGTCAATATATCCTTTAAACATAGAACATGTGTGACATATGTCAATATATCCTTTAAACACAGAACATGTGTGACATATGTCAATATATGCTTTAAACATAGAACATGTTTCACATCTGTCAATATACCATTTAAACATAGAACATGTTTCACATCTGTCAATATATCCTTTAAACATAGAACATATGTCAAATCTGTCAATATATCCTTTAAACATAGAACCTCTGTCAATCACCATTTAAACATAGAACATGTGTGTAATATGGAGCAAATATCTGCTTAGTGGTAAATGTGTTAACTCATCACACCAAAGACCTGGGTTCAATTTCTCAAGTTGGCTCAAAGTATGAAGCCCATTTCTGATGTCCCCTGTCGTGATACTGCTGGAATATTGCTAAGAGCTGCTTGAAGCTAAACTCACTCACTCACTACATATACAGGAGGTGTATATGGAATATTGCTAAGAGCTGCGTGAAGCTAAACTCACTCACTCACTCACTACATATACAGGAGGTGTATATGGAATATTGCTAAGAGCTGCGTGAAGCTAAACTCACTCACTCACTACATATACAGGAGGTGTATATGGAATATTGCTAAGAGCTGCGTGAAGCTAAACTCACTCACTCACTACATATACAGGAGGTGTATATGGAATATTGCTAAGAGCTGCGTGAAGCTAAACTCACTCACTCACTCACTACATATACAGGAGGTGTATATGGAATATTGCTAAGAGCCGCGTGAAGCTAAACTCACTCACTCACTACATATACAGGAGGTGTATATGGAATATTGCTAAGAGCTGCGTGAAGCTAAACTCACTCACTCACTACATATACAGGAGGTGTATATGGAATATTGCTAAGAGCTGTGTGAAGCTAAACTCACTCACTCACTACATATACAGGAGGTGTATATGGAAAATATATCTACAGACGAGAGGGAGTGTTAATCTACTGACCATCTTTCCATCGGAAGTGAAGAACATCTGGGCCTTCTTCCATAGTGTCAGTTTGCTGGTGGCCGCCTCCAGGAGTTGGTCCAGTGTCTCCCCCCAGATGTACACCGCCCGCTCCAGACTCTCGCCGTTTGGGAATACTTGAACTCGTTTCTACACAGAGTACAGAATCTTTACACAACTGGTTTACATCTAATGACCTTCCTGATGAAACATACTAGTATTTGCTGCCTTGACCATTTGTTAGTTTATAATAATTACCTTATTACAAATTCTACTTAAAGTTATTATCAAGTCTATACGGAAAGGGAAGTAATTGTAACTGTAAGAGATCACTTGGACATTCACATTTTAGTTTCATTTTCACCCTGCCCCAAGATTTAGTGAAGAAAGTTTGTAAAACATGATATCTGTCAACGGCCTGGATCATGTCTCCGCCATTGCTGCTGGTCTCACCATGTTGGGCTGGAGGTACAATCTCCCCTTCAGGTTGACGTTGGCCAGTCCCAGTCTCTGGTTGGCCTTGATCTCTCCCAGGTGGGTCTGCAGGTAACACAGTGTCACACTTATTACACAGTGTCACACTTATTACACAGTGTCACACTTATTACACAGTGTCACTTATTACACAGCATCACACTTATTACACAGTGTCACACTTATTACACAGCATCACACTTATTACACAGCATCACACTTATTACACAGTGTCACACTTATTACACAGTGTCACACTTATTACACAGTGTCACATTTATTACACAGTGTCACACTTATTACACAGCATCACACTTATTACACAGTGTCACACTTATTACACAGTGTCACACTTCTATTACACAGCATCACAGTGTCTTATTACACAGCGTCACAATTACACAGTGTCACACTTATTACACAGTGTCACACTTATTACACAGTCACACATTATTACACAGATGCTTGATTACGCATTACACAGTGTCACATTACACAGTAAAAACTGAACAGTACACAGTTAACTCTGGACGTATTGCTGTCATTCAGCATCATAGCATTGTGACATCATAAGCATTGTGACACAGTGTCACACTTATTACACAGTGTCACAGCTCACTTATTACACAGCTGTCACACTTATTACACAGTGTTACACAGCTTCACTTATTACACAGTGTCACATCTTTATTACATATTACACACTTGTTACAGGCAGGTTAACAGTTACTGTTCAGTTTTTACCTGATGATGGGGCCAGAACAACACAGCCCTGAAACGTTGTACTCAAGAATAAAAAGAAGATGTAACCCAGAAAAAATCTCTATGTTCATTAGCCATCACATAGCTTCACAAAACAACTGTACACAACCATATCTTGTAACACAAACATGCAAAAGTGTTTAGATTATTCTTAATCAAAAAGTTTCGTTTTGTTAAACATTCCAGCTACTATACACTTAAGAGATAATTCCAGCTGGACATTAGTTATATTTAGTTAAATAACAAATGACAAGATGACCTGAATTTCTAAAAGTAACCTGGTGATAACAGTGAGATTGCTGAAGATATTATTATTATCATTAGATAATAGTCAGTGGAAGTATACCTACCTCCAGTTTGTGGACCGTGTCATGCTTAACCTGCTCCTGGGGGGTCAACTCTTGCCATTGTCCCTGGATGACAACAGGCTGGGAGGTGCTGAGCGTGGACTTGTACTCCCCAGGGTTCAACTCCTCCATACGACGACCTGCAGACAGACACCAGTCAACAGTCATCATCAATCAACATTCACCACCAGTCAACATTCACCATCAGTCAACATTCACCATCAGTCAACATTCACCATCAGTCAACATTCACCATCAGTCAACATTCACTATCAGTCAACATTCACCATCAGTCAACATTCACTATCAATCAACATTCACCATCAGTCAACATTCACCACCAGTCAACATTCACCATCAGTCAACATTCACCCATCAGTCAACATTCACCATCAGTCAACATTCACTATCAATCAACATTCACCACCAGTCAACATTCACTATCAGTCAACATTCACCATCAGTCAACATTCACCCATCAGTCAACATTCACTATCAATCAACATTCACCATCAGTCAACATTCACCACCAGTCAACATTCACCCATCAGTCAACATTCACCACCAGTCAACATTCACCATCAGTCAACAACATTCACCACCACCAGTCAACATTCACCCATCAGTCAACATTCACCATCAGTCAACATTCACCAGTCAACATTCAACATTCACCATTCATCAGTCAACATTCACCACCAGTCAACATTCACCCATCAGTCAACATTCACCACCAGTCAACATTCACCATCAGTCAACATTCACCATCAGTCAACATTCACAATCAGTCAATATTCACCACCAGTCAACATTCACCATCAATCAACATTCACCTATCAGTCAACATTCGCCACCAGTCAACATTCACCACCAATCAACATTCACCACCAGTCAACATTCACCACCAGTCAACATTCACCCACCAGTCAACATTCACCCACGCTTGTGAACATGGCAGAGTTGCAAGGAATAACTGCCGGGTGAGAGTATGTTACTGGGAGTTTCACTGTCATGTGATGACAAAGAGGATTGTAGTCCTGTGAGACAACATGCTCTGATAGACGGTATATTATGGTACAGTTTAGATTGGCACATCCTTTCATAGTCCAGACGTTTATACACCCACCTTTCATCTGACGCAGCACATGTTTCTCTATGTCCAGATCGAGAGACACTTGTCCACGGAAGGCTCGCTTCTTCCTACGATTGATATCCTTAGACTCAACCACTTCTGGAGGAACGAAGTTCTTGCCACCGGAGACCCACAGCTCGATGGGGTATCTGAGAATGGTCTCAAGCTGGCAGTGGCACCCAACCAACCCACTGAGCAGCTCCTCCCTCTTCCTCGGCTCCAACTTCCTTTTTCCCTCCTCTCCTGGGAGTCCAGTTCTGTGACACAACAGGGGAATGACTACATCATGGCAGAAAGTCTCAATGCTCTAAAATATCGTCAGATGCATCTTGTCATACCAACCAACCCTTGACCTTGGCCACTTAAACACCTATCTCAATTATTCCCTTGGCCTAGCTTCTGACTAACATTTCCACAGTCTCCTTGCCTCAACACCCCACAAAACCCCACCTGTAATCCCCTCCCTGACATCCCTCCCAGCCCACTCCACAGCTACACCCCCACTACCCCCTCCCTGACATCCCTCCCAGCCCACTCCACAGCTATGACCTCACTATCCCCTCCTGAACCTACCTGTCTTCTCCTCCCGAACACTGTGTTCCTCAGCAACGTCTCCTGCCCCTCTCTCCTCCACATCTCCACCACCACGCTCGTCCTCATCAAACTGCTCCATGTTGTGCATGGCCCGAGTGAGCTGGGAGTGGACCTCCTGGGAGGCCTGGTCCTGGAGTGCCATCCTGTTGTCTCCACCCTCATGGATCAGGTTCACTGCTACAACCCATATGACATGTTGTGATTCACCAACTAGACTATATATCTGAAGGACCATTTGTATTACAGAGCACATAACTTAACATATCACATCTGATACTGGTAGCATGATATATCTTAGTATCAGTTTCATTTGGTTCCTTCATATAACCAAGATATATCTTAGTATCAGTTTCATTTGGTTCCTTGATATAACCAAGATAAACTGAAAGCTTTATTGTCTTTCAAATGTGAAAATGTAAATGTTCTACTGATTGGGAAGACGTAAAGTAAGAGTTCTGACATGTAAAGTAAGTGTTCTGACACGTAAAGTAAGAGTTCAGTACATGATACTCACACTGCTCACTGTCGCTGTTCTCCATCATGACAATCTTCTCAATACGGTCGGCCATGACAGCCTTGTAGTTCTCCACGGCCCAGTCAACCAGGTCGTCCATGTCAAGGATGAGCACTCCATCCTCTGTGTAGAGCCGTGTTGCTGGCTTGCTCAGCCCAAGCTGGTGGGTGCACTGGTTCAGTACCTGGGGACACAGGCATCACGGGAGTAAAACATCCACTTCAATCTGTGGAGCGACCTACAACCATTACACCATACTGTGTGTGACCTCTGAACCTACGTTGTGAGATCTCCCTCCACTGCCTGACCTTGACCTTACCTGTATGCTGTCTGACCTCAGACCCTAACTACCCCTGCAAGCTGTGACCCCTGACCTGACCTGACCCTGGACGCTGTGTGATCTATGACCCAACCTATCCCCCAAGCTGTGACCCTTGACCTGACTCAACCTACCCCCTGTATGCTGGATCCGTAGACCTTCTCGCCTGCCCTCATCCTGCCTTCTCCATTCTTGTACACGAGCAGCTTGACTGTCCAAATAATGTAATTTTGGAGTAAAATTGATATTTTATACTTATCCTGACTCATGCCTCTTTTGCTTGTCTTCTTCTTCTTGCTAACATAGTGGAACACTTGTATCTCCCCTAATTGAAGCTCCCTTCAATTTAAAATCACTAATTAGTATTCACCACGAAGTTACCTCCTTTCCACAAGCTGAACGAGGGCCACCCTCTACCCATGTGCCTCACTCTCCTCATATACTGATTCAACATTTGAATTTACAGGGAAATCCAAAGTGCTATTTGGGGAGGATGGGAGGCTGACCTCATGAGTCAGGATAAGTATAAAATATCAATTTTACTCCAAAATTACATATTTTTCCTTATCCTGACTCATGCTCTTTTGCTTGTAGCATCCTACGGAACGGAGGTGGGAATATCTAATACTTTGGATTTTTAATAATTAGTGATTTGAACTGTGATGATTGTAATAACCCTATGGGAACTTCATAAAGGCACTGAACTGATGAATTCCTGCTGCTAACTTATCAGCTGCCATATAAAAGGTTATTACCATGTACTTATTATGATAAAGTATATATAACATTAATACAATGCTTAAGACTAATAGACTTAAGCTTGTTAATATGCTAGTATAAACTCCTTAGAGTTTGTTAGCTAAAATACTTTAAGATATAACATAGTACTAAGCTTAAGATATGATTAAACTTAAGCTAATTATATAATAGCAAAAACTCTGTAGAGTTTGTTAGCTAATATATTTTTATAATATGAGTATAGTACTGTGCTTAAGCTATAATTAACTTAAGCTACATATATAATAGCCAAACTCTGTAGAGTTTGTTAGCTAATATATTTTTATAATATGAGTATAGTACTGTGCTTAAGCTATAACTAACTTAAGCTACATATATAATAGCCAAACTCTGTAGAGTTTGTTAGCTAATATATATTTATAATATTAGTATAGTACTGAGCTTAAGATATAATTAACTTAAGCTACATATATATAGCAAAACTCTGTAGGGTTTTGTTAGCTAATATATTTTACAATATGAGTATAGTAGTGTGCTTAAGATATAATTAACTTAAGCTACATATATAATAGCAAAACTCCAGAGTTTGTTAGCTAATATATTTTACAATATGAGTATAGTAGTGTGCTTAAGATATAATGAACTTAAGCTACATATATAATAGCAGAACTCCGTGAGAGTTTGTTAGCTAATATATTTTACAATATGAGTATAGTATTGTGCTTAAGATATTATTAACTTAAGCTACATATATAATAGCCAAAAACTCTGTAGAGTTTATTAGCTAATATGTTTATAGTGTAACCATAGTACTAAGCTTAAGATAAGATTAGACTTAAGCTAAATGTATATAGCAAAATAAACTCCTTAGAGTTTATTAACTAATATACTTTTTATGTTAAAAACATAGTACTGAGCTTAAGTTATGATGAAACTTAAGCTATATATATATAATAAACAAAACTCCGTCGAAGTTTTGTTAGCTAATACCTTTATAATGTAAACATACTGCTTAAGATATGATGAAAACTTAAGCTAATTGTATAATAGCTAAAACAACCCTTTAGAGTTTGTTAGCTATGATATAAACCTAGTATTGAGCTTATGAAGGAAAACTTAAGCTACATATATAATAGCAAGAACTCCGTTAGAGTTTGTTAGCTAATACATGTTATAATGTAACCATAAAGCTTAAAATATGATGAAACTTAAGCTTAAATATATAATAGCAAAACCCTCTTTTAGAGTTTTGATAGCTAATATACCTATATGATATAAACATAGTACTGCGCTTAAGATATGAATAAGCTTAAGTTACATATATAATAGCTAAAACTCTGTAGAGTTTGTTAGCTAATACATGTTATAATATAACCATATTGCTTAGAAATATGATGATACTTAAGCCAAATAGCAAAAACTCTTTAGAGTTTGTTAGCTAATCTACTTTATATGATATAAACATAGTACTAAGCTTAAGATATGAATAAGCTTAAGCTACCTATATAATAGCAAAACTCCTTAGAGTTTGTTAGCCAATATATTTTAATAATATGAGTATAGTACTATGCTTAAGGTATAATTAGCTTAAGTTACCTATATAATAGTAAAACTCAGAGAGTTTGTTAGCTTAATTAACTTAAGCTATGTATAAAATAGCCAAAAACTCTGTAGAGTTTGTTAGCTAATGCATTTATCATGTAACCATAGTATTACTCTTAAGATATGAATAACTTAAGGTAAATATATATAATAACAAACTCTGTAGAGTTGTTAACTTATATATTGTATGATGTAATAATCATAGTACTGTGATGATAAAAGGAACTTAAGTAAATTATATATAGCATGAAGCTATTTAGTATTGTTATAAGATAAGTAAAAATCTGTTAGATTGACTTATCTTCTCCGAGGAACTGTCAGCTGTTGTGCGAGGACCATGGGATCGAATTGGTGTATACCTGAGACGTCCTCGGTGGTGATATCTCTCAGATAATGGTTTGCAACCACCATATCGGATTTCCAGAAATAAACCCTCCATTATTTCAATCACATTTGTGTAGGACAATTGTAGAAGTTAGCGCTATAATATCATGAGTATTAAGCTCATGGAGGGTCGGAATAGGTCCATCCACAAGATATGCACGTAGTATGACAGTTCTGATCCAAATGGAGATATAGTACATGAGACTTCACTCTGCGTAAGTTGATGATAGAGGAAATAATCTGTTGCATTTTTCCTCCTGTTTGGTTTGGTGGAGATAAATTTACAGTGCTCTTTGCTGGCCATCTTGATAGAATCATCGTATCATAGGGTCCAAGTATGTCATCCAGGCGTGTTCATAAACCTCACTTGTGAGGTGTTGGAGCCCTATATTCATATCCCCAGGTTTGGCGTGAAATTTCCGCTTATTCTCCAAACAGAAGTTTAGTAGGTTTACTAACCATCTAGTTGTGTTAGTCGCTTGATGAAATTCAGCTGTAGTCTGGAAACGCTGTGGATTTAGATCCACTTGTATCTTCGCCTAGGTAATTCGCTGCGAAGTCCTTGGACGATGTAGGTGCACAACCAGGTGTGTCTGTCCTCGCTGAACTTTTATGTAAAATCGCCTCGACTGCCGATCCCTCGCCTTAACTTGACAGGGAGGTCTCTAACTTGAAGAAAGGCAGTCTAATCATGAATGTTCAGGTTAACTGGACTGTAATGAGGCTTGCTCGTTCACTGATATATAGTTGTCACTTGTGACGTAAGTCTTGAACTGTGAATAGAGATCGACCTCTGTGTAGGTCGTTGTCCCTCGCCGGTCCAATCAGAACAAGGCATTTTGATTCTGTATAATACCCGCTGTGATGTCACCGGTGTAGCGGAAAAAACCCACCTTGAATAAATTCTTGTCGCCGTTGATATTAGCATAAACGCCGGTCTTCCCCGTAGCTTCCTCGGTTATCCGAGTGACCACGTTGTTTCGAGGGTTAATGGTAACCGCTAGCGAAACCTCCGTGCGAAATATCTCGCCTGTAATTTTATGCTGGGTAGGTTATTTTCCTGGTTGTCGCGGAAAGTAATTCCAGTTTTGAATATAATTCCGACTTCCTTATATATATAGGTATAAACAACTTGCAAGTTGTGAGCTTGTAGACTGTATACATGAATGTATCGTCATAATTGTAGAATTAACGTTGAACTTGTTGTACATATTTCTTCTCAGAAACTTTGACGATTAAGAGTTATACTCGCTGTAACAAGGCTGCTGTTCAATTTCGATATTGAATTGTCTGCAGATATGCGTAATGGTCACGCATGTAGATAATCGTATCGTCGTCCGGGATTGTATATTAGCAATTTATACCGGAATAGTTGATTTCTGTGAAGATCTATGAAATGTCGCTGACTAATAATACAGCCGACGTTCTGTGTTGTAAATAGCCTGAGCAATTATCTTCGCCAGCAGACTTATAGATCGGCATCTGGCATACAGTTGATAATCAACTTATGCGGCGCCTTGAACGGACTGACGAAAGTAGCTATATATGACGAAAGTGGCTAGTATATGGAAACCTTGAGGAGACTTCCTCGGTGAACGCGGAGACTTCAAGTTCTCAAGTATCCCTTCTAGATCTTCTGGGTGAAGTAGACTTGGAGTTTACTTAGCCTTCGCGACCATCGCGAAGGTGTCGAGTCAAAGCCCGATTAGTATATATATATATATATAATATATATATGAGCGCTTGCTTCGTGAACAGCCTCTGTGTTTAACAGGATGTGGGATAAGCGGCGCTGCCTAAGTAGGGCCGCATGGATCATCTTATCATATTCAGAAGTCGCGGTAACGAAGTCTGGTGATAAGTGTCTAATTGATCGTTCTAGATCTATTTAGGCCAGCTTAACATACGCCTCGTCCATGGATTCAACAGAACCAATATACGATTGTAGTTCCTATACTTGATATCGATGATCAACTTGTCTATGGGTTGATCTTCTCGAGACTTGTGAGGGAACGTTGATAGTTTCGCCAAGCTCTTGTATAGTCCCTCGATGTCCTTCTAGATGATGATGATCTGGATTCAGGTGTCCTCGGCGATGCCTTCGCCGGCTTCCTCTAAGTCCGGTCCGGGGAACGACGATATGACCTTCCTTGAAGGCTTCCGTGATGTCTGATGGTCCGAGTCCACAACTAGAGATGAAACCGCATAAGGTGATGATCTATCCTGCCTTCGCTAAGTCCTTCGAAGGCTGTACATCTAGGTTTTCCCCTTCGCTGGCGGCTGTACATCTAGGTCCTTTCCGCCTTCGCCAAGGCTGTACATCTAGGTCCTTCCGTCAAGGTGGTCCGTGACTTCCTTCTCGCTGGCAAGGTGACATCGCCCTGGCTGCTACGCTGACGGGGGTGCCTCTGGGGTGCTGTTCACGCTTGGAGCCTTTCGCCGGCGTTCGGACCCTGCTACCGCGAGATATTGGTCCTCCATGATGTTCATAATTTGTCGCGATCATGTCTTCTGGGATGGTCTGCGGCGAGGTCGCCGGTGCTTTATCTGCGGTGTTAATGGAGGGGTCCACCGAAAAATCGTCCCCACATCAGTGTAGAGGCATCAGGCTGCATGGTGATCTCTGCTGATGTCGTTGTAGCTGTCCCCGTCGCTTCTTGTGGCGTGACGTCCGGGATGATGATCAGCTGATCATCGTGAGAGGTCCAGGTCATCGGCTGGAACAATCTCTCGCTTGAGAAAGTCCTAGTAGACTTCGTTGATTTTCCCTCAGAGGTCGACGCTGCCCTGGGTGTCGCGACGCCTGGCTGAGTGTTGGTAATGATGGGACCCTCAGGACGATCATATCGCATATCTGGCGCTGGTACATCAGGCTGCATGCTGATCTGTGCCGACATCGGTCAATCTTTGATGTACATCCGGTATGATGACCGGCTGATCATCATACAGGCCCAAAACTTCGATGGGAACGGTCTCCGGTTGTTGAGATGTAGAAAAACCCTCTAGTCTTCTGCCGCGACGATGGGATGTCTGGGGAAGCAGGATGCTTCTTGGAGATGGCGGACTCGTCCCACACCTCTCCACCACTCTAGCGAACACCACACGGAGGGGAGTCGGCCAACAGCAGTAGACTGGCGAGGGGTTCCGTATCAGTCATACTAGACTCTGCATACGCCACCTATCTGCAATGCGTAAGCCAAACGAAAGTAAATATTAATAAAAAGGTAGAATTGGATAAATTAGTACCGCAACTGCAATGTGAATATAATAAACATGGCGCCGTTACATCATATTAAAGGCGGATCAGCAGCAGCATAAAAAGCGTAATCTGCAATAGTACAGAATTTTCATCAACGTAATCCACTGAAACAAACACGCAGCGTCCCCGTGAATAAACTGTAGAAAACGACTAAATATCAATATATAATCGTTGAAGGATACTAGCTAAACCTCTATAGATGTCTATACGAGGTAACTAACTAAATATAATTCAAAGGATATAGTGTGTCGGGAGACACAGGCGCTCTCACGTCCAGCTCACTGGGCGAAGAAGGAGAGAGTGAGGCACATGGGTAGAGGTGGCGCCCTCGTTCCCACGCTTGTGGAAAGGAGGTAACTCGTGGTGAATACTAATTAGTGATTTTAAATTGAAGGGAGCTTCAATTAGGGAGATACAAGTGTTCCACTATGTTCGCAAGAAGAAGAAGACAAGCAAAAAGAGCATGAGTCAGGATAAGGAAAAATAAGCTAAATTTGAATACATTTTTGGGACTTGTCTCATATTATAGTCAGAAGGGTGTCTGCAAAATTGTCACATGTATTAAATGTAATGTTACATATAAAGGGTGTGTCTCAGCAAAATATCATAGATAGCATGAAGACCAATTAACAAGTGGTCTCCTTCCCTCTAAATAATAAATGGTCAGTCCCTAAACTGATAATCCTGACATCTGCAACTCGACACAAAGCTGTCATACATGGACAGTGTCGTTTGGACCTGATAGCTGGAGAAACCCTTGTCTCTATAGATGATAACTTCCCACTCTGATGAAATACTAATAGGATGTTTTATATATAAAAGACTGCCCATACCTTGTCCCATGGCTCAGGCGAATGGTTTGTTGTTGGGCAGTCTCTGCAGCTTGAAGCGCCCTCTCATGGCCCTGGCACAAGACAGACACACCCGAATGTCTCGGTTCTTCCTGTCATGTACCTCCGCAATGTAGCCCTGTAACCAAACACCTTCAGGCTCAGTCAGAGAACAACCTCAATGTAGCCCTGTAACCAAACACCTTCAGGCTCAGTCAGAGAACAACCTCAATGTAGCCCTGTAACCAAACACCTTCAGGCTCAGTCATAGAACAACCTCAATGTAGCCCTGTAACCAAACACCTTCAGGCTCAGTCATAGAACAACCTCAATGTAGCCCTGTAACCAAACACCTTCAGTCAGAGAACAACCTCAATGTAGCCCTGTAACCAAACACCTTCAGGCTCAGTCAGAGAACAACCTCAATGTAGCCCTGTAACCAAACACCTTCAGCCTCAGTCAGAGAACAACCTCAATGTAGCCCTGTAACCAAACACCTTCAGGCTCAGTCAGAGAACAACCTCAATGTAGCCCTGTAACCAAACACCTTCAGTCAGAGAACAACCTCAATGTAGCCCTGTAACCAAACACCTTCAGGCTCAGTCAGAGAACCTCAATGTAGCCCTGTAACCAAACACCTTCAGCCTCAGTCAGAGAACAACCTCAATGTAGCCCTGTAACCAAACACCTTCAGTCTCAGTCAGAGAACAACCTCAATGTAGCCCTGTAACCAAACACCTTCAGCCTCAGTCAGAGAACAACCTCAATGTAGCCCTGTAACCAAACACCTTCAGCCTCAGTCAGAGAACAACCTCAATGTAGCCCTGTAACCAAACACCTTCAGGCTCAGTCAGAGAACCTCAATGTAGCCCTGTAACCAAACACCTTCAGGCTCAGTCAGAGAACCTCAATGTAGCCCTGTAACCAAACACCTTCAGGCTCAGTCAGAGAACCTCAATGTAGCCCTGTAACCAAACACCTTCAGGCTCAGTCAGAGAACCTCAATGTAGCCCTGTAACCAAACACCTTCAGGCTCAGTCATAGAACAACCTCAATGTAGCCCTGTAACCAAACACCTTCAGGCTCAGTCAGAGAACAACCTCAATGTAGCCCTGTAACCAAACACCTTCAGGCTCAGTCATAGAACAACCTCAATGTAGCCCTGTAACCAAACACCTTCAGGCTCAGTCAGAGAACCTCAATGTAGCCCTGTAACCAAACACCTTCAGTCTCAGTCAGAGAACAACCTCAATCTAGCCCTGTAACCAAACACCTTCAGTCAGAGAACCTCAATGTAGCCCTGTAACCAAACACCTTCAGGCTCAGTCACAGAACAACCTCAATGTAGCCCTGTAACCAAACACCTTCAGGCTCAGAGAACAACCTCAATGTAGCCCTGTAACCAAACACCTTCAGGCTCAGAGAACAACCTCAATGTAGCCCTGTAACCAAACACCTTCAGGCTCAGTCACAGAACAACCTCAATGTAGCCCTGTAACCAAACACCTTCAGTCACAGAACAACCTCAATGTAGCCCTGTAACCAAACACCTCCAGTCAGAGAACAACCGCAATGTAGCCCTGTAACCAAACACCTTCAGGCTCAGAGAACAACCTCAATGTAGCCCTGTAACCAAACACCTTCAGGCTCAGTCAGAGAACAACCTCAATGTAGCCCTGTAACCAAACACCTTCAGGCTCAGTCAGAGAACAACCTCAATGTAGCCCTGTAACCAAACACCTTCAGTCTCAGTCAGAGAACAACCGCAATGTAGCCCTGTAACCAAACACCTTCAGGCTCAGTCAGAGAACAACCTCAATGTAGCCCTGTAACCAAACACCTTCAGGCTCAGTCAGAGAACAACCTCAATCTAGCCCTGTAACCAAACACCTTCAGGCTCAGTCAGAGAACAACCTCAATGTAGCCCTGTAACCAAACACCTTCAGGCTCAGAGAACAACCTCAATGTAGCCCTGTAACCAAACACCTTCAGGCTCAGTCAGAGAACAACCTCAATGTAGCCCTGTAACCAAACACCTTCAGTCTCAGTCAGAGAACAACCTCAATGTAGCCCTGTAACCAAACACCTTCAGGCTCAGTCAGAAACAACCTCAATGTAGCCCTGTAACCAAACACCTTCAGGCTCAGTCAGAGAACAACCTCAATGTAGCCCTGTAACCAAACACCTTCAGTCTCAGTCAGAGAACAACCTCAATGTAGCCCTGTAACCAAACACCTTCAGGCTCAGTCAGAGAACAACCTCAATGTAGCCCTGTAACCAAACACCTTCAGGCTCAGTCAGAGAACAACCTCAATGTAGCCCTGTAACCAAACACCTTCAGGCTCAGTCAGAGAACAACCTCAATGTAGCCCCTGTAACCAAACACCTTCAGTCTCAGTCAGAGAACAACCTCAATGTAGCCCTGTAACCAAACACCTTCAGGCTCAGTCAGAGAACAACCTCAATGTAGCCCTGTAACCAAACACCTTCAGGCTCAGTCAGAGAACAACCTCAATGTAGCCCTGTAACCAAACACCTTCAGGCTCAGTCAGAGAACAACCTCAATGTAGCCCTGTAACCAAACACCTTCAGGCTCAGTCAGAGAACAACCTCAATGTAGCCCTGTAACCAAACACCTTCAGGCTCAGTCAGAGAACAACCTCAATGTAGCCCTGTAACCAAACACCTTCAGGCTCAGTCAGAGAACAACCTCAATGTAGCCCTGTAACCAAACACTTTCAGGCTCAGTCAGAGAACAACCTCAAGAGCTCATTTTGTTCAGTGTCGCATACGGAATAGTTTCTCAGTTGAACAATTCAACATCTCGGTAAAGGCGTGTAGACAATTCCTTAATTATTCATAGTTACTACACATGAGTATAACTTTATCAGATGCCTGTGTTCAGCAGCATGCTCAAAATAGGGGATATATATAATGACGGTGTAACAGGTTGGGGGTGGGGAACGTGGTAGTCAGGATAACGGTGTAAAGGGATGGGGGTGGGGAACGTGGTAGTCAGGATAACGGTGTATACGGGTTGGGGGTGGGAACGTGGTAGTCAGGATAACGGTGTAACGGGTTGGGGGTGGGGAACGTGGTAGTCAGGATATATATAATGATCGGTGTAACAGGATGGGGTGGGGAACATGGTAGTCAGGATATAATGACGATGTAACGGGTTGGGGTGGGGAGCGTGGTAGTCAGGATATATATAATGACGGTAACAGGATGGGGGTGGGGAACGTGGTAGTCAGGATACAATGACGATGTAACGGGTTGGGGGTGGGGAACATGGTAGTCAGGATATATATAATGACGGTGTAACGGGATGGGGTGGGGAACGTGGTAGTCAGGATATATATAATGACGGTGTAACGGGATGGGGGTGGGGAACGTGGTAGTCAGGATATAATGACGATGTAACGGGTTGGGGTTGGGGAACGTGGTACTCAGGATATATATAATGACGGTGTAACGGGTTGGGGGTGGGGAACGTGGTAGTCAGGATATATATAATCACAGAATGAAATCATGGCTCCCTATGAATCAAGGGTGTTTATATTTTAAAATGGACATTTTACACAATGGCGTGAGGATGTATGTAGCTATAAGTAGCATTCAAGCAATATCATGGAGGAGGCCAGAAATGGTGTTGGAGTACCAAACAAACACCCTGTGCATGTGACTCACCGGTTGATCAATGACGGCAGCATGGGATACGGAAGATGTGCAGACGTCAGCCCTGTTGGCAGCCGTTATCTCTGAAACCAACACGGAACACACATATATTTGTCAGGAGCATGGAGGAGTCACTTACTTCTTACACTCAGTTAAAACATACCTGCAGTACTCGCTACTCACGTCTGTTATGAAAAGTTTCATCTTGGAGAGATCCATGACATTGTCAGTAAATGATTCAACCAACCTTTATCGTACTGATCAGCGTAGAAGGCGTATATAAAGCCTGTCTCTGCATCATAACGCCACCGCTGGTGAGCCTTGCCGTACTGGTTGAGTCGGCGAGCCTGGAGCGTGACTGCACACCCTGTGAAGGTCAAGGGACGGTTGTCGCCATGGACGTTGGGCATAGCGATGGTCAGCGCCAACTGCTGGTTGAACTTGGAGCAAATCTCACTGGCGAATAGAGATATAAGACAGAAAAAATGAGACGGGATGCATGAGACTTGTACTTGAGACAGTGTGATAATCTGTTGTGAGATGAGACCGATGAGATTTATATTTGGAGTGAATCTCACTTGACATAGAGATGTAACATGACAATTGTGGGGAATGTCAGCTCGGTATGGTGATGAAAGACAGATGAGTTTTGTACTGAGAGTGAACGTCTTGGTACAGTGATGTATCCATCCCCTTTATTCCAGGACTTGGCAAACTATCTGAGATGTTCTAATTACCTTCGTTACAAATGTTTTTGCTGCTACTTTGTTTTTCAGTATCTTTTTTCCTTTATTGTGTAACATAACACTCTATTTTCCAGCTAAATATCACCAATCTGTAAATAATTCAATCTGGACCAGACAAGCCAGTGATTAACAGCATGAGCATCGATCTACCAACTGGGATACGATGACATGTGTCAACCAGGTCAACTTTCTAGCCTGACCACCCGGTCCTGTTAGTCGACCTTTACGACAAGCAAGGGTTGTTTAAGATTACTTCTAACTTGGATCCTCATGAATTCTGTTACTTTCTAATAGATCTAGTTGCCTACCCGTTTTCCTTCATGACCCAGCGCTGGTTGATGTCATCCGGCCGTCGCTTCTGCAGGTACACATCGATAACCCGGCCCTCTTGTTCGTGGACGCCAAGCACCAGGCTGTGATTGGCTGCACATGCAACGAAGCCGTCCTCGTACACAAACCGCTGTAACGTGTCCCGGGGAACACGTGGCGACGGGCGTGGTCTGTTGTGGATGGAGAAGACATCAAAATGTGCTACTTGTTTGCATGTTGTTTAATGTCACTCTATCTGACAGACAAGAAGTTGTTATCCGTAAAGTTGTACGCTTCATTATTGACTCACCAACTTCTACAATACTGATCAGACAATTAATCCATGCACTTGGGATATAATGAGAAAGAACAGTTTGCGAGCCCGACCGAGAAGTCGGCGAGCCCGACCACCTAATTAGTTGCCTCTTGTTACAAACCCAGGATTGCTGAAGACCAGTTACAACCCGTGGTTTGTATGGGGGAAAACATCCTAAGTTTGATCTTTCAGTCTAATGCATTCAGCTAAAGTGATCTGAGAAGAAGACTAGCAAAACACCTGGAGACCTGGGCCTCCTTTCACAAAGCACCAAGGTGATCGTAAGTCACTAACGGAACCTTAGTGCAATGTTAAAGAATGGGAGTTAAGGTTAACCTTAGTAAAGGTTGCTTCATGAAAGGAGCTCCTGATCTGTGCTGGAATCCCTACAGAAACACAAGCATGCTCCAGAATCGCCACAGAGCCATTCCTCACCGATATTTCTCGTACAGGTCCTTGTTGGAATACTTGACAGCCTCTGGGTCGTTGTCTTCAAAACTGTTGCCGACATTCATCAGTCTTTCCCATGGCCAGCGGAGAGTGTCCAGGCGTTTCTCTGACTTCAAGTGGGCTCGGTGGTGGGCGTTGCTGTAACAGAAGGGCTGACATACATCACAGCAGCTCAACAAATGAATCAACTTTGCACAATGTTTCAAACTCATGGAAACTGGTGCTGGGGCAAAACATGAATAGGAGAAGGCTATTCCCATTTTCAAAATCTGAAAAGGTTTTAGTCACTGATATGTAATTTGACAGGAAATAGAATGAAGGATGTAATTTTTAGAGTAAAATTGATATTTTATACTTATCCTGACTCATGCTCTTTTGCTTGTCTTCTTCTTCTTGCGAACATAGTGGAACACTTGTATCTCCTTATTTGAAGCTCCCTTCAAAATAAAATCACTAATTGGTACTCACCACGAAGTTGCTCCCTTTGTCTCCCCTGGCGGGAAAGGGTGTCGCCACCCTCTGGCCATGTGCTCCACTCTCCTGATTTAGCTTGAGCCCAACACTTGAATTTACAGGGAAATCCAAAGTGTTATGTGGGGAGGATGGGAGGAGTTACCTCATGAGTCAGGATAAGTATAAAATATCAATTTTACTCTAAAATTACATATTTTTTCCTTATCCTGACTCATGCTCTTTTGCTTGTAGCATCCTAATGAACGGAGGTGGGTAACAGAATACTTTGGATTTATAATTAGTGATTTTGTATAGATATACTGTAATATCTCCTACACGGGAACTTCATGCCTTAGATTTAGGATGTTTCCTGTATAAAGAAAACCATAGGTTATATAAAGCCATTAAAGGGGAATTACATTATGAATATATTGAACAATACATATAAATTATATATATATATATATAGGTGACTCTGATAGAGGCACTGAAATTGACTATATCCAAGTATATGCTTAAGGTAGAATACTTAAGCTGAACATATATACATAGCCCTAAAACTCCTTAGAGTTATAAGCTTAGATGAGTATGTATAAAAATACATATTAATCTTGTGAGGCTAATATTTTAACGCCACGAGGGACTGTCAGTTGCTGAGCTTAGGACCAGTGGTCCCAATGGTGAATGCCAGAGACATCTTCTGTAGTGATGTCTCTTAGGTAGTGATTAGCAAATACCATGTTAGATTTCCAATAGCATCCTTCCATAATCGTGTTCAAGGAACAGTTACCGTAGGGCTGAGGGGTAGAGGCCAGTGCCCTGATCTCATGTGGATTTGATGCTGTTGGTGGGTCCAAGCCTGCGTTGCCTTGTAGGCACGGAGAATGACAGTCCTTATCCAAATAGATATTGTAGGTCCGTGACACTTCTGTTTGATTCAGAGGGCTTATAATGGGATGAATAAACGCTTTGAGAAATCTTCTCCTTGTTTTGGATCGTCAGTAAATAAACTTTGAGCTCTTACCGACACACAGTGATAGGTCTTGTGTATCTTGTGATCCGAGAATAGAGGATAGCCGGGATGTGGAATAATCTGTCTGGTTGACCTGGCAGTTGATTCTTTGCAATGAAATCCCATCTTAATCCGAGGTGCTTCTTGTGTTATGATTGTCATCAAACTGTATCCCTCTCGTGAATCCAGAGCGTGAATTTCAGACATTCTTGCTGCTGTGGCTAGCTTATAGCAGAAACAATGTTTTCTGTGAGAGAAATTCAAAGTTTGTCGACATTCAAGGGTTCATAAACCTCACTCGTGAGGTGTTGTAACACTACATTCAGATCCCAAGCTGGGGCGTGGAACTTCCGCTTTTGGTCCTCCAATCGAAAGCCCGTAGTAAGGCCAGTAACTTTGGAGATCTTGTCAATTTGACACCCGCTCTCATGGTGATTACAGAGCTGCCGCAAGATATGTTGATATCGCTGAACCTTTTAAATGTTTGTTTTGGCGTGAGGTAACACAAATAGTCTGCCACTTGAGGTTGTGAAGCCTCTCTTGCTGTAAACCCTTTCTTTGTTGCATAATTTTCAAACTGTGCCACTTGTCGTCGCATTGCCACGAGTTGAGTAACGTAAGGCGCTGACTGCTTTTGCCCCTGGCAGAATATCCTCTCTTGTTTAAACACATTTGTATACAGTCCATACGCAGTAGTTGGAACATTGCTGGGTTTCCGCACTTGTTTGGTGTGAGGATGAATTAACAGGTTTGCGTGCTTGGGTAGCTCCAGTGTTGGTTGACCGATTTCTTATGAATTAGTATGGAAAACTGACGCTCTGGCCGGCCAGTAGGCCACTCAAAGTGAGTTGTAGTGCTCTGTGTTTGTCTGATTTTCTGTAATACTTGAGGTATTATTGCTGGCGGCGAAACGCTGCACGCATTGAGGCCTTCCCATGATAGACTTAGAGCCACCGCTGCCCAAGCTTGGGGTCTGGGACTGGTGACACGTAATGTCGGTAGCTGATTGTTGAATCGCTGGCTTAATAGGTCTATTAGCTGCATTCTAATTGCTTGATTATCTGTGCAAAAATTTCCGGTTGATCATCCACTCTGTCGGTGATGGTAGATGAGGCCGAGAGAGCCGCCTGCTAGTATATTTCTGGCTCGTGGAATGTGCACTGCTCTGACATGTAGATTTAGATCTTGTATTAAATCAACAGTTGAAAGCTTAGGTTCAAAAGGTTCATCGATCTTTCGTTGAGCCTTGCTTGTTTATGTAGAACGCCACTGTCAATTGTCTGTATGGATCATTAGGCGCATTTTGTAGAAATGTGCTCCAATGTGTGGTAGAATGGCGCTGATTACAGCTTTCATTTCTAGACTGTTTATATGGAGTTTGCATTCTTGCTGATTCCATAACCCTGATATCGTGTGGTTGGTGAGATGAGCTCCCCAACCTTGGAGTGCACGCTGCCTACATACAGATGGGTTTTGTATTCCTGCTCTGCTAAACAAATCCCTTCGCCCAGACATTCGATTTCTTGGTCCACCATAGTAGATGTGGTCTGAGATGTTTCGTAGACTGAATGGTTGTACATCGCTGAGATGTGCTGATGAGGACCTGTAGGGACGTAACTGTAATCTGCCTGTGACAGTCATGTCTTGGGCTGATGAGAGAAGACCTAGTAGGCTCTGCCATTGTCGAAAGTGGTAACGGAGAGAGTAGAGCTGGTGGAATGGTCTGTTGTATCTTGAGCCAACGGTCTTCTGGTACCATAATACGGTTATGATTTGTGATGAATCGAATACCTAGGAACTGTAGGTCTTGGCGATGGTACTCCAGGGTCCGACTTATGTAAGTTTACTAACCAACCTAGTTGTGTTAGTAGCTTTATGATGTAATTTAACTGTAGTTTGAGACGAGTGGATCTTGATCTACTTGTATCCCGTCGTCGAGGTAAAACGCGACTGGCGCGAGCTCCCTTTGGACGATGTAGAAATTTGATAATCGGGTTTCGCTATCCTCGTGGAATAGCCAGGGGGCTGATGATATTCAATGGGAGTACTTTCCACTGGTAATGTAGCCCTTCTAGAGTAAATCGTGAGGTATTTCCTGGAATCGGATGAATGGGGATGTGCAAGTAGGCATCCTGTAGATCTATGCTGCCCATGTAGTCCATAGGACTAATCATCTGGCTTAATTGAGGTAAATGTATCATGCGAAACTTCGTGGTTTTATGAGATAGTTCTTGCTGAAAAAGCTCATGTTGTAGATGAGTCTGTATTCCGCGGAGTTTTCTTGAACCAGGAAAACTGGGGAGTAGAAACCTGGTTCGACGCTTGTTTGATCTATTACTTCTATGGCCTGTTTGGATAGGAGTGATGAGACAGCCTCTTTATCTTTGGTAGTTGTTGGGCGCTTGTAACCTAACTTGGGGGTTTGATTGTCAGCGGAGGTTTGTCCTGGTGCAGAGGATACGAAACCGTTGAATAATGTTGAGACGAAGGATCTTGCAGTATTCCCCAGTTTTCCCAGTGTAGTTGGAGGCCCCACCCACTTGAGCTGGTTGTACTGGAACGGCTAAAGTGGAAGACTCCAGTCGTTCGGAACCTGTGTTTCAGCTGCCTATAATTGCGAACCTCTGGGTGTCCTGCCTCTTCCTGATCCTCCTCTATAGTTGCCATATGGGCTGACCTAAAAAGAATCTTTTACCTCTAGAGCTGGCTATCTTCCTGTCTCTTGCTCTTTGTAGTCCGTGAACTTAGATCTGCCTGAGTATCTTTGTGAAGTCTGGACGAATGACGCTGGCTAGTGTGTCCATCGATCTAATCATAAGGACTTCCTGGAATCCTTTAGAGACTTCCTTGGCGCACCTTGTCGATTTCTCCTCAAAGATGGATGTTGTCGACCACGGGCTGTATAAAGTGGGGCTGTAAAGTTCTCCCCAATTACAGGAGGCGAGGAGGCCTTGACGACGAAGCTAAGGTCAGTGCTGCTGAAACAGATGTAAGATGATCCGCTAAAACTGCTGATCTTTCTTTGCATAAGTAAGGCAGAATAAATCATTCTATCATCTTCCGTCGTGGAATCCCGAATCTAGTAATAAGAGTCTCATTGATCGCCCTAGATCTATTTAACCCAAAGAACATACCGCCTCGCCATGGTTTCTATATGAGTTTCAACTTTATGCGATCATCCATCTTGTAAATCTTGTTCTTTACATCGCTGATGATCTTATAGTTCTCATCGATGTCCTGGGCCTTGTAGAAGGAGTCCATGTTATGCGGAGAACTTCTTGGCTTGAAAGTTGGGTAGATGTGGTATCTGAACTTTCTCGTAGCTTTCTGGAAAGCTGCATCTAGATTCTGTGGCACTGCCGCACCGGGTCGATCGGGGTAGAGTGATTGCATCTGGATCATCTTCCTTCATCAAATACGCCTGAGCTGTATTGCCACTTTTAGATGGTGATGTGAGATCTAGGTTATTGACCATCCAATACCGTATCTCTGCATCAGAAAATATGATTCCTCCATCATCCTCAAACCATCATCATTAATAAATTGTAGATGCTCTTCGACTGCGCGGTAGCTGTCTGTATATCTGATGAGGTTTGTATGCATCTAGTTGACTTGTGCGCCTATGTGGAGATCTGATGGGTGATCGAATCTGGTGATGAACGGAGTGGAGATCGCCTATGGATGATCTTCTCGAGACTTGTGAGGTGAATGTTGATAGCTTCGCTGGGCTCTTCGGCAGTCCCCGATGTTCTTCTAGACGATGAAGATCTGGAATCATATGTCCTTCGCGAATGCCTTCGCTGCTTCATTTGGCGCCCGTCCGGGGATCGATGATATGACCTTCGCTGGCTAGGCTTCCGCGGATGTCTGATGGTCTGAGTCCATATCTAGAGATGAAATCGAAGATGGTGATGATCTCTCCGGCCACAAGGCCTTCGCTAAGGCTGTACATCTAGGTCCTTCGTCCAAGGTGGTGCGGACTTCCTTCGCTGGAAGGTGACATCGCCTTGGCTGCTACGCTGACGGGGTGCCTCTGGGGTGTGTCCACGCTTGGAGCCTTCGCTGGTTCGGACTTGCTTGGCGCAGTTTGTAGTGGTCCTCCATGATGTTCATAATCTGCCGCGATCATGTCTTCTGGGATGATCTAGACGAAGTCGCCGGGCGCCTTTTCTGCGATGGGGTTCACATCAATGACGCCTGACGCCGGTGTAGAGGCATCAGGCTGCATGGAGATCTCTGCAGAAGTCACAGTCGCTGACACCGTCGCTTCTTCTGCCGTAAGTCGGGATGATTATCGGCTGATCATCGAGAGCCCAACTCTGCTGCTGGAACGATCTCGCTGAGAAAGTTCTTGCTGTCTTCGTGAGATTTCCCTTTGAAGTCTGGCGCTGCCCTGCGTCCTCAATCATGCTGGAGATTCGACGATGAGGCCCTCTTAGACTTAGTCTGCAATGACGGGATGTCTGGGGAGGCCGGTCGCTTCTTCGAGGTAACGGATCATGCCCCATCGCCTTCTGCCGCAGGGGTCTCTAGCAGAACACCAGACGGGAGAGGGTCGATCGCTAGCAGCTGACTGGAAGGAATATCTGGACTCTCTGCCATGTTTTGCCCTTTGTTTGCGTTGATCTATCTGCAGCACGCCTTTAAGACGCAAAGATGATATTTATTAAATGCAGAATGAGATAAATTAATGCAGTAACTGCAACGCGAATTAAACGCACACGGGCGAGAACAACTAGGGCTTATTACATGTGGATCGGAGGCAGAAAACGTGATCTACAAATCGTATAGATTTTCATGAACGTAAAGTTAGCTGAACAATCACGAATACACGTGAATAAACAGTAGAAATAATGATAATTAATCAATACAAATAGTAAAGGATACTAGCTATACCTCTATAGTAACCTATGAGAGGTAAAAACTAAGAGATTATCAAAGGATATGTGTGTAAGGAGACACAAGGCGCTCTCACATCCTGCTCACTGGGCGAAGAAGGAGAGAGTGAAGCACATGGCCAGAGGGTGGCGACACCTTTTCCCGCCAGGGGAGACAAAGGGGAGCAACTCGTGGTGAGTACCAATTAGTGATTTTATTTTGAAGGGAGCTTCAAATAAGGAGATACAAGTGTTCCACTATGTTCGCAAGAAGAAGAAGACAAGCAAAAGAGCATGAGTCAGGATAAGGAAAAATAAATGATTTTATTGTGTACTGATATAATCAATACAGTGAGTAACCGAATGTTGTTTCATGCCAAAGCTATCATGACTTGAGCTCTATCATAGCAACCTTAAAATACTTGAAACCAGATCAGTTGTTGAGTGCTCAATGCAAACCATTCACTCCTTATTTCCACCATTGAGGATTCCAGGTAAGAGTTATACATCCCTAGCAAATATCAATTACTGAATTGTCTGGTACAGGCCATAATAATGTTGGAAAATAGCTGAGAGCCCCACGAAACTTAAAAAAACCAATCAATCGCGAGTGGGTGTCAGTGAATACCTTTGACTGAGATTACTACAGTATTCGTATTAATGAGTGAATATCATACAGGTGTTCAGTGGTGAAATCTTCCTCCTCCTGATCTTCCTCCTGTCTGGCTGTTCCATTAACTTCCCTGGCATTCTCCTCTGCTTCATCCTCTTCCCGTGACCAACATTTGTTCACAACAATTTTGGCATTGGGAGTCAGGCCACCTTCCATCTCCATCACAAAACCTGGAAATACAACAACAGTTTGAGACCACCCTTTGATCTATATCACAAAACCTGGAAATATAACAACAGTGTGAGACCACCCTCGATCTCCATCACAAAACCTGGAATTACAACAACAGTGTGAGACCACCCTTTGATCTATATCACAAAACCTGGAAATATAACAACAGTGTGAGACCACCCTCGATCTCCATCACAAAACCTGGAAATATAACAACGGTGTGAGACCACCCTTTGATCTATATCACAAAACCTGGAAATATAACAACAGTGTGAGACCACCCTCGATCTCCATCACAAAACCTGGAAATACAACAACGTGTGAGACCACCCTTTGATCTATATCACAAAACCTGGAAATATAACAACAGTGTGAGACCACCCTCGATCTCCATCACAAAACCTGGAAATATAACAACAGTGTGAGACCACCCTTTGATCTATATCACAAAACCTGGAAATATAACAACAGTGTGAGACCACCCTCGATCTCCATCACAAAACCTGGAAATACAACAACAGTGTGAGACCACCCTCGATCTCCATCACAAAACCTGGAAATATAACAACAGTATGAGACCACCCTCGATCTACATCACAAAACCTGGAAATATAACAATCTATAAATACAACTTTCATTTACATAACTCTGAGCTTTCTGAGTGTGTGATCAATTATACAAAACTGTGAGTCCAATGCTACATGCCTGAGAGTTGTTAATAGGTATGAAACAGGGAATTATGGGACTGGATCAAGGAACGCCCTGTACCAACCTTGAGGATCCCTCAGGGAAACAAACTGGCGAATCTTGGCCACATCGGTGGAGAGCTGTGACAGAAGGAAGCGTCGCTGTTGCTCTGTCTTGTTCAGTTTCGGGTCGCTCCATTGCTCCCCACATGTGACGAACACCAGCTGATCTCGCTGCAGACTCTGAAGGGTGAAGTGTTCCACGCCGGTCTCATCGAACATTCGGCGCGCAGCAAACGGCAGATCCAGAAATGACGTACAGTGATCCAGGAACTATCAACAGAAAGGGAGAGGATTGGATGTGGCTGTGATCAGTTTCACATAAAACCAACCAGATTGATGCAGTCAGAATGTGGAACCAACATCTTGACTGGGACTTACCATGAGAAACTCCAGCTCCCGGACGGTCAGGTCGCCAATGGTGACATCGATGTCCACGGAGTCAGCATGATTCACCGATGTGTCCTTCTTCCTGCTGCGTCCGCCATCCTTCTTAGGGGCCTCCTTCGTCACCTACAGCAAATGAGAGAATGAGTGAGTGAGAGAGAGAGAGGGTGGACATTTCGAGTTACCCAGGCTGTTTTCAAGCAATGTCCTGCTGCTGTCCTGCATGTTTCAATACAAACAGTGGTCACACTTAATGACATCATTACTTGAGTTGTTACGTCACCTCCTTAATGCACGTCACTGTCTCTTGTTAAAGGCATAGGTTTTGTCAACGAATCATACTTAAGTTTTGAGTAATACCAAAACCTACGGGGGAAAATACACGTCCATGGCTTACCGATGTCAAACTGGGCCCAACAATCTGTACCGCCAGTGTTTTATCTCTCTCGCCATTCTTCATCACCCACAGGCGCAGTGGAGCCACTGAAATCATCAACCCATAATTATCAACTTGGTCTGTCCTTGCTTCTTGTCAACCTTTGACCCATGAAGACATAAAGCACAGCAAAGTAATCAGAATTACAAACAAATGATACGAAGATACAGAGTATATGAGATAATATCATAGGATTATCATGCCTGTCACAAGATTCATAACATAAGGGTATCGTGACGTATCACAAGGTACATGACATATTGCAAGGTACGCAAGAAGGTGTATAACAATAGACGTAAGATAGGAATATTTTTGCATGTCACAAAGTTAATGGCTCCTATATCACAAGTTCATAAGACATGCACATCAAGACTGGCGTATTACAAGGAACACGAGTTAGGCGTATCACAAGGTACAAGAGATAGGCATATCACAAGGTTCGTGAGATAGGCATATCACAAGGTACAAGAGATAGGCGTATCACACAGTACATGAGATAGGCATATCACAAGGTACAAGAGATAGGCGTATCACACAGTACATGAGATAGGCGTATCACAAGGTACAAGAGATAGGCGTATCACACAGTACATGAGATAGGCGTATCACAAGGTTCATGAGATAGGCGTATCACAAGGTACAAGAGATAGGTGTATCACACAGTACATGAGATAGGCATATCACAAGGTACAAGAGATAGGCGTATTACAAGGAACACGAGTTAGGCGTATCACAAGGTACAAGAGATAGGCGTATCACAAGGTACAAGAGATAGGGGTATCACACAGTACATGAGATAGGCATATCACAAGGTACAAGAGATAGGCGTATCACAGGTACATGAGATAGGCGTATCACAAGGTACAAGAGATAGGCGTATCACACAGTACATGAGATAGGCGTATCACAAGGTTCATGAGATAGGCGTATCACAAGGTACAAGAGATAGGTGTATCACACAGTACATGAGATAGGCATATCACAAGGTACAAGAGATAGGTGTATCACACAGTACATGAGATAGGTGTATCACAAGGTACAAGAGATAGGCGTATCACACAGTACATGAGATAGGCGTATCACAAGGTTCATGAGATAGGCGTATCACAAGGTACAAGAGATAGGTGTATCACACAGTACATGAGATAGGCATATCACAAGGTACAAGAGATAGGCGTATCACACAGTACATGAGATAGGCATATCACAAGGTACAAGAGATAGGCGTATCACACAGTACATGAGATAGGCGTATCACAAGGTACAAGAGATAGGCGTATCACACAGTACATGAGATAGGCATATCACAAGGTTCATGAGATAGGCGTATCACAAGGTACAAGAGATAGGTGTATCACACAGTACATGAGATAGGCATATCACAAGGTACAAGAGATAGGCGTATTACAAGGAACACGAGTAAGGCGTATCACAAGGTACAAGAGATAGGCATATCACAAGGTACAAGAGATAGGCGTATCACACAGTACATGAGATAGGCATATCACAAGGTACAAGAGATAGGCGTATCACACAGTACATGCGATAGGCGCATCACAAGGTTCATGAGATAGGCGTATCACAAGGTACAAGAGATAGGTGTATCACACAGTACATGAGATAGGCATATCACAAGGTACAAGAGATAGGCGTATTACAAGGAACACGAGTAAGGCGTATCACAAGGTACAAGAGATAGGCATATCACAAGGTACAAGAGATAGGCGTATCACACAGTACATGAGATAGGCATATCACAAGGTTCATGAGATAGGCGTATCACAAGGTACAAGAGATAGGTGTATCACACAGTACATGAGATAGGCATATCACAAGGTACAAGAGATAGGCGTATTACAAGGAACACGAGTAAGGCGTATCACAAGGTTCATGAGATAGGCATATCACAAGGTACAAGAGATAGGCGTATCACACAGTACATGAGATAGGCATATCACAAGGTACAAGAGATAGGCGTATCACACAGTACATGCGATAGGCGCATCACAAGGTTCTTGACAACAAGTGAACAAGGTAACATTTCAGACGCCAAGCCTACAATCCCCCTGAACAGCTCTTACCTCCTGTTAGTCCGGACTTCTTGTCTGACTTGTGTAGTGGTGGGGCATGTGGCATCAGGTAGCCCTCCATCGGCCAGTCATACCTCTGTAAACATAGCACAGTCAAAGAATATCTTCAAGAATGTTGGCACTAGCTTCTATATCCTGCAAGTTCCAGCAGAAGTTTTGAGTGTTTTTTAGAGAACACATTGATTCATTTGAAAATTAGTGTCCGAGTGCATTTGGCTGGCAATTTGGAAGGTCATTTTGCTCAAACCTGGAATATTGGAATATTTTCATTTTCTTAAAGTTATTTTGGCCTCTGTGCAGGCTTAACCCCCTGGATGCCACAGGGACATATATGTCCTTCCCCTTCAACTCTCAATTTGAAGTCCAATAAAAATCAAAATATCCCACGCATTCAAATACACTTCACAGTTTCGAATTCTGCGGGTAATTTCCTGTTTCTTGATACCATTCACTATTATTTTAGACAAAGCTCAAGTGCTGAAAATGACCTTTCAAAATAGGCTTCATCGAAAATGTCGCCATTTTTGACACAGTACGAAATCGCGATTCACAGCGTTATTTGCTGTATGTTTTGAAATGTGAAAATCGGATAATTACTGGGAGTACTGAATTTCAAAAATAACATATTCATGATCACAGATATCAGTTTTACATGAAATCGCTAATTATAATTCTGAAACGTTGCTGATGAATCTAGAATCGGTTGGGATGTTTTCTAAAATGCACTTACACACGAACGTCCGATATAAGCTTTCCGCCATATTGATAGTGTTTACAAAATCACGCTTTCTCGCGAAGGCCGGTGTTGAGACGCCTATTACATCAATGTATATTTCATATTCAGCTTCGAAAAATGCATCACTGAATTCCCCATACATTTTAGAAACAAATTGCAACTGGTCTTTGTCACCAATACCAACTGTCCAGATAAAATGGGACGAAACATATTGGGTGTGAAAACGAACGCTGTGCTCGAAAGACTGCGCTGGTTCGAAATGTAAACAAAGACAAATTCCGATTTTACACTGCGTAGCATTTTCTGAAATTTTTCAACATTCATCCGTCTATTCATTGCTTGCAATGGCTCAATACCTTTGGAATATGCATGGAAAGAGTATCGTGAGTAAGAAATAGGAAATTATAAATAGATACAATGCAATGATTTGATAATTCATAAGAAATTGTCAAAGTTTCCGCGCAGCGCTGACGCCATGACTGACGCAAAACTCACGCAGAACAACAACTGTAATTATCAGCATTTCTGGCTTCTTCTCTTACTTACGGTGAAAACGATAAAAACATATAACAATACACAGATAGTCAGAATCATTCTGATTACTTACATGTCATATTTATGTACAAACAATCCCTGAATCAATGGAAGGGTCCTCGCAAAATCCTGTGTATCCTTGACAGCAAAGCCGCCATTTTGTAAGAAATAGGTCAACGATAGTGATGTCATACGTCAACATTGTTGTACATATTAGGCAATTTCTTTGAGGTGAAGGTCGGTTGAACAAGAGTAAACACAATCGTCCAATCCTTCCGATTACTCTGTCAGTATTATGATGTATGTTTTGCGGATAGTTCAGATACTTTTTTATGAAACTGACCTCAGTATCTACATTTAGCCTTGTCCAATTATATCATATCATACGTGCATATAGGATTTACGGTGTTTTATTCTTTGAAAGTTTTTGATTGTTTGAATCATATTTACATAAGAAATTGACACATTTAGTGCAGTACACCATATTCTAAGCCTTTACACAAGTGTTAGAAGATCAAACGTAGCCATAACTGCAATTACTTCAGTTCCTATGATGTACAATATTCAATGCATTTGAACTAATATTGCAGTTTCACATGAACAGGTTAATGAACGGCGATTTGATTAAACCTTATATGTAAAACTGATAATATTTAATGAACATGATTTATGTATGTTATGAAATGTATAATCACACACATTTAAAGGAATTAGCTTGTTCATTACACATTTTTGTGTCGTTTTATAGAGAAAACAATGATGTATATTGATTGGCCAGGTGCTCGTTTGTCGGAAACGTTTTATGATTCACTATCATTGTTTTCGATAATATAATCAATTCATATTCGATTTAAAAATATTGTGATGACAGGATATCAAACTCTAACTATATTTATACTGAAAAATTGTTTAAAAATATATAAACCATGTCATGTCTTAATTAATTTGGACAAATCTTACATCCATATTCTAATATTTAGTACGTACTAGTTCCATATAAAAAGCTACCTTTTTGCATCTTCCATTGTATACTTATGAAGAGAAATAGCTACATAATCATAAATAAAGAAAATTCTTATCCTAAACAAAATATTAGGGTGTTGTGAAATGTTATTTTTCATTTTTGTTAAATTGATGCCAAACAGGTGCGCGTGTTGCTCATGATAAGATACACTGTCAAACTGTCTAATTGTTGATATATTCAGGACACTATCTAAATGGAAAAAACAGTCATTTTATGTTTTGTCCAAAGAGTGTTAATTCTGGCAAAGAAGCCGAGTCCTTTCACACAATAAATGGAAATTAGGTGAGATATATACTAATCAGCATACCAATGTCGTCCTTTTCCAACGTCGCAAAATGCATAAAACAAGCAATGACGTCAACTAAAATGTTGTATTATGTTCAGCAATTTCATTACATTCGAAGATATGGCTAGTATTCTGGTAATAACGATGCACAATTAGTCAAAATACATCTACACAAACGGGAGAATATGGGAATCTAAGAACTAACTTATATATCGGATAGGGCCATTCAAATCGCTATTACGTGTTTTCACATGTAGTACGTTGTCATCTTTTCTTATAAACTGTGAAACTACCAAAGCGAATTCCGCTCACATTGGGGAACTTTGAATTGGAATAGTTTGGTTCACCGCTAACAAAAATAACGAAAATATAGCGTCCTAGATCCACAACAAATTCTCCCATGTGAACTGAGTGACATTGACGTAGTGTTAGATATAACAGAGTTATGCCCCCTTATACTCATACGTGTATGGCCTCTCTGTCGTTTTCTGACGTCATAGAAGAAAATCCATTTTTGACATTTATTGCAAGTCATTTTTAATGTTGAGCCGTGATAATGTTATGCATAAGCACATAAATCAAATTCATATACACTTATGTCGCTCAGATATCAGGCTGTATTTTCTTCGCTTCACTCTTTCGAAATATGCCAAAATAAAAGTTCAGAGCACAGTGCTTTTATCGGTCTGCGATAAAAAGCGGAGAAATTTACTGTTTTTTAACGCATAACAAAAATTTGGACAGCATTTAGCAAGGTCTATTTCTCAAACCGCCGAGGTTGTTTCACTTATATTTATACCAACGGATAGGAAATTTAATATTCTACATTTCTGTGTAATTTTATAGCCGTACGTAGATCCAGCACCATGCGAGCGCAATTCTCGCACAACGTTCACTTTTCAAAGCGTATGAAAATGTGCGCCTGAAAAAAAACTCCGCAGCCAGGGGGTTAAACAAATCCCCTGACAGTGACTTGACAGTGAGTTACCTCATTCAGCTCCCCGTCGGCTGTGATGGGCCAGGAATACGCCAGCTTGTGCCACTCGGAGTTGCCAGCCTGCGTGTACTTCCACTGGCCCAGGTTGTCAAACTTCTCCTGCTTCAGACCAAACCTGGCAAACAGTCAGTTACGGTGCTGATCAGTTGTGTAAGGAGTTAGGAGTGATATGTTATTTGTATCACAGCCTGGGAAGTAGTAATCCTAGCTGGGTAGTCTCCAGGGATGTTAGGTGAGGGTTACTTCATCTTGGGTGGTACAATGCACAGCACCCACACAGTGGAGACATCAGGTATTTTACCCAAGAACTCAAAGAAATACAAGTTAGGGGTTCTGGAGAATAATTTTATCCCAGATTGGGGTCTTACGTAACTTGGAACCCACAGAGACTGAGTGAGTATGGTTTAACGCCGCTTTTAGCAATATTCCAGCAATATCATGGCAGGGAAACCAGAACTGGGCTTCTCGCATTGTTCCCAAGTGGGGAATTGAACCTGGGTCCTCAGCTTGACAAGCAGACGCTTCAACAATATGCCTTTCCCACCCCCAGGGACCAGCATGAAGTACAGGGGACCTGTTTCACCTGGGACCCACAGAGAGACAAATATGAGATAGGGGAGCTATTCTATCTTAGGACCACAGTGTCCGAAGATGAAGATGCTGTTGATCTGAGACACCCACCTCTGACAGGATCCCTCCTTCCTGGACCTGGGTTCCGACACGATGAGATAAACACGGACTCCAGGCTTGCAGCCCTCGGGAGAATTCTCTGTGTACGACTCATCATCTCCGAACTTGTTGCCGAGATACGTCAGCACCTTGTCAGGATAGGCCTACAAATACAAGCATGGATATACCCAAATATGTCAATCATGTGACATGAAGCAGTTTATTGACTAAACAAGATTGAAGATTATTGATACTCAAACAAGTATACATAAGATCAAAGTCGTTCACAATTGGAGCTCGGATTAATGATGAATAATACCCTAGCCAATGTTATGACTGATACATAATCAGAAGTGTCATACTCTATTATGTTGTATCATACTGTGTCATATTCAGTCATACTGTGTCATATTCAGTCATACTGTGTCATGTGTCATATTCAGTCATACTGTGTCATATTCAGTCATACTGTGTCATGTGTCATATTCAGTCATACTGTGTCATATTCAGTCATACTGTGTCATATTCAGTCATACTGTGTCATGTGTCATATTCAGTCATACTGTGTCACATTCAGTCATACTGTGTCATATTCAGTCATACTGTGTCATGTGTCATATTCAGTCATACTGTGTCATATTCATCATACAGTCATACTCATACTGTGTCATATTCAGTCATACTGTGTCATGTGTCATATTCAGTCATACTGTGACATGTGTCATATTCAGTCATACTGTGTCACATTCAGTCATACTGTGTCATATTCAGTCATACTGTGTCATATTCAGTCATACTGAGTCATGTGTCATACTGTGTCACATTCAGTCATACTGTGTCACATTCAGTCATACCGTGTCATATTCAGTCACACTGTGTCATATTCAGTCATACTGTGTCATGTGTCATACTCAGTCACACTGTCATGTGTCATACTGTGTCATCATCAGTCATACTGTGTCATCATCAGTCATAATGTGTCATGTGTCATACTGTGTCACATTCAGTCATACTGTGTCATATGTTGTCACTGTGTTATGCTGTCACGTCATTTCATACTGTGTCATCACATGTTCAGTAATGTCATACTGGATCATGCTCTATAATGTCATGTCATACTGGATCATGCTCTGTAATGTCATACTGGATCATGCTCTGTAGTGTCATACTGGATCATGCTCTGTAATGGCATGCCATACTGGATCATACTTTGTAATGTCATGTCATACTGTGTCATGCTCTGTAATGTCACACTGGATCATGCTCTGTAATGTCATACTGGATCATGCTCTGTAATGTCATGTCATATTCTGGATCATGCTCTGTAATGTCATACTGGATCATGCTCTGTAATGTCATACTGGATCATGCTCTGTAATGTCATACTGGATCATGCTCTGTAATGTCATACTGGATCATGCTCTGTAATGTCATACTGGATCATGCTCTGTAATGTCATGTCATGCTCTGTAATGTCATACTGTGTCATGCTCTGTAATGTCATACTGGATCATGCTCTGTAATGTCATGTCATACTGGATCATGCTCTGTAATGTCATACTGGATCATGCTCTGTAATGTCATGTCATACTGCTCTGTAATGTCATACTGGATCATCATATGTAATGTCATACTGGATCATGCTCTGTAATGTCATACTGGATCATGCTCTGTAATGTCATACTGGATCATGTTCAGTAATGTCATGTCATACTGGATCATGCTCTGTAATGTCATACTGTGTCATGCTCTGTAATGTCATACATTGATCATGCTCTGTAATGTCATGTCATACTGGATCATGCTCTGTAATGTCATACTGGATCATGCTCTGTAATGTCATACTGGATCATGCTCTGTAATGTCATACTGGATCATGCTCTGTAATGTCATATCATGCTTGATCATACTCTGTAATGTCATACTGGATCATGCTCTGTAATGTCATACTCTGTAATGTCATACTGCATCATGCTCTGTAATGTCATACTGGATCATGCTCTGTAATGTCATACTGGATCATGTTCAGTAATGTCATGTCACACTGGATCATGCTCTGTAATGTCATACTGGATCATACTCTGTAACGTCATACTGGATCATACTCTGTAATGTCATACTGGATCATGCTCTGTAATGTCATACTGGATCATGTTCAGTAATGTCATGTCACACTGGATCATGCTCTGTAATGTCATGTCATATTGTGTCATGCTCTGTAATGTCATACTGGATCATGCTCTGTAATGTCATACTGGATCATGCTCTGTAATGTCATACTGGATCATGCTCTGTAATGTCATACTGGATCATGCTCTGTAATGTCATACTGGATCATGCTCTGTAATGTCATGTCATACTGTGTCATGCTCTGTAATGTCATACTGGATCATGCTCTGTAATGTCATGTCATACTGGATCATGCTCTGTAATGTCATACTGGATCATGCTCTGTAGTGTCATGTCATACTTTGTAATGCCATACTGGATCATCATATGTAATGTCATACTGGATCATGCTCTGTAATGTCATACTGGATCATGCTCAGTAATGTCATACTGGATCATGTTCAGTAATGTCATGTCATACCGGATCATGCTTTGTAAAGTCATACTGTGTCATGCTCTGCAATGTCATACTTGATCATGCTCTGTAATGTCATGTCATACTGGAACATGCTCTGTAATGTCATACTGGATCACGCTCTGTAGTGTCATACTGGATCATGCTCTGTAATGTCATACTGGATCATGCTCTGTAATGTCATGTCATGCTTGATCATACTCTGTAATGTCATACTGGATCATGCTCTGTAATGTCATACTCTGTAATGTCATACTGCATCATGCTCTGTAATGTCATACTGGATCATGCTCTGTAATGTCATACTGGATCATGTTCAGTAATGTCATGTCACACTGGATCATGCTCTGTAATGTCATACTGGATCATACTCTGTAATGTCATACTGGATCATACTCTCTAATGTCATACTGGATCATACTCTGTAATGTCATACTGGATCATGTTCAGTAATGTCATGTCACACTGGATCATGCTCTGTAATGTCATACTGTATCATGCTCTGTAATGTCATACTGGATCATACTCTGTAATGTCATACTGGATCATACTCTGTAATGTCATACTGGATCATACTCTGTAATGTCATACTGGATGATACTCTGTAATGTCATACTGGATCATGCTCTGTAATGTCATGTCATACTGTGTCATATCACATCATACTGTGTCCTGTTCTGTCATACTGTATCATGTCATTTCATACTGGGTCATGTTGTCCTACATCTAAACAGAAGAAACTGACCACAGATGCAATGGTGGCATCCGTCGTAAACTTCCACATCTGGTTGGGGTTCTGTGCCATTTTCTTCTGCAGAGTGACAACTTGTCCCTCGATCTCTGCATCTCGGTCAAAGAGACGTCCCTTCACTGACGTGTCCGACACCCCGAGACACAGCTGAGGCATGAACTTACAGATGATGTAGCCGGACTGTGGGAACAATCACAACAATCATTGTAGCATGTATTGTCATCGTGTTACTGTAAGTGAGGTGAGGTGAAATCGGGTTTTACGTCATGCTTGAGAATATTTCGCTCATATGACGACGTGCATGCGTGTGTAGGTGTATGTGCTGGCTGCTTGTACTAGCCCAGACTTAAGTTGGTTTTATAGTGCTAGCCCACTGAGATACCATGCCGCAGTGAAGCATGAATACCCCACTCAGACACATTATACTGACTCCGAGCCGACCAGTCCTTGTTGTACCCATTAATGCCGAGCGCCAGACAGGGAGCAACAAGTACCAAATTTTAACGTCTTTTGGTATGTAGCGGTCGGGGATCGAACCCGCGACCTTCCGCTCTCCGGGCGGACGCTCTAACCACTACACCACGGAGGCGGTCGTTACTGTAAGTACTCATTATATCTGTGTCAAAAAATGTAATTTTGGAATAAAATTGATATTTTATACTTATCCTGACTCATGCTCTTTTGCTTGTCTTCTTCTCTTGCTAACATAGTGGAACACTTGTATCTCCCTAATTGAAGCTCCCTTCAATTTAAAATCACTAATTAGTATTCACCACGAGTAGTACCTCCCTTCCACAAGCTGAACGAGGGCTTCACCTCTACCCATGTGCCTCACTCTCCCTCATATACTGAGCCCAACATTTGAATTTACAGGGAAATCCAAAGTGTTATGTGGGAGGATGGGAGGGCTGACCTCATGAGTCAGGATAAGTATAAAATATCAATTTTATTCCAAAAATTACATATTTTTCCTTATCCTGACTCATGCTCTTTTGCTTGTAGAATCCTACAGAACGGAGGTGGGAATATCTAATACTTTGGATTTTAATAATTAGTGATTTGAACTGTGATGATTGTAATAACCCTATGGGAACTTCATAAAGGCACTGAACTGATGAATTCCTGCTGCTAACTTATCAGCTGCCATATAAAGGTTATTACCATGTACTTATTATGATAAAGTATATATAACATTAATACAATGCTTAAGACTAATACACTTAAGCTTGTTAATATGCTAGTATAAACTCCTTAGAGTTTGTTAGCTAAAATACTTTAAGATATAAACATAGTACTAAGCTTAAGATATGATTAAACTTAAGCTAATTATATAATAGCAAACTCTTTAGAGTTTGTTAGTTAATATACTTATATGATATAGATATAATGCTGAGCTTAAGATATGAATAATCTTTAGCTACATATATAATAGCAAAAACTCTGTAGAGTTTGTTAGCTAATATATTTTATAATATGAGTATAGTACTGTGCTTAAGCTATAATTAACTTAAGCTACATATATAATAGCCAAACTCTGTAGAGTTTGTTAGCTAATATATTTTTATAATATTAGTATAGTACTGAGCTTAAGATATAATTAACTTAAGCTACATATATATAGCAAAACTCTGTAGGGTTTTGTTAGCTAATATATTTTTACAATATGAGTATAGTAGTGTGCTTAAGATATAATTAACTTAAGCTACATATATAATAGCAAAACCTCAGAGAGTTTGTTAGCTAATATATTTTACAATATGAGTATAGTAGTGTGCTTAAGATATAATGAACTTAAGCTACATATATAATAGCAAAACTCCGTAGAGTTTGTTAGCTAATATATTTTACAATATGAGTATAGTATTGTGCTTAAGATATAATTAACTTAAGCTACATATATAATAGCCAAAAAACTCTGTAGAGTTTATTAGCTAATATGTTTATAATGTAACCATAGTACTAGCTTAAGATAAGATTAGACTTAAGCTAAATGTATATAGCAAAATAAACTCCTTAGAGTTTATTAACTAATATACTTTTTTATGTTAAAAACATAGTACTGAGCTTAAGATATTTAAACTTAAGCTATATATATATAATAACAAAACTCTGTCGAAGTTTTGTTAGCTAATACCTTTATAATGTAAACATACTGCTTAAGATATGATGAAACTTAAGCTAATTGTATAATAGCGAAAACAACCCTTTAGAGTTTGTTAGCTAAAATACTTATATGATATAAACCTAGTATTGAGCTTATGAAGGAAAACTTAAGCTACATATATAATAGCAAGAACTCCGTAGAGTTTGTTAGCTAATACATGTTATAATGTAACCATAAAGCTTAAAATATGATGAAACTTAAGCGAAATATATAATAGCAAAAAACCCTTTTTTAGAGTTTTGATAGCTAATATACCTATATGATATAAACATAGTACTGCTTTTAAGATATGAATAAGCTTTGGTTACATATATAATAGCTAAAACTCTGTAGAGTTTGTTAGCTAATACATGTTATAATATAACCATATTGCTTAGAAATATGATGACACTTAAGCCAAATAGCAAAAAACTCTTTAGAGTTTGTTAGCTAATCTACTTATATGATATAAACATAGTACTAAGCTTAAGATATGAATAAGCTTAAGCTACCTATATAATAGCAAAACTCCTTAGAGTTTGTTAGCTAATATATTTTAATAATATGAGTATAGTACTATGCTTAAGGTATAATTAGCTTAAATTACCTATATAATAGTAAAACTCCGTAGAGTTTGTTAGCTTAATTAACTTAAGCTACGTATAAAATAGCCAAAAACTCTGTAGAGTTTGTTAGCTAATGCAATTATCATGTTACCATAGTATTACTCTTAAGATATGAATAACTTAAGGTAAATATATATAATAACAAACTCTGTAGAGTTGTTAACTTATATATTGTATGATGTAATAATCATAGTACTGTGATGATAAAAGGAACTTAAGTAAATTATATATAGCATGAAGCTATTTAGTATTGTTATAAGATAAGTAAAAATCTGTTAGATTGACTTATCTTCTCCGAGGAACTGTCAGCTGTTGTGCGAGGACCATGGGATCGAATTGGTGTATACCTGAGACGTCCTCGGTGGTGATATCTCTCAGATAATGGTTTGCAACCACCATATCGGATTTCCAGAAATAAACCCTCCATTATTTCAATCACATTTGTGTAGAACAATTGTAGAAGTTAGCGCTCTAATATCATGAGTATTAAGCTCATGGAGGGTCGGAATAGGTCCATCCGCATATGCACGTAGTATGACAGTTCTGATCCAAACGGAGATATAGTACATGAGACTTCACTCTGCGTAAGTTGATGATAGAGGAAATAATCTGTTGCATTTTTCCTCCTGTTTGGTTCGGTGGAGATAAATTTACAGTGCTCTTGCTGGCCATCGTGATAGAATCATCGTATCATGGGGTCCAAGTATGTCATCCAGGCGTATTCATAAACCTCACTTGTGAGGTGTTGGAGCACTATATTCATATCCCCAGGTTGGGCGTGAAACTTCCGTTTTATTCTCCAAACAGAAGCTTAGTAGGTTTACTAACCATCTAGTTGTGTTAGTCGCTTGATGAAATTCAGCTGTAGTCTGAAACGCTGTGGATTTAGATCCACTTGTATCTTCGCCTAGGTAATTCGCCGCTAAGTCCTTGACGATGTAGGTGCACAACCAGGTGTGTCTGTCCTCGCTGAACTTTATGTAAAATCGCCTGACTGCCGATCCTCGCCTTAACTTGACAGGGGAGGTCTCTAACTTGAAGAAGGCAGTCTAATCATGAATGTTCAGGTTAACTGGACTGTAATGAGGCTTGCTCGCTCACTGATATATAGTTGTCACTTGTGACGTAAGTCTTGAACTGTGAATTGAGATCGACCTCATGTAGGTCGTTGTCCCTCAAGCGTCCAATCAGAACAAGGCATTTTGATTCTGTATAATACCCGCCAGATGTCACCGTGTAGCGGAAAAACCCACCTTGAATAAATTCTTGTCGCCGCTGATATTAGCATAAACGCCGGTCTTCACCGTGAGCTTCCCGGTTATCCGGAGTGACCACGCATTTCGAGGGTTAATGGTAACCGCTACGAAACCTCCGCCCGAAATATCTCGCCTGTAATTTTATGCTGGGTAGGTTATTTTCCTGGTTGTCGGAAAGTAATTTCAGTTTTGAATATAATTCGACTTCCTTCTATATATGGGTACAAACAACTTGCAAGTTGTGAGCTTGTAGACTGTATACATGAATGTATCGCCATAATTGTAGAATTAACATTGAACTTGTTGTCCATATTTCTTCTCAGAAACTTTGACGATTAAGAGTTATACTCGCTGTAACAAGGCTGCTGTTCAATTTCGATATTGAATTGTCTGCAGATATGCGAATGGTCACGCATGTAGATAATCGTGATCGCCGTCCGGGATTGCATATTAGCAATTTATACGAATAGTTGATTTCTGTGAAGATCTATGAAATGTCGCTGACTAAATAATACAGCGACGCTCTGTGTTGTAAATAGCCTGAACAATTATCTTCGCAGAGGCTTATAGATCGCATCTGGCATACAGTTGATAATCAACTTATGCGACGCCTTGAACGGACTGACGAGTAGCTATATATGACGAAAGTGGCTAGTATATAGAAACCTTTGAGGAGACTTCCTCGGTGAACGCCGGAGACTTCACAAGTTCTCAAGGCATCCCTTCTAGATCTTCTGGGTGAAGTAGACTTGAGCCACTTTAGCCTTCGCCATCATCGGAAGGTATCGAAGTCAAAGCCCGATTAGTATATATATATATATATATATAAATATATATATATATGAGCTTTGCTTCATTAACAGCCTCTGTGTTTAACAGGATGTGGATCGGTGAAGCCGCTTGCCTAAGTAGGGTCAGATGGATCATCTTATCATTTTCAGAAGTCGGTTACTGAAGTCTGGTGATAAGTGTCTAATTGATCGCTCTAGATCTATTTAGGCCAGCTTAACATACGCCTCGCCATGGATTCAACAGAACCAATATACCATTGTAGTTCTTATACTTGATATCGATGATCAACTTGTCTATGGGTTGATCTTCTCGGAGACTTGTGAGGGGAACGTTGATAGTTTCGCGAAGCTCTTGTATAGTCCCTCGATGTCCTTCTAGATGATGATGATCTGGATTCAGGTGTCCTTTGCGCATGCCTTCGCTAAGCTTCCTCTGCGTCCGGTCCGGGGGAACGACGATATGACCTTCGCGAAGGCTTCCGTGATGTCTGATGGTCCGAGTCCACATCTAGGGATGAAACCGCATATGGTGATGATCTATCCTGCCTTCGCGAAGTCCTTCGCGAAGGCTGTACATCTAGGTCCTTCCCGCCTTCGCGAAGGCTGTACATCTAGGTCCTTCGTCAAGGTGGTCCGTGACTTCCTTCGCGAAGGTGACATCGTCCTGGCTGCTACGTTGACGGGGGTGCCTCTGGGGTGCTGTCTACGTTGGAGCCTTCGCGAAGGCTCGGTCCCTGCTTATGCAGTCTGTAGTGGTCCTCCATCATGGTCATAATTTGCCGCATCAGGTCCTCAGGGATGGTCTGCGACGAGGTCGTCGGTGCCTTATCTGCGGTGTTAATGGAGGGGTCCACAGGAAAATCGTCCGACATCAGTGTAGAGGCATCAGGCTGCATGGTGATCTCTGCTGATGTCGTTGTAGCTGTCACCGGTCGCTTCTTGTATGCGACGGGGATGATGATCAGCTGATCATCGTAGAGGTCCAGGTCATCGGCTGGAACAATCTCGCTGAGAAAGTCCTAGTAGACTTCGCTGATTTTCCTCAGAGGTCGACGCTGCCCTGGGTGTGCGACGCCTCGCGCTGAGTGTTGGTAATGATGGGACCCTCAGGACGCATCATCGAATATCAGCGCTGGTACATCAGGCTGCATGCTGATCTGTGCCGACATCGGTCAATCTTTTGATGTACATCAGGTATGATGATCGGCTGATCATCATACAGGCCCAAAACTGCGATGGGAACGATCTCGGCTGTTGAGATGTAGTAGAAAACCCTCTAGTCTTCTGCTGCGACGATGGGATGTCTGGGGAAGCAGGATGCTTCTTGGAGATGGCGGACTACGTCCCACACCTCTCCACCACTCTAGCGGAACACCACACGGGAGGGGAGTCGGCCAACAGCAGTAGACTGGCGAGGGGTTCCGTGTATCAGTCATACTAGACTCTGCATACGCACCTATCTGCTGTGCGTACAAACGCGAAAGTAAATATTAATAAAAGGTAGAATTGGATAAATTAGTACCGCGAACTGCAATGTGAATATAATGAACATGGCGCCGCATATCATATAAAAGGTGGATCAGCAGCAGCATACAAAACGTAATCTGCAATAGTACAGAATTTTCATCAACGTAATCCACTGAAACAAACACGGGCGTCCCGTGAATAAACTGTAGAAAACGACTAAATATCAATATATAATCGTTGAAGGATACTAGCTAAACCTCTATAGATGTCTATACGAGGTAACTAACTAAATATAATTCAAAGGATATAGTGTGTCGGAGACACAGGCGCTCTCACGCCCAGCTCACTGGGCTTAAGAAGGAGAGAGTGAGGCACATGGGTAGAGGGGGCTCCTCTCGCGCCCGCTTGTGGAAGGGAGGTAACTCGTGGTGAATACTAATTAGTGATTTTAAATTGAAGGGAGCTTCAATTAGGGAGATACAAGTGTTCCACTATGTTCGCAAGAAGAAGAAGACAAGCAAAAAGAGCATGAGTCAGGATAAGGAAAAAATTCAATCCCAGTTGAAGTTCCATCTTGTGCTATGTCTCACATTTCGACTGACTGACTGAGTTTGGTTTTACGCTGCTTTTAGCAATATTCCAGCTACATCACGGCGGGGGAACACCAGAAATGGGCTTCACACATTGTACCCATGTGGGGATTCGAACCCGGGTCTTCGGCGTGACGAGCCAACGCTTTAACCACTAGGCTACCCCACCACCCCTCTCACGTTTCGAGCTAAAGTTGACGACAATGTTTAGATTACATAAAAATAAACACAACCATCATCAAATATGTATTAAACAGAGAGGGATAGACTACATGAGGGCGAAATGCTACTCAGGAAGTTCTTCTGAAAATTGTAAGTGGAAAATTGATTTTGTAAACATTTTCAGAAACATACTATGATCAGTGTCATGAACAGCATGTTAACAGAAACACCAGCAGCATCCTGACCTTATGTAGCAGGTAGTAACCTCGTTCATCAACCTCGGCGCACTCCGTCATCCACTTGATCTTGTCTGGGTCCTGCATCATCAAATCAGCCATCGCAGACTCGTACATCACAGGGAAGCCAATCGTCGCATCCCACTGGCCGTGTCTGAATCACAGAGGAATACTACCTTCCTTAGAACTGTAGATACAATACTTATAACAAATTTAAACTTGGAATATACCTCTTTCCTACTACAGAAGCTACCAGACATAAAACAAGCGCTACACACATGTACTACCATACTTACCACTACATATACTACCACAAGTACTACAAGTATTACCCTGGAACATACTACTTTCCTTCCTACAGTTATCGTGGTGTTGACTTACTAGAAACTGAAACTAACCACCCATCCATGTATTCTCCCACACAGTGATGTTCCATTTCTGTCAGTATTTACAAACTCTGGAATTTTATTTTTTTTGTTGTTGTTTTTTAATACTGTACTGAGTTCATATTCCAGCTATGGGACCCGTGAAGGTCCGGGTTCGAATTGGTCTTCAGCAACCCATGCTTGTCATAAGAGGTGACTAATCGGATCGGGTGGTCAGGCTTGTTGACTTGGTCGACACATATCATCGTATCCCAATTGCGTAGAACGATGCTCATGATGTTGATCACTGGATTGTCTGGTCCAGACTTGGTTATTCATAGATGCCGCCATATAGCTGGAATATTGCTGAGTGCGGCGTTAACAACATACCAAAGCAACCAAATCCGGCTATGTGATTGCAGTATGTAAAAAAGTCAAGTCTGGACCAGACAATCCAGTGACTGACATCATGAGCTTCAATCTACACAATTAGGATACAATGACGACTATTCAAAACCCTGACCTTCAGAGGAATGGTCTACTTACTCGTCCATGGCCTGGGTGTCCTCCTGCATCAGCTGTTCACGCACAACGTGGGTGGCGCCTTCGACCTCCAGCTTGGTGGCCTTGTCAAAGAAAGCCTCCACACAGTAGGCTGCGGAGAGGATACAATAACTTGATAAATTATCTTGATACAATAGCTTGATACAATAACTTGTTCATGACGTACAAAATAGACAACAAAATATACAGTGAGGTCTGGTCTGGAAGTGAGAGGGACCCTGTCCATGTATACTAAACGGTTCATAGTTCAAGACAAGTGCCAAGATTCAAGCTATAGAGAAGATCCTTTAGTTTGACTCTTCTAGTTGGGTGTTTGTATTCCATTGTTAGCAGGGGACTCATGATATCAAACTTTGGTTTGACCTGCTGTAATCATGCTGACTTGGAGAATGTTCACTCACCTGTACATCGGAATTATTACACAAGCCATAGAGAAACTCAACATATTCCTTAAGTGCTTTAACGTGATGTGTCAGAGCAGGTACTGATGCTTTGAAGGCTTGAGAATGCTAAGGACCAAATCTGTCAGAGTTACTAAGGAAGAGTTTGGGCTGTTTGGGATGTACTCACTGAAGGAGCAGATGTAGGCCTCCCCGTACGACACCCACACCTCCTGTTCCGTCTCCAGGGACAACACGTTAGTGATCTCGCGGCCATACTTGTCATACAGCCTTTGGGCGACAGCATTCAGTTTTGGGTTGACTCCTCCTGACGACCAGTACCCTGTAGACAGCTCATCCAGCAACTGTAGGTACCAGAAGATGCACATAAACATTCATAAAATCCTTAAACACAGATCCCTGATACTATATGTACCAGCTGATCTGTACACACTTCAGTGAAACAATCCGTCAAGAGTTCATCCAGCAACTGCAGACATCAGGGTACTCAACCTTGAACAGTCTGCAGCTAGGGGGAAACAATACAGCTAGGTCATATGAGATTGTTCATCGTGTGAAACAATACAGCTAGGTCATATGAGATTGTTCATCGTGTGAAACAATACAGCAAGGTCATATGAGATTGTTCATCGTGGTGAAACAATACAGCAAGGTCATGTGAGATTGTTCATCGTGTGAAACAATACAGCAAGGTCATATGAGATTGTTCATCGTGTGAAACAATACAGCAAGGTCATATGAGTACTTTTGTACTCCCATGGATCCACCACTGGATATATCATTACTACTACACTCCCATGGATCCACCACTGGTTATATCATTACTACTGCACTCTGGATCCACCACTGGTTATATCATTACTACTGCACTCTCATGGATCCACCACTGGTTATATCATTACTACTGTACTCCCATGGATCCACCACTGGTTATATCATTACTACTGCACTCTCATGGATCCACCACTGGCTATATCATTACAACTGTACTCCCATGGATCCACCACTGGTTATATCATTACTACTGCACTCTCATGGATCCACCACTGGCTATATCATTACAACTGTACTCCCATGGATCCACCATTGGTTATATCATTACTACTACGCTCCCATGGATCCACCACTGGTTGTATCATTACTACTACGCTCCCATGGATCCACCACTGGTTATATCATTACTACTACTCTCCCATGGATCCACCACTGGATATATCATTACTACTGTACTCCCATGGATCCACCACTGGTTATATCATTACTACTGCGCTCCCATGGATCCACCACTGGTTATATCATTACTACTGCGCTCCCATGGATCCACCACTGGTTATATCATTACTACTGCACTCCCATGGATCCACCACTGGTTATATCATTACTACTGCACTCCCATGGATCCACCACTGGCTATATCATTACTACTGTACTCCCATGGATCCACCACTGGTTATATCATTACTACTACACTCCCATGGATCCACCACTGGATATATCATTACTACTGCACTCCCATGGATCCACCACTGGTTATATCATTACTACTGCACTCCCATGGATCCACCACTGGATATATCATTACTACTGCACTCCCATGGATCCACCACTGGTTATATCATTACTACTGCACTCCCATGGATCCACCACTGGATATATCATTACTACTACTCTCCCATGGATCCACCACTGGTTATATCATTACTACTACACTCCCATGGATCCACCACTGGTTATATCATATCATTACTACACTCCCATGGATCCACCACTGGATATATCATTACTACTACTCCCATGGATCCACCACTGGTTATATCATTACTACTACTACTGGCTCCATGGATCCACCACTGGTTATATCATTACTACTGCGCTCCCATGGATCCACCACTGGTTATATCATTACTACTACTCTCCCATGGATCCACCACTGGCTATATCATTACAACTGTACTCCCATGGATCCACCACTGGATATATCATTACTACTCCACTCCCATGGATCCACCACTGGATATATCATTACTACTGCACTCCCATGGATCCACCACTGGATATATCATTACTAAATTGAAGGCTCCCATGGATCCACCACTGGTTATATCATTACTACTGCACTCCCATGGATCCACCACTGGATATATCATTACTACTACTCTCCCATGGATCCACCACTGGTTATATCATTACTACTACACTCCCATGGATCCACCACTGGTTATATCATTACTACTGCACTCCCATGGATCCACCACTGGTTATATCATTACTACTGCACTCCCATGGATCCACCACTGGTTATATCATTACTACTGCACTCCCATGGATCCACCACTGGTTATATCATTACTACTGCGCTCCCATGGATCCACCACTGGTTATATCATTACTGCTACACTCCTATGGATCCACCACTGGTTATATCATTACTACTACACTCCCATGGATCCACCACTGGTTATATCATTACTACAACATTCCCATGGATCCACCACTGGTTATATCATTACTGCCCCTCTACCATGGATCCACCACTGGTTATATCATTACTACTGTACTCCCATGGATCCACCACTGGTTATATCATTACTACTGCACTCCCATGGATCCACCACTGGTTATATCATTACTACTACGCTCCCATGGATCCACCACTGGTTGTATCATTACTACTACTCCCATTGCTCCATGGATCCACCACTGGTTGTATCATTACTGCTACACTCCCATGGATCCACCACTGGTTATATCATTACTGCTGCACTCCCATGGATCCACCACTGGTTATATCATTACTACTACACTCCCATGGATCCACCACTGGTTATATCATTACTACTACATTTCCATGGATCCACCACTGGTTGTATCATTACTACTGCACTCCCATGGATCCACCACTGGTTATATCATTACTAATACACTCCCATGGATCCACCACTGGTTAAATCATTGCTACTACACTCCCATGGATCCACCACTGGATATATCATTACTACTGCACTCCCATGGATCCACCACTGGATATATAATTACTACTGCACTCCCATGGATCCACCACTGGTTATATCATTACTGCTGCACTCCCATGGATCTACCACTGGTTACATCATTACTACTCCAATGGTCAACCCAACTAATGCTACCAGTAATGGTAGACCTTGATAGGTTTTCAGATTCTGAGTTGAACTTACCCTGGCCATTAGTTTAGGAGGGTCGTGTCCAATCCCCTTCAGCGCACCTCTCAGGTTGAAGAAGAAGTTCTGGGCCCCTTCCGACATGCCGTTCTCATACACCTGTAACAAGACATGACGCCAATAAGCAGATGGAGATGGAAACACGAAAACTACATGAAGTCATCGTCTGAATGTTTGGAGCATCCACACTTAACACAGCAGGAAGAACATGAAGGTTATTTAATTTACAACAAGCCTCTGTGATCAGAGACACTAAAACTACATGAAGTCATCTTCTGAATGCTTGGAGCATCCACAGTTAACACAGCAGGAAGAACATGGAGGTTATTTAATGTACAACAAGCCTCTGTGATCAGAGACACTAAAACTACATGAAGTCATCGTCTGAATGTTTGGAGCATCCACACTTAACACAGCAGGAAGAACATGGAGGTTATTTAATGTACAACAAGCCTCTGTGATCAGAGACACTAAAACTACATGAAGTCATCGTCTGAATGCTTGGAGCATCTACAGTTAACGCAGCAGGAAGAACATGGAGGTTATTTAATGTACAACAAGCCTCTGTGATCAGAGACACTAAAACTACATGAAGTCATCGTCTGAATGCTTGGAGCATCCACAGTTAACGCAGCAGGAAGAACATGGAGGTTATTTAATGTACAACAAGCTTCTGTGATCAGAGACACTAAAACTACATGAAGTCATCTTCTGAATGCTTGGAGCATCCACACTTAACACAGCAGGAAGAACATGGAGGTTATTTAATGTACAACACCTCTGTGATCAGAGACACTGACCTTGAGTTTGAGTCCCTTGGTGCCGACAAGCCTGTCATCCACGTTCAGTTCCTGTATGTGCGACATCTTGTACATCGCTCCCATAGACTGTACCAACATATAATAGATCAGTGAACAGCTGTGCTCTGCTGAACATACTTTATGCAATCTGTCATTTCTCAGCAGAGATACGTAGTAACCAGAGTTACGTAGTGTCTTGAGTTACATAGTAACCACAGTTACACAGTGTCCAGAGTTACACAGCAACCAGAGTTACGTAGTGTCCTGAGTTACACAGCAACCAGAGTTACGTAGTGTCCTGAGTTACATAGTGTCCAGTGTTACACAGCAACCAGAGTTACGTAGCGTCCTGAGTTACGTAGTGTCCAGAGTTACACAGCAACCAGAGTTACGTAGTGTCCTGAGTTACACAGTGTCCAGAGTTACACAGCAACCAGAGTTACGTAGTATCCTGAGTTACGTAGCGTCCAGAGTTACACAGCAACCAGAATTATCCTGAGTTACGTAGCGTCCAGAGTTACACAGCAACCAGAACTACGTACTGTTCTTAATTACGTAGCGTCCAGAGTTACACAGCAACCAGAGTTACGTAGTGTCCAGAGTTACACAGCAACCAGAATTACATAGTGTCCAGAGTTACGTAGTGTCCAGAGTTATGTAGTGACCAAAGTACTGTAAGGTCCTGAGTAACAGAGTTACGCAGGATCTAAAGTACTGTAGTGTCCCGAGTCACACAATTCCTTACCCCCTCCTTCTCCCGCTCAGCCTCCAGGGCATCCAGCTTTACCTTCAGCCTCGACAGTGTTTTCGTCAGCTTGTCAATATCCTCATCAGCCTGGAGAAACCACACACATACAGTATTCAGTATCCCTACTGGAAATATTTCATTAATTTGGAAATATATTATTAGAATATTTTTTGTCACTCACAAAACACAATAACCTGATGGTCAGGTGAGCTAACAAATCACAATAACCTGAGGGTCAGGTGAGCTAACGAAACAATAACCTAAGGGTCAGGTGAGCTAACGAAACAATAACCTAAGGGTCAGGTGGGCTAACCAAACAATAACCTAAGGGTCAGGTGGGCTAACCAAACAATAACCTAAGGGTCAGGTGGGCTAACGAAACAATAACCTAAGGGTCAGGTGGGCTAACAAAACAATAACCTAAGGGTCAGGTGGGCTAACGAAACAATAACCTAAGGGTCAGGTGGGCTAACGAAACAATAACCTAAGGGTCAGGTGGGCTAACGAAACAATAACCTAAGGGTCAGGTGGGCTAACGAAACAATAACCTAAGGGTCAGGTGGGCTAATGAAACAATAACCTAAGGGTCAGGTGGGCTTGCAACAGTCAATAACATGAGGGTCAGGTGAGTTTGGTTTTACGCCGCTTTCAGCAATATTCCAGCAATATCACGATGGGGAACACCAGAAATGGGCTTCACACATTGTACCCATGTGAGGAATCAAACCCGGGTCTTCGGCATGACGAGCGAAAGCTTTAACCACTAGGCTACCCCACCGCCCCAGAGGGACAGGTTAGCTAACAAAACAATAACCTAATGATGGGGCCAGAACAAGCCCTGAAACGTTGTACTCGAGAATAAAAAGAAGATGTAACCCAGAAAAAATCTCTATGTTCATCAAATATCATCTTCTAAAATGCCAATCAAGCATCTAATAACCTAAGAGTCGGGTGACGTAGCAAAACACACAGTCGATGTTTGGGATGAGCCTTGACTGTATACTCACGCTATCCAAGGCTTCATAGATTTGATCAGTAGTGAGAGACAAGATAGAAGCAACTGTCACTTTGTGCTTGTCTTCGTCACTCATTGCGTAATTAATCTGGAATTGGAAGAAACACAATGTCTAACAAACATCATTACATGCACTGACATGACTTTCAATTACATCTTTATGAGGTTGAGGGAAATGGCCCACCTCTCACATCACGGACCATTTCTCACATCACGGCCCACCTCTCACGTCACTAACCACCTCTCACATCACAGCCCACTTCTCACACCACGGACCACCTCTCACGCCACGGACCACCTCTTCACGGACCACCTCTCACGGCCACGCCCACCTCTCACGTCACGCCCCACCTCTCCCATCATGGCACACCTCTCACATCACGGCCCACATCTCACACATCACGGCCCACATCTCACGTCACGGAACACCTCTAACGTCACGGATCACCTCTCACATCACGCACATCACGGACCACCTCTCACGCTGCCTACCTCTGTCTTGTACTTCTTCACCTCCTTCAGCCGAGACTTGACGATGTGCTTGATGCTGGCAATGAAGTCGGCGGTGCCAGTGGGGCTGAAGCCCTCCCCCAACGAGACCCAGAGTGGCCCCATGACAGCGGTCCCTCCCTGCTGGAGACAGTCATCCAGAATAGGGGCTGCACACAAAAAATGCTTCATTAGTGTAGGGTATACTGGCCACACAATATTGTGTCCAATGCACTCTTCATCAATACCGGGTTGGCATTTAGACACCTAACATTTTGAAAGGGCTTGAAACTGACTTGCTATTTGGTATAAAAATTGCACTGATTTTGTAAAACTGTGTTAGTTTACGCAAAATAAATGTAGTGCTTTGTGTCTAAAGTGAAGTGCTGTCTAAAATCAAACAGCACTCGTTCTGGAGTTTTAGCATAACTGTTGTATTCCACACAGATGCCATGTTTCTGACGTACTTGCAGACAGATCGGTTATCTCATTGCCCTCCCAGTCATACAGGATCCGAGCGTGACTTCGGAGGTCCAGCTTGGCCGTGCAGGCAACAAGGAACTGAAATGTACAACACAGAAACTAACCAATCTCTGCCACCACATACAGCATGCTGATGATCACCTACAGCATAGCTGACACCACATACAACACAGGAACAACATATCCGATAAGTCGCTTTACAGCATATCTGATATCATTTTATAGCATAAATAATACCACTTAACAGCAATGCTGAAACAACTTTATAGCATAACCGATATTACTTAACACCATACCTGATATCATGTTACAGCATAGCCAATACCACTTTATAGCACAGCCGATACCACTTTATAGCAAAGCCGATACCACTTTATAGCATACCCAATAACACTTTATAGCATTACCGATATCATTTTATAGCCCAGCTGATAACATTTTATAGCACAGCCGATACCACTTTATACCACAGCTGATAGTTACCACTTTACACCACAGCAGATACCATTGTACAGCACAGCCGATACCACTTTATAGCATAGCCGATACCACTTTACAGCACAGCCGATACCACTTTACAGCATAGCCAATACCACTTTACAGCACAGCCGATACTTTACAGCACAGCCAATACCACTTTATAGCACAGATGATACCACTTTATAGCATACCCGATACCACTTTACAGCATAGCCAATACCACTTTACAGCACAGCCAATACCATTTTATAGAAAAGGCGATACCACTTTACAGCACAGCCGATTCCACTGACAACATAGCCGATACCACTTTACAGTACAGCCGATACCACTTTATAGCACAGCTGATTCCACTGACAACATAGCTGATACCACTGACAACATAGCCGATACCACTGACAACATAGCCGATACCACTGACAACATAGCCGATACCACTGACAACATAGCCGATTCCACTGACAACATAGCTGATACCACTGACAACATAGCCGATACCACTGACAACACAGCCGATACCACTGACAACATAGCTGATACCACTGACAACATAGCCGACACCACTGACAACATAGCCGATACCACTGACAACATAGTGGACCCTACATCCACATTACTGTTACACAGGGTAGCTCACCTCCTCTGTGTTTGACAAGTTGGCCACTATCTCCATGGGTTCTTTACTCCGCCCGTTCCGATAAACCAGGATTCTCACTTTCTTCTGTTCAATCAGAGTCCTGTAAAACAAATTATTCCAAATACATGTACAATCATGTGTATCTGAGTTCATACCGAACAGACTGGCACTCATGGGTGTATTTGCAATAATAGCTTTAATCATATAGAGAAGATTAATCATACACTGAGTTAAATGTGAACATACTTCATTCTCCTGGACAGACATGATCGGGTCCTCTTCTTTCTGCCCTCCTCCGGGAGCATGATGCCGGACAGCGTCCACACGGCGCCCTCCCTCTGGATCAGATTCCGTTTGGTGGGGAGATGTGGATCCTTGTAGTTTTCCCCCATCGAGATGTAGACATCGGAATCAGGGAGGATGTCCCCCGCCTCAAACACCTCGATGCCATCCTCCAGGAAGATCCTCCGGGCAGCAAACGGCAGACCCAGCTTGACTGTGAGGAACTCCAACAGCTGTCAACACAGACAGTAACACTAATTCACTTGACATTAACATGAGGCATTTTATTTGCATTAGCAAGGACAATAGAGCTTCTGTTTAGGGCTGAGAAGCGTCACTCTGGTACATGGGTGGGATGTGTTTTGTGAAGGACCCAGACTCCCACTGGACCCATGGAAAGTTCTGTGAATATTGATTAATGACCAAAACATTGTTATACCTGCGCCCTGGTGGAATCACTTCCAAAACACATATAAGTGATGGGCATTGTCAGGTGAATATTAAGCTGTGTAACCAGCCATTTTGTTTATTCCCAACTCTTCAGGCTCACAGTGGGTACCTTGGTTAGTTTGGGCAAAATGGAGTCAGATATCTGGTTAACCTATGTTCTTACGATTTTTCTTGATTTTTCTTTCAGACATTTAGTGAACCTTAAAATGGTCATATGCTTTTTATAGTTGATTGATAAATACTTTTATCGACACTGAATCACTGACTAAAAGTATTTCTTACCATCTTGATGTTTGGTGCTGTAGCTCGGACAAAACTGTCCCTTGTTCCATTTTTGAATGCTACAACTCGTATAGTGTGTGGTTGGCGTCGGTAGAGACCTCTGGGTCGTTTCCCTGGACACAAAGAACACATTAGTTGCAACGTAAACACTGTAATATGCCAGTTCACATCAAACCACAACATGTATATCATGCCCCACAACAATTACCCCACTGCAGGTGGACATGGGCTTATTCATATGGTGCTCACACAGTAACAGACCAAGCTATTACCTCCGATGATGAAGTAACAAAATTAGATTTCTTGAAAAGTTCTACCCAGACATTTCAAAACCCATCAGTTGAAGCCATCCTTCCTATGATCATTCATCCCACCTCCATCCTTCCCACAATCACTGCCCCTAACACTCACCCGCACTGGGGATGCAGTCAAACCTGCTTCCCCAACCTGCTTTCTTGCCTGCAGCACACAGCCATGCCCTTGACAGATACTCAATCTCAACTTCCACACCCACACTGTCTCTGGGCTACAGCTCACCCCACCCCACTCACACCAACACCCACACCCTTTAGCTGAAGCAAAGGCAACCTACCTGATGATGGTCTGCCGGCGGTGTATCTGTACGAGCAGCGAGACGAGGCGCCTGACACTGGACGGCTGGAAGAGATGGAGACAAACATTTACAAGCTGCCACACTTGTTGAAGTAGGCACACACGTGGCAGCAGTGCAGGTTACTGTTGGGCACACTGAGTTAGCCAACTGAGCCAATGACAAGCTGCCTTTCATCAACAGTCAGTGAGGGGCAGAAGAAACTTCCCAGAGTTGGTGATCATGATAGGGTGCATTGGTCATACAAAATGATCAAACTTTGACACTTTACATGAAATATGTTGGAATTAAATGCCCCCTACCTGACTCTCCTGACCGGGGCGCTGGCAGGTCGGCGGAAGTACTTCACACTCTTCTCACGGGGTGTTTCTGGATCCCACAAGCTGGGATCAGCAATGAACTTGGCATCTATCTTTGGTTTTTCAGATCGTTGTTTGTTGCGCATATTGACAGCTGAAGCTGGACGTCTCCGTGATCGACTGTGGTACGTTGTGGTGCTGGGAGTTGGGGGAAACCGCTGGAGGTATGGCGAAGCTGGAACCCTGCAGGAGGTGGACATTATTATAATGTTTGTTACAAAACATGAAAGGTATCAGCATAGATTAATGGAAGTGATTCAGCGGCAGTGAAAATGACAACACCGAGCATAATGAGTACCCCATTGCAGCTACTGGTGACCTACTCTAACCTGTCCACCTGCTGGTGACCTACTCTAACCTGTCCACCTGCTGGTGACCTACTCTAACCTGTCCACCTGCAGGTGACCTACTCTAACCTCTCCACCTGCTGGTGACCCACTCTAACCTGTCCACCTGCTGGTGACCCACCTGTCCACCTGCTGGTGACCCACTCTAACCTGTCCACCTGCTGGTGACCCACTCTAACCTGTCCACCTGCTGGTGACCCACTCTAACCTGTCCACCTGCTGGTGACCCACTCTAACCTGTCCACCTGCTGGTGACCTACTCTAACCTGTCCACCTGCTGGTGACCTACTCTAACCTGCTGGTGACCTACTCTAACCTGTCCACCTGCTGGTGACCCACTCTAACCTGTCCACCTGCTGGTGACCTACTCTAACCTGTCCACCTGCTGGTGACCTCAACTGCTGGTGACCCACTCTAACCTGTCCACCTGCTGGTGACCCACTCTAACCTGTCCACCTGCTGGTGACCTACTCTAACCTGTCCACCTGCTGGTGACCTACTCTAACCTGTCCACCTGCTGGTGACCTAATCAGTTGGTTGGTTTGGTTAGTTGTTTAACGCCACACTCAGCAATATTCCAGCTATATGGCGACGGTTTGTAAATAATCGAATCTGGACCAGACAGTCCAGTGATCAACAACATGAGCATCGATCTACGCAATTGGGATACAATGACATGTTTGTCAACCAAGTCAGCAAGCCTGACCATCTGATCCAGTTAGTCGCCTTTTACGACAAGTATGGGTTGCTGACCACAATTTCTAAGCTGGATCTTCACAGGGAAACAAGCATGGGTGGCTGAAGACCAAGTCTAAGCTGAATCTTTATGGGTGGCCTAATCAACAATTCAAACAATAGCAACGATGAGTATTACTGACTCTCTGTCTTTCTTGACTTCAGACTTTGATTTCTTCATTTCCTCCAAGTACTGGGCTATGAGTAAGTCTTCATAGCTGATCAAGCCCGAGTTGTTAGGGTTATAGCTCATCACAGTCTTGTCCCGTGACGACATCCGGTTGACGTCCATGTCCCCACCCTTCGGCATTTCTGAAATACAAAGTCAACTTAATAGCTTCAAAACAAGCTGAAAGCTGAAACAGGGCTTAAAATCACTTTAAATATTATTGCATCTCCTTAGAGATGTATATGCACATGTGTTTGACTACTTGTACTAATGCTGGCTTTGTGCTGCTAAACCACTGAGATATGATGCTGCTGTTTAACCTCGCTGAGACACAGTATACCATCTCTGAGCCTGGGATTCATTCCCTTAAAGCTGAGTGTCAAACACTCTGTCCACTCCACTACAGAGTTGGAAAAATCTTTACAGTGGTCAGTAGGGGTGTCACGATACACCAATCTCAGATACGATACGATCCGTATCACGATTTTAAGGTCACGATACGATACGTATCGCGATACATAATTTTCATAGCATTACCTTACCGGCAACGTACGCGCTCACTGATTGGTCCATCAAAATAGTCTAGCCAATCACAAAAGCTGTTAGTTTCCAACCTATTTTTTAAGTAAAGCTAGCTACATCTATTTATCGGAGCGGTCTCGTATAATTTTACTATCAAGACTTTGAAGGAGACGGATATAGCATAAAAAATTGAATCGATAAAGTTTTATAATAGGAATCGATACACGCAAGCAGTAAAAATGTATCGATGCATCGATACATTCGCGTATCGCGACACCCCTAGTGGTCAGTAGAGCGTTTTCTTGTAAATGTCATCTCTCCAGCTAGAAGCAGGCATGGAAACCAAAGGTTCATGATGTTGAAAACATTAAGAGGTCATTAGCTTCATGTAGTACAGAGGCAACCCTCAAGGAACTCAGAACATCTTTATCAAGCTCCACTCCACTCTGCATTAAACCACAGAAATCTGTACACTACACATGTTAGATGGCTCTATGTTAACTGAAACTTTCATGTAAAGTGATTTCATACAACAAATATCCCCATGTAATTGCCTTTTGTTAAACGTTACAGCAGTACAAAGGCAGGTAATAATAACACATGATAGTAACACAGACTGAACAACACAAACCAGCACCAGTATTTACTTTTATAATGAACTGACAGATCGAAGGACCTGGTTTCAGGTAACAAACATGCTGTATGTTTTAGTCAAATGAGTCTAACGAACTACAGTAATAACAAGCTAAGACTACTGGTCCCTTTGACTGACTGACTGAGTTTGGTTTTACGCCGCTTTTAGCAATATTCCAGCAACATCACGGTGGGGCACACCAGAAATGGGCTTCACACATTGTGCCCATGTGGGGATTCGAACCCAGGTTTTCGGCGTGACGAGCCAACGCTTTAACCATTAGGCTACCCCACCGCCCCACTGGTCCCTTTGAATTCGTTATAACTAGGGCTGCGCGATATAAGCGGTTTACCAGTATTTACCGGTTCAGACATGAAAATGATACGCATTGCGATACGCTGATCGAAAACCGGTATTTTGACATGTATTGTGAAAACTTCTTAACACTCGGATATCTTCGGATATTTCATTTTTGCACACCGGAAGTCATGCGTTTGTTGTAAAATGGCGAATGTAATGGTGTGGTGATGAAGATGTTGTTGATTGTGGCAATTGTGCTGGGAATGATCGTTGTGAAAATTACATATAACTGGATTGTTAAGTTCGGTTTGAAGTTGTGTTCTTAATTTTTGTTCAAGTGTTTCGCAATGTTTTGGATCTGAATGTTTACTCATTAATAACCAGTGATCACAGATATGTCCTGTTGCTGTCTAAAATCACAGGTCTTTTTTTTTTGAGAGTGGTGAAACTGGTTCAAACCAGTAACCACTGTGTTGATGTTAAATTGTTCTTTTCCTTGTTTCATTTGTGCCAAATATTTTTTACAGTTTTATTTTGTCATGATTAAAAGTTTTTATTAAAGCTTTATCAAGTATAGTGATTTTGTTGTGTTTTTGCTTTAAAAATAAAGCATTAACTCGATTATAAGTAGTTTTTTTGTTAAAACAACCCGGTCTTGCAATATATTACAAAACATATCGCGATATATGCTTTCGCATCGCAATTTGAAAATTCTCTGCAATACCCACCCCTAGTTATAACCACAGTTTACTGTAAGGCCAAATAAAAAATATGTTGTGGTTCCGATTACACCTCTTAAAAATTTTGGGTTGGTTTGTCGGAATTTTCTTTTAGATATTTTTTTTAGAAGTAAAGCTTGCGGCCATCATATCGACTTTCTCTATCAGAATGACAGATATTTGTTGGTGCCAGGAAAAAAAATGGTATCTGAAAGCTTATTTTGTTCATTCCGCTTAAAAAAATCGGGTAGGCACTAGGAACATTCGGAACCACAACATTTTTTTTTAAGCCTAATGTTATGAGCAACGATCAACACCACTGAGGTAGAATATCAATCTCATCTGAGAGCATAAGCACCCAGTCCGTTACATTGCCTTGTATTGGAAAACGAGCTGAATTCGAATTTCTGGTTATTTTGACGATTGCATTGCTCGCACTATATCAGGGGTGTATGTGCACTAACGGGAACGCACAAGTAGTTTCTTCGGCAGGGTAGATGCCCAATCACTATCGTGAAATCCAGAAGTTAAGGTACCGTATATAAAAAGCAAACAAAAATTAATGGTATTTACCCGAGATTGTTAATACCACTTCAGATCAATTATCTCTATAACAAAAACATAGTAAGATCAGTCGTCTGCTAGTGACAGGCAATATATAATATAAATAGTAAGCCACGTGATCACAACACTCCCTCACAGTGCGGAGCGAAAAGTATGGCTCATCGTTGAAAACCCATACAAAATCCCCGGAAATGGTGAGCGGCAACAGTTTCGCCGATACGATGTCATAGGGATATGACAGCATAGAATGATAGGAATCTCCGAAGTTCTATCCCCCCAAATCCTCACTTGGCATGTTTTCGTTTTTCAATGTTGAATCAGAATAAGTAAGCCTTTATCAAAACGATCAGTTCCACAGAGAATATTCTCCTGGGAGAAATTATCTAACCTGTATATGAGTTCTATAGAACAAGATTATGTGGTAAATTGTTACTACAAGAACAGTGAGTGAGTTCTAGTTTTACGCCGCTTTTAGCAATATTCCAGCAATAGCAAGGCAGGGGACACCGGAAATGGGCTTCACACATTGTACACATGTGGGGAATCGAACCCGCTTCAAGAACAGAATTATCTAGAGATAGTATTCCAGACGAACCAGTTTTCAGGAGGATTGATCTCTCTGAAATCACACTTACATTTCCAAATTTTCACAGTGAAAAGGTCACACATACATTATCAAAACAAAGCATCATACAAATTGAACTTCATGTGACGACTAATGTGTAATGACATAAACAATCGTCTTTGTTATTATATTCGTGAAATGTGTGAGATGTAAGAGAAAAAACAAACTGTGCAAGGGGACACGTGGGTACATATCGAACTTTATAGTCAACATAGTCAAAGAAAACAGCTAGCTTTCAAACCAATTTTTAAGAAGGCCTATACGTTTTTCCCCAAACTTATCACAGTTGGAAATAAATTCATTTGTCACTATGATCAATATCAACTGTGTGTGAGCTGTTTTTATATTCATTTTTTAGTGACAGCAACAAAGGCTGCTAAATGTGGCATTGAAATGAAACATATTCTCGCGTCTGCATACATTCATGAATCAACAACATTAGGCCATCATTATGAGAATGATTGAAAACTTCAAATCAAAACGGGCACCTGCTTGTCCGTCGTGTAAAATCTTTTTTCTCCTACGCTTCATACAACTAAACTACTTAATTGTAATTTCAAAGATATGAATTCTTACTTGTCACAAATGTATGTCCACGATGTTGTATAACAGTGTCACTTGGCCATGCAAATATTATTATCTCCAAGAAAGTGTGAAAATCAACATTTTGCGGCCATATTGATATTTGCCGCTATCACCTAGGAGATGACGTCACGCACAGATTGTCGCTCGTAGGATGTTTTCTTCTGAACATACAATTCATTACAATACATAGTGGTTTTCATTTATTATTTTCATGAGAGGTATTAAATGAAATAGTTTAGATAATTAGTTATATTGATTACTTACGGAATACCCCGGAAATTACCGAGTGGGAGTACCTGCTCATCTCCGCCTCGATTTCATCTAGCATGTTAATGGCGGCCATTTGTAGCTGATGGTACACCTACAACCTTGGTTATAATTGGACATTTGGTTGCTGTTGCTGATTTTACACTTTGATAGTTCTTGCCCGTGGGTAAGTATATTCTTACTTTATCACATCTGCCAGGAACAGAGAGTGATAACGCCTAGGTTAAGTTATAAACTGCGCCGGCTTCTAGACACTCAAAAAAATCTTGTCAAGTCTGAGGTCAGGGGGGCGAGGTTTGACCAAATTATTTCAAATAATTAATCCCCAGTGTACTATATTTACAATTGAAATTCATAGATATCATGACAGCGATACCAGATGAACGATTTCCCTTCATTATGAGACAAAGCAAACCCTGTGTTGATGATAAGGCGATGACAATCGACGTCCATTTCGTTTGGTGCCATCAAAAGTAGGCGTGACCATTGACAGATCTTACAGCAGTGTATTGACGCTCCGATAACTGAGAGTCAGTGGAAGAAACGTCGATGCCAGAATATTACTATGTCATAAGAATCTACAGCAAATCAAAGTGTGTGAATAATTTGTCCTTTCGATGTTGAGATACTCATCACTTGAATAAAATATGCTTTGCAAGTTGGCAACATATTTAACAGCCACGAATTGAGGCTCTGCTTAAAACTGGATGTTTTATCAGGTACAGTTACTTACCATAGCAAAACCATTTCACAAATATGGAATTCTGTCATTTTATTCTTTATCTTTTTTCCATGGCCAGTCCCTTTGTCCTATATAGACCAGGATGCATATCCATTTGTGTCGAACCACAACAAATTTGATGTAAGACAAATTTGAAATGAGAGAAATGATCACATTTGCTGTCATTTACTTGAACGTGGTTTCCTGGGTTCTCTGTTAATAAGGGGATGTTGCCAAGTAGGATCAAATCAACTAAAACTAGATGTAATTTTGCACATCTTTTTAATATTATGTCATATCCTTCTTGTGTTATTAGATAACAACAACCCATTAATTCATGCATACGAGTTGGGTTAAGAGATGGTGTCTAAAGCAAGTAATATTACCTGTTTTCAACTTAATGCATGTAAAATAGGACACAAATGAATGGAAGCCTGCTTTTGCATTTTGCAGTTTATATCCAACATATCCAGGTAAACACAGTAGTTCCACAATAGATGAAAGACAAAACATTGTGCTCATACATGGCTTGATGCGACTGAACTACTCCTAGATGTGACTGCCAGTTTCGAAAAGTAATGCTTACATAGTTTATTAAATTTTCAACACACAACATGTTTAATTGACTTTGAAACACTTTCTTCACAATTCTTGGATGAAAATGATTCAATAATAATTAGAGTCCTTATATGTTGTCCTTACGTTGTTTCCCTGTTTTTCACGCATTTCTCTTTTCTGGCTTTCAACATGATTCACAATTCTCAGGGTTCTCCCTGAATATACCAATGACATTCTTTAAATTTTGAGGATTTGTAGTAGACAGGCGAAGTTTCTGATGTTTTTTGACAATGTTTTTTAAAAACATCATTTATGAGAACCTAGTATTACGAGAAACAGGTATATATCTAAGATGGTTTCTTTTTTTGTTTTTGCTTGCTTGCCATCCCGATTTCCATGTTTGCTTGAAAGTTGTTTGCATCACATGGGGTTTGCATCGAAAATGACCTCAGACCTCGCAGATATTCTTGAAATATATTGTGATAAAATTGTATGTCAACAACCTCAGAAATAAATTATGGGTTATGTCAAGATATTTGTTTCTGTGAGCAAATCTCAGTTGAGATTCTAATATGGAGGAAAAGTTTTGACTGTTTCATTCGTAATGTGTCAATAGGTGATATCATTATCAGCTAGTAATGATCCTTGTTAATGAGGACCCAGATAAGCTTTGTATTAGGGTAAAATATGCAAACTGAATCATAGTTACGCATATGCTTTGGAGTGAGTGACTGACTGAGTATGGTTTAACGCCACTTTTAGCAATGTTCCAGCAATATCATGGCGGATGACACCAGAAATGGGCTTCACTCATTTTACCTATGTGGGGAATCGAACCCTTGTCTTTGGCATGACGAGCGAACGCTTTAACCACAAGACTGCCCCACTGCTTTGGAGGAAAGCCATCATCTACATTAGACCTGTGAAGGTCCGTGTTAGAATATTGATCTTCAGTAAGCCATGCTTGTCGCAAGACGCGACTAACGGGATCGGGTAGTGGCACATGTCATCGGTTCCCAATTGCGCAGATCGATGCTCATGCTGTTGATCACTGGATTGTCTGGTCCAGACTCGATTATTTACAGACCACTGCCATATAGCTGGAATATTGCTGAGTGCGGTGTAAAACTAAACTCACTCACTCATCTACATTAATTTTCATTTGCGTAACTTATTTCATAAGAGCACAACATACTTACAAGAGAGTATCAACAAATGCAAATTGAAAGTATTCTGTAACAGCATGTTAAGCAGAATCAATTTTGGAACAGGTTGTGCATTGGCTCAGTAATACCGTGTAGAGTAGATCAAAATAGATGAATATATACTGAATACCCAAAGAAAACTTTCAATGCCTAAAGTGGATGATGTTCAGTAAATACTTGTGGCTTCAATCTTCATCAGGATCCTTGAGTTTCAATGTCATTGTTCAAGTGGCAATGCACATTTGGACTCACTTTCCATGATCTTAAGCTGTTCTTGTGTTAGTTAGGTGACTCGACCACAGGCCAGAGAGATGTGACGATTCATTATATCTTAATAATGCCCTGTTCACATGTTAAAAATTGCATACATGTGTATATATAATATACCCATGTGAGTTTTCTTGTCATGTGAACTTGTTAACTTGTGTGTATGTTTACACCAGGAGCAAATTTACGCTGAATCTGGAACAGGTGCAAATGTAAATTTATACAAGTCCAAGTTTGTAATGGATGTATAAGTTGTCTTTTAATGTTTATTTTGCCACCAGAGGATGACCTAATTAAGATGATTGTTGACATGCCCACACCGTACAGTTCAGCAGCTGTTACATTTTCTATAGTTGACATTGTTTATTACCAACTTCTATGTGGACATTCAGAACTACGTTGAAAGTGTTTTTGTTTTTTTGTTGGTTTCCAGTAAGTGAAAAATTGTGAACAGAATAAATCAAATACACATAATTTCATGGAAAGATTTCTGTAAGGCACCTATTATGGAAAATGACACTTTTATGTTTAAAGTCACAAACAGACACTATCTACACACCTTGGTTAATTTGCATGTAAATTATATCCAGTTACAAATTCACATTTTTGATGATTTTGGTTTTCGTATATGGACAAGTATAATAGGCTGCTCTTGCAGATCTGGAAATTGTTTACACTCCAGAGGAACAGATGGTCACATGACATGCAGATTATCTTGTCACGGCGGAGTAATGCTCAGTCATGGCTCTGTTAGAGTTTGACTGTGATTCTAGTTTTTTCGTGACTGATAAGTTTTGTGCTTTAAGCTATAAGCCTGATCATGCTAAACGAACACTGATGTCTAATATTGGAAGTGAAGTTTGTGACTCATAGGCTAATGTGCTTTCTTATGTCAAGCTTAACATTTACTTGCACAAGGAGCTGTGTTTTGATAAGTAGGTTTTGAAGATGACAAAGTTGATTTCATAACAGATGTAAAACTGGCTAGTAAACATTTCAATCAAATATCCAAGTTCACTTTTATTACTAGGGCCAAGGTTGACCCAGTGGTCATAGGTCCATCCCTTCACACTTGCCAGAAACATATTATCATGTGTTTGAATCCCATTCTCTCTAATGTTACTAAGTTTGTTGGTATTGCTTCAACTGAATGTGTATCATCATGGGCAATCTGTAACCTGAAGCACCAAACTTTCACTCGCTATATATTTTGTGCAAATTTCACAAAGGAGATGTGTACTGTTGTTTGCAGGTAGATGCTCCAATATGCCGGCCGTGAAAGGGGATGGTATGAGAGGACTGGCAGTCTTCATCTCGGACATCAGAAACTGTAAGTCAGAACCAGAACCTTCCTTCATCTGTTAGTTTGTTTGCTGTTGAACACTGCAGTGAAAATGTTCCAGCTATATGACGACTGTCTGTAGATGATCAAGTCTGGACCAGACAATCCAGTGATTGACATCATGTTATGATATGATGACATGCATCAACCTGACCTCCTGTTAATCAATCTATCCTGTTCTAACCCGGATCTTCACAGCACATGTTTCATTCCAGCAAAATGCCAAGATGCTGACAGTCATCTGTAGATAGAAGTGCAAGGCATAATCTAACACTTCACTTGTATTTACAGATGAATGTCAGCATCTTGGCATTTTGCTGAATGAAATATGCCAAGATGCTGACAGTCATCTTAAATACGAGTAAAGTGTTAGATTATGCCTTGCACTTCTATCTGGATTTGTATGTGGTCACTAATTACTCTTATGCCCTTGTCATTACCGTGTAGAAGTAACACTTTGGGGGTTGAGTCAGTGAGCCCAGGATCCTGCTTGTCTACAAACACTGCTGCAACAGTCAGCAACTTTAGCCACACGAGTCAAACCTCATCTTGTTCACAATAGAGGATAATGTGAACATCCATACATGTTTGGGTTCATAGGGTCAATCAGTTGCCTCCCCCTTTCAGTCAAACCACTGTAAGATTATCATCAGTGTCATGCTGTATCATGATCAAAGTACATGTCTACAGTATGAGAATGAAAGTCCATTTCTTTAATATTATGATCAAAGTTCAACCTCACATCAGGATGCATGTCAAGGGAGGTAACTTGTAACTTTGTGCCTCCAAGCAAATTGGAAACAAGCTGTGACAGGGGCCTCTTAATCAAAATAATGATGGGGTGATTTTTCAAATTTATGAGAGATATAATATACTGAACATCATTGAAAACGCACCAGTCTAAAATTGTCCATATTTTCATCAAGATGCATTTCAGCATGACAATGATCAATGAATATAACTAACATGAAGTCCAGTTGAAAAAAAGCTTCAGAAACAAATTCCTGTCCACAGTATGACTCTTAATTCCAAAATGCATCAACATGCAGCCATGCCATGAAAAAAACGCGAATTTCATTCTGAAATCATACTGACTGTGACATTAAAAGCAGGTGTATGAGAACCGATTCTCATTGCTTCACTAACGATTGTGAAACGAGGACAGAGATGCCGAGGTTAACACCTCACGAGAGAGAACGTGCACTATTCATGATTCAGGTTGGCACCAGCAGCAGGGATAATGCTTGACAACTTGGACTTGGCCACTCCACCATCATTAGGCTTCATAGACGACATCAGTAGACAGACAGCACCCGTGACCTTCAATGACCTTGGCAACAACGTGTTACGACGCTCCATCAGGATCACCATATTGACCTTGTCCATATCAGTGACTGAACACTGCCGACTGCCAGGACTGCTGCACTAGTTCAAGGTTGACGTTGGGGTCATAAGCGCTGACTCCATGCGACGCCGTCTACACTCTACAGGGCTCCATGCTCGACGTCCTTATGTTGGACCAATTTTGACTGACAGACACCGTAATGAGCGTATACAATGGGCTAGCAGGCATTTTCAGTAAAGGTTACAACAATGGCATGGTGTGGTAGTCACTGATGCGTCACGTCTTCATCTACGTAATGCTGATGGCCGATTACGTGTTTGGCGTAGACGTGGTGAACGTTATGCTGATGAGTGTGTGGTTCAGACAGACCTTTGGGGGTGGGAGTGTCATGGTCTGGGGTGGAATAAATTACAATCACAGGACTGCCTTCATGTCTGTCAAGGGAGAGTTAATGCCCTTTATTACTGTGAGCAGATTCTTCAGAATCACATGATATCTGTCTTCAATCACCACCAAGATGTCCATACTTTTCAACAGGACAACGCACGGGCACACACAAGACTTTCCATGCAGTATCTGGCCCAGCAACACATCCAGGTTATTCATTGGCTAGCAAAGTCGCCAGATGTATCCCCCCATGGAGCACTTGTTGGACGAAATTGGTCAAAATCTTTCGCGGCGACAACAGATGCGAAACATCCGGGGAACTTGAGGCTGCACTACTGCAAAAGTGGACTGTCATCTTCAAGAACTCTATTCGGACGCTTATTGACTCAATGAGGAGACGTTGAACTGCATGTGTCAATGCAAATGGCGGTCACACACGATTTTGACTTTTCAATTTGACCCCACGTGTGTTTGATCCTTTCTGACTGTGGAACATTTCAATGAATGAGCGTCTTTTCTGTGTTGTTGTGTTTGTCAATTGTCCATCTGTTATTATCCACTCAAAAAAATATCAATTCCTTACATGTGCTTTTAATAATCTGAACTATTATAAGTGGTGCGTTTTCAGTGATGTTCAGTATATAATATAATGATAATAACCTCCATTACACAGGTTAATAAGACTACACAGAGTGCTGTTTGTGTCTTCTTAGAAAGAAGCAGTGTTGTGAAATGCAGTAACAGCAGCTTGAGCTTGGCAATTCTGCGTCAGTAACCTGCATTATCAGAACACAATTAATTCTGTTTCGGCTAGATTTTTTTTTTAGAAATGATCTATCTCTGATCCCTCTCCAGCTGTCTGATATGGGGCCATGGTCTTAATTACAGTACAGAACCTATGAATATTGTCAATATTACTCTGTTTTCAGTAAGGTAACCCTTGCATGTCATCACTGTTGAGGCTGGTCAGAATGTATTGGGATAAGTTGCATCCCTTCATTGTCAGTAATATGATGTATATTCTGGGACGGACACCATTGGTCTTGCCCACCAAGTGTACTGCTCATTTTAGACTTCAGTATAATAAATCGATCTGGGAATAAAACAACCAGCAGCTGTAGATTTTCACTTGTTCTGCTGTTAAGCATTTGCTCGTCATGCAGAAGACCCGGGTTTGATTGACCACATGGGCACATGTGAAGACCATTTCTGGTGTCCCAGGCCTGATATTGTTGATTGTTGGAATATTGCTAAAAGTAGCATACAACTAAACTCAACTCACTCACTCACTCACTCACTCACATGTTTGATTTACATGGAATTGGGCAAATGATAAACAAAACACTTCATGATACATTTGGCAGTGAATTGTTTTACCAGTATGTTGCAACAGGATCAATACCCATACTATTATTACTAATCAATATAGAAACCATATCATTCACAGAAGGGGAGATGTAACATATGTGCTTTCCATGGTTGTTGGCAGGTTGTTGTCCATACTGTGATACTCAGCCTATCATGGTCTAACCGATACTGCAATACTCAGCCTATCATGGTCTAAATCCATTCTGCAATATTCAGTCTCTTATGGTCTAAACCATACTGCAATATTCAGCTTCTTATGGTCTAACCCATACTGCAATACCCAGGCTCTTATGGTCTAACCCATACTGCAATACTCAGCTTCTTATGGTCTAACCCATACCGCAATACTCAGCCTCTCATGGTCTAACCCATACCGCAATACTCAGCTTCTTATGGTCTAACCCATACCGCAATACTCAGCTTCTTATGGTCTAACCCATACTGCAATACTCAGCCTCTCATGGTCTAACCCATACTGCAATACTCAGCCTATCATGGTCTAACCCATACTGCAATACTCAGCTTCTTATGGTCTAATCCACACTGCAATACTCAGCCTCTCATGGTCTAACCCATACTGCAATATTCAGCTTCTTATGGTCTAACCCATACTGCAATACTCAGCCTCTCATGGTCTAACCCATACTGCAATACTCAGCCTATCATGGTCTAACCCATACTGCAATACTCAGCTTCTCATGGTCTAATCCATACTGCAATACTCAGCCTATCATGGTCTAATCCATGCTGCAATACTCAGCCTATCATGGTCTAACCCACACTGCAATACTCAGCCTATCATGGTCTAACCTATACTGCAATACTCAGCCTATCATGGTCTAACCCACACTGCAATACCCAGGCTCTCATGGTCTAATCCACACTGCAATACCCAGGCTCTCATGGTCTAATCCACACTGCAATACTCAGCCTATCATGGTCTAACCCATACTGCAATACTCAGCCTATCATGGTCTAACCCATACTGCAATACTCAGCCTATCATGGTCTAATCCATACTGCAATACCCAGGCTCTCATGGTCTAATCCATACTGCAATACTCAGCCTATCATGGTCTAATCCATACTGCAATACTCAGCCTATCATGGTCTAACCCATACTGCAATACTCAGCCTATCATGGTCTAACTCATACTGCAATACTCAGCCTATCATGGTCTAATCCGTGCTGTAATACCTAGGCTCTCATGATCTAATCCATGCTGTAATACCCAGGCTCTCATGGTCTAATCCATGCTGTAATACCCAGGCTCTCATGGTCTAATCCATGCTGTAATACCCAGGCTCTCATGATCTAATCTGTGCTGCAATACCCAGGCTCTCATGATCTAATCCATGCTGTAATACCCAGGCTCTCATGATCTAATCCATGCTGTAATACCCAGGCTCTCATGATCTAATCCATGCTGTAATACTCAGGCTCTCATGGTCTAATCCATGCTGTAATACCCAGGCTCTCATGATCTAATCCATGCTGTAATACCCAGGCTCTCATGATCTAATCCGTCTCATGGTCTAATCCATGCTGTAATACCAGGCTCTCATGATCTAATCCGTGCTGCAATACCCAGGCTCTCATGATCTAATCCATGCTGTAATACCAAGGCTCTCATGATCTAATCCATGCTGTAATACCTAGGCTCTCATGATCTAATTCATGCTGCAATACCCAGGCTCTCATGGTCTAATCTGTGCTGTAATACCCAGGCTCTCATGATCTAATCCATGCTGTAATACCCAGGCTCTCATGATCTAATCCATGCTCCATACCCAGGCTCTCATGGTCTAATCCATGCTGTAATACCCAGGCTCTCATGGTCTAATCCATGCTGTAATACCCAGGCTCTCATGGTCTAATCCATGCTGTAATACCCAGGCTCTCATGGTCTAATCTGTGCTGCAATACCCAGGCTCTCATGGTCTAATCCATGCTGTAATACCCAGGCTCTCATGATCTAATCCGTGCTGTAATACCCAGGCTCTCATGATCTAATCCGTGCTATAATACCCAGGCTTTCATGGTCTAATCCGTGCTGTAATACCCAGGCTCTCATGGTCTAATCTGTGCAGCAATCCACACAGCAGCTTATGGATAACTGTTGCCTCACTACCTCCCGTATTCACATCCTTTGTATTGCTGATTAACATTCTACTGTTAGCTCGACAGCAGTAATCTGTGACAAGTGATGTTTTGTATGTTTTTAATCAATATGAGTATTGTCACTTGGGAAACACAGCATTGTTAATCTGCACAATTGTTATGTGTTTGTAGAAGAGCATGGATGAGTCAACACTCACTCATCTTGTTCAAGAGGAATACCAATTGTTGAACACCTGACACCACAGAATACTCAGCTTGTTAAATACCTTTGAAGTTTATGATTGTTAAGTCAAATTAATGGCTTGGGAAAACTTATAATGCTGGGCCTTCACTCACTCTCTCACTCACTCACTCACTCACTCACAAATATATATCCACTAGAAAATGCCAGTACTGATAATGCAGACTGTCTAGAAAATGTGAACCACAAGTCTAGATTTCCTCAGCTTCAGCTTCTGAAAATGAAGAAAGTCTCAGGGCTCCTTTTCATTATATTTTTTTATTTTTTTTACTATGAACTTTTTTTCAGTGAAATATGTTCATTTCAGAGACTAGTTGTTAGTCTAACTGGTAAGATGCAATTAGGACCACTTCCAGTCACCTCCCTGCCCCTGTTGAACATTTGGACAAGGTCTTGAGAAGGTGACATCAAGGTCAGCTTTGTATATGAGGAACAGCAGTAAAATGGTGACACATTCCTGGCAGATTCTGTTGCCGGATTGACAGCATGGGTCTTGTGACATGTCAGTATTTCAATAATGCTGTTATGGCTCATTACCCAGTTGTCACTGGTTGTTACGATCAATATCGGCTGTCATGTGGCCTGGTTCTAAGCTTCTGCCCATTAACAGTTCTTCCATATCACGCTGATTAAAAGCTGGCTACGTACAGTCAGTATGGGATTCAGGAAAAAACTGTCCAGTTAGATACTGGTGATCACAGAGAAGCGATGTCTCCTGTAGATGTCTGTGATATTTCCTTGCCTTGATCTGGATGCCACTCAATGAACGCCATACACATGTGATTAGGCATCCTCATCCTTCTTTAATTGAATGTAAAGTGAGTGGGAGACAAGCGAGCCAGCACTCTCTGTCACTGTGACATCACTACCAAGTATTGATTCTTCCACAGCCTTGAGGTTCAGTGGGCTTCACAAACTCAACTATCTCCATCAACACTGATTATAAAAAAAAATGGTTTGTTTTGCAGACTGACTTACCAGGAGATAACTGAAATACATTCTTATTCCTTTGATGAAAGAATGTTCTTTTACCATTTAAGATTCTCAACCTACACACTCACTTCTCTGTATGGTAATATGAACCAAGTGTCTCAGTATCCGCAATCACTTCTGTACTGTAATGTGAATCAAGTGTTTCAATGTACACAATCACGTCTGTATGGTAATGTTGATCAGTGATCACAATATACACAATCATTTCTCTGTACTGAGATGTGAATCAAGATGAACAATCCATACAATCACTTCTCTGTACTGTAATGTGAATTGAAACCCACAATACACACCATTATGTTTCTGTATTGTAATGTGAATCAAGTGTTACAATACACACAATTGTCTCTGTATTGTAATGTGAATCAAGTGTTACAATACACACAATCACTTCTCTGTATTGTAATGTGAATCAAGTGTTGCAATCCACACAATTGTCTCTGTATTGTAATGTGAATCAAGTGTCTCAATCCACACAATCACTTCTCTGTATTGTAATGTGAATCAAGTGTCACAAAACACAATCACTTCTCTGTATTGTAATGTGAATCAAGTGTTAAACTGTTACAATCCACACAATCACTTCTGTGCTCTGTAATGTGAATCAAGTGTTACAATCCACACAATCACTTCTCTGTACTGTAATGTGAATCAAGTGTCTCAATCCACACAATTGTCTCTGTATTGTAATGTGAATCAAGTGTCACAAAACACACAATCACTTCTTTGTATTGTAATATGAATCAAGTGTTAAACTGTTACAGTCCACACAATCACTTCTCTGTATTGTAATGTGAATCAAGTGTTGCAATACACACAATCACTTCTCTGTACTGTAATGTGAAATCAACTATCACAATCTACACAATCACATCTCTGTATTGAAATATGAATCAAGTGTTGCAATACACACAATCACTTCTCTGTACTGTAATGTGAATCAACTATCACAATCCACACAATCAATCCTTGGTATTGTAATGTGAATTAAGACTAATATTAGTAATAATCCACACAGTCACTTCACCGTGTCTTCTGTGTATGTGGTGGAATCTGTTCTGTTGTTATAGCTAGGTACAAGTTTGGAGTGTCTTTCTAAATTATTCCTTGCATCCCGTCAATATTTCTGCAGCGTTACTGACAGCAGAGTATATCTGCATGATCAGATATATTTTCTACACGAGTCCTGTCACTGAACGAATGCATGCCTGGTCTCCAGGTTAATCCTGCATGATTAATATATGGTACTTGTCACTGATTGACTGGTCCTGACAACTGAGGCTGAAGTCAATATTTGAAGCAAAGCCAATTGATTCAGCTGTTGTAATGTTAGCCACTGTCAGCGTTAAACACCCTCGGGTTACAAGTAGGGATTTGTGACAGACAGATAATATATATTCAGTTTTCACAACACAGGTTTACATATGTTTAAACTAAAGTAAATAAGTCTTAGGTTATATGAAACTAAGGATAATTTGTCCTTTGAAACTCAATCCTTGTAGTTATAGGGATAGAATTGCTTCACATCCATGGTCTGGTGGATGGAGCAAGTCTATTTGAATCCCTCCTTACGTTTTTCACCTTTGTCCATCTGTGAATGTATTTGATATATTGTATATTGCAAGTAAGTCTTGACAAGACTGCAGTGGGAAGGACTGTGTATATCTGTGTCGGAAGTCACAATCCACAAATCTGAGCATATTTTGTTTCCCGAGGAATAGGATTGGGTGTAACTAAGAACTGAACAGCTGTTGAGTATCAACTTCCATCGTTGAACAGACAGTTTTTGACCTGTAGAAAGTGACTTGAAGGTTGTCGAAGTAATTGGTTCAGCAAGGCCTCTAATTGATTAGTTGAGTGGTAAACAGTATGAAACATAACCTATGCCAGTGTTGTAACTAAAGATTAGTTTGCAGGGAAATGTTCTCACATGACTATTGGCTTGTGGGTAATTGGTACAACCAAAAGTACAAACTGTCTGGCTCTAATAGAGGTTACTGTGTGATGCTGGACACAACCAAAGTTTTTCGTTCAAATGTTGAGCACTCTTTTAGAAAATAATTGACATTTGATTTAACAAATATAAATTTGTTTAATGGTTCTTTCATGAATGATTGGTATTGGGAGTTTTTCTGTTGTAATCATGGTAACCATGGTAACTTGTGCCACACTATCATCTCATTTTGTGTAAAAGAACCATTTAATTAATACTTGTCAAATTGTCTTGTATCATCATGGTCAGAAGGTCTTCACTTGGCTTGATGTGGATTTGATGTTATGTGAAGATTGTACATGGTCACTTATTGATCTTTTGGTTGACTCTTGTTTGAGTTCTTGTATTTTAGATAATGCTTTTCAGTTAAGTTGGATTTACATTTTAGATTGTAGTACTGAAAATTCAGTCTTCTTTATGTTAGTAAAACGCTGAACCTATTGTCCCTACACCCACTCACTCTGACATCAGATAGATGCCTAGAACATGCTCTGTCTCATACATCAGTTGTGTTCAAACATCCTGTTTGTATTCTGTAATCATTACAACTTGCATGAAATCCAAGTTTCCACATGTTGTAACATCTATGTATGTTTTTTCCAGTAATTGCCGGTCCTTGGCTGTATCCTGCGATGTCATTGATTTATCTGTCATTCTCCCCCAGTGCTCAATTAGGCGGCTACTCAGTATTGGATACATTCCTCCCTTCTGTGTTCTTGAACCCTGCGTAACTCAACATGCTGCCCAACTGAATCATCTACTGCTGCCCTCACATCATGTTTGCCCCACTTCTTCCACTGCCCACTTGGTCCGCTGGCCTGATCCCCCTCGGCCCTCTTTTCTGCCAACCCTCTTCTCCCTCGAACAACCCACTACCCCGGTCTGCCAACTTCTCCTGCCTCACTTCAGACTCCGTGCCCACAATTCTCCTCCTTCCAACTTCCCTCTATGCCCCAAGTCTCTCTGGAGTGTTTACTGACCATATAATATGTTTACTGACCATATGGTGTATATGGAGTTATATCTACTGACCAGCTGTTGTATATTGATTGTATCTAAGAATGAGCATGTCTGCTCTGTATTCTCTCATGTTTCTACTTGTAATCCATTTTCTTTACTTTTACAAAATTTGATTCGATATTGTTTACATAACTGCCTGCTAGATCCTGTCTAGTGTGTTTGATGGAGCTGGCTACAGGCCACTTAGTTACAGCAACTAACAGCAGATTACCGCTATTGATGCCTCGAAACAATTGTTAATTGATGGAGAATGGTTACATGTGTCATAAATGCCATACTTTCACACAATCAAAGTCATTATGTTATGGTTTGATAATTCTCTGTTGGCATAATGTTTTCATGTTTCTAGTTTTAGATACAGTTCTTCTGATCACTGCATCAACATTTTTTGAAGTTATATTATAGTTTGGCATGAAATGCATGTGGACCCGGTTTTTTGTAAATATCTCTTCATCCAATGACCCAATCGATCTCAAACTGTGCAAGTGAACTATCATGAACTGCACGTGCATTTACCTTCACGACCCAACACTGCCGCTGTTACAGGTCATTGGCTCCCCCCCTCTGCAAGCCTTCTGCGTTCTGCTGTTTATTTTGTTGACAGTTACATAGACAGATTCTTTACTACAAATGCATAAAATCAGTGATTTACAATGTGATTAGGTTGTCTGACAAAACATCCACTTGCACAGTTTGAGTTCGATTGGGTATTTGGATGAAGAGATATTTACAAAAAAACTGGGTCCACATGCATTTCATGCCAAACTATAGTGGGCCTTTATTAACCGAATCTCTGGAGAAAATGTGTTCAACTGGAAAAATGTTTCTGGCTTGGTTTATGCGAAAGGTCGTCTTGTAGTCTGCATGTGTAACAATACTTAGGTGAGCAGGAAATAGTATTTCAATGGTAACTCATCAAGTCTACTGATGATTTTGTAAATTGTTATTGATCGGGTTTGTTCAATCCTCACTTTGCTTTGAGCATAATATCCAAGTATGGAAAAAGCGCCATACAAATCCACTATTGTATTATATTATTCACATAAATTTGCTGAAAATATTTAGTATACATCTTACTGCACAAAATAATCTAATGATACATATTTAATCGCTATGATTAGATGTGCACTATACCCCAACAAACCAGCAGTAGTTCAACCACTTCCCCATGTCTCCATGGCAGCTTTCTGCGAAATTCTTACAACAATCTGGAAAATGGCTTCCAGACCCTTCCATATTTCTTCTCAGACATCAGCCTTGAACATCTTGTGTGAAGCTAGCCTGTTGGGTTGAACTGTTTCTTCATCAAGATAGAGTCACTGACTGAAGATCTGGATGATAGGCTAGCCTGTTGGGTTGAACTGTTTCTTCATCAAGATAGATTGACTGACTGAAGATCTGGATGATAGGCTAGCCTGTTGGGTTGAACTGTTTCTTCATGAAGATAGATTGACTGACTGAAGATCTGGATGATAGGCTAGCCTGTTGGGTTGAGCTGTTTCTTCATCAAGATAGATTGACTGACTGAAGATCTGGATGATAGGCTAGCCTGTTGGGTTGAACTGTTTCTTCATGAAGATAGATTGACTGACTGAAGATCTGGATGATAGGCTAGCCTGTTTCTTTGAACTATTTCTTCATCCTGAGAAGATTCTCCCATTTGATCGTTGTCATTAAAATTCTTCTTCACAAAAAAGGACACGCTGATTGGCAATTTGTATTCAGTGATTTAGGAAACAATTTGATCACCAACAAAATGTATCTCCACAGTAGCTTTCTTCATCTCTTGGAGTGGTTAATAAAGTAGGTGAATATCATCTTTATACTATAGTGTCGTTATCGGTGTATGAACCGGGTTCTGTCAAGATGTACCCAGTGCTTATGACACACTTGCATAATACCTAATCTATGAGCACGATGGAGTAAAGCTGTTTTAATAGCCAAATTAATCTCAGCAGTATTTGCTTGTCCCTTATGTTTCCTCAACTCTCCCCAGTACAGATCACAAGGTATTCATGAAAGGAATAGCACAATAGACTATTGCAGTAAAGAGAAAGAAGTAATGCGTCGTGACTACCTGAGTCCGCTGTCGTAATAACATACATCAGCGACTGTATAATTCCAGTTTTACGATGTCGTTGAGCAGACCCTAGTTAGGCTGGAAATGATGCTTGGTGAATTCACTGTATTGATTTCACTACAGCACGATATAATATTGACCGGTGTTGTTTTCGCTGCTGTCAGTTCTGTAAATCGCAGCGTATGCCACAGGGTACAGGGCCATGGGAATGGAGGAATAATGGCTGCAATTGGATTGTGATTGTATCTGACTGGCGGGGCGACTTCACTCAGGGCTAATTACATTCATGTTGATTGCGGGGCTCTTATGAGGGACCATAAAACATTGGATGTGTTTATTTTGAGCTTGGAGGGCCATCAGATGTGTAAGCATATATAACTGATGTGATAACGCAGTTGATGATGGAGCTGATGAAATCTGGTATCTGATCCTGTATCTTCAATTTTAAATAGTTGTAAGTGGTTAAAAACAGTTCAGCTGAGTTTTGCTGTAATCATATCACAATTATCATTCTGTATTATTTTCGGCAGTTTTTCTTGGGGGTCTTTGGACATCAACACTTGTCCTTTGGTTATTATGATAGAGGCAGATGTAATACATAAGGCTAGACAACTTACCAAGTTACTTCCCTTGAATGTGTGAGGATCCTCAGGTTTTGAATTGGCTATTCAACCTGATTGTTCCTCTGTATTTTTTATATAGTGCATCTGTCCATTTCTGAGAATATTGCTAGGTCATTGTTTCATATAGATCAGAGAACAGGTCATTGTATCGATCACGCTGGTTGACTCGACTGAAAGATTCAAACGTGGTACTTGTTGTTTCTCTGCCTGGTGTTGGCTGATTGGCTGGGAGTCAGTATACTGTGTATGACTGGAGATCCAAATGACACTGCGACAGCATGTCTGCATGGGCTAGCAGAATGGGAGTCCCGGTACAAGGAGATACACACATATATGTGTTGCATTATGTAAGTGCAGTAGTCTTGAACACATCATTAATCCCTACTGTACATCACCTCACCTTGGCACCATGCCTCAGTGGCTTCCAGTAAAGCAGCACTCACATTTAGGTGATACACCAAAAGATAACTGTTCATTGAGGCATGGAGTTTCTTAATCTCAACTCATACCGATAAGGAGACAACTTTACTTGAAATGCTGGCAAATCTTAATAGTGATGGTGTATACAGTTTCCATTAAGCCTGACTAGTTATTACATGCAGTGACCCTCGTGAAGCCTGACTAATAGTGATAGCATGGTGACCCATGTAAAGTCTGAATAGTGCCACCACTTGATGACCCGTGTTAACCTAAATAGTGAAACCTTACAATGACCTATGAATGATAACATGATGACCTGTGTAAAGCGAATAGTGCCACCACTTGATGACCCGTGTTAACCTAAATAGTGTACCTGCAATGACCCATGTAAAGTCTGAATAGTGATAACATAATGACCCTAAAGCGAATAGTGAATACCAGTGATCCTGACTAGTTAATCTAAATGAGTGAAACCTAACAGTGATCCATGTGAAGCCGGAATAGCGATAACATGATGACCTGTGTAAAGCCGGAATAGTGATACCACTTAATGACCCGTGTTAACCTAAATAGTGAAACCTTACAATGACCCATGTGATGTCTGAATAGCGATAACATAATGACCTGTGTATAGCCGGAATAGTGCCAACACTTAATGACCCGTGTTAACCTAAATAGTGATAAAGCCTTCATAGTGGTAACATGTTTTGACGCATGTAAAGCCAAGGAATCTACAAGCCTTTGGATGCTCAATAACATCAGATACACACTTGGATTAGAGGGCTTACTGCAAGTTGTGAAATGGCTGAATGAGTACCCTGATCCCCTTGAAGGAATATCAGTGATGGCATGCACCATCAGTGCTGCAGATTTATGTCAGAGCATCCAGGAAGTCCGGCTTTACAGAGCACATCAGCCTTTGGGGCCTGTGAATCTTCATTACCCTACAGTTTGATGTAATGTGTTTGTTGAATGTTTATCCCCTGTCTCCCTGACATGAGATGTATGGGGGGCACCTGCTGTATCTGTAGCCCAGCATCGGTCATCATCTGTCTGTAAAACCCTTATCTCCCTCAACACCAGCCAATCAATATTCCTTGTAATTATTATACAAATGTTTAAATGCAGGACATCTTCATCGACATGAAATGTTACTGTTCAGCATGCAAGGTTTAAAATCAGGAGTTGTTTCTCCAAGCCTTGAGAAGAATATTTTATGGCTCTTGCCGTTATGAAAGTGATTCTTGTTGCTGTTGCTGGTATGTTAGTTGTTACACTCAGCAATATTCCAGCAACATGATGGCAGTCTGTAAATAGTCAAGTCTGGGCGGGCGGTGGGGTAACGTAGTGGCTAAAGCGTTCGTTTGTGACCCAAAGACCCAAATCATCTCTGGGTTTTGAGGTCGGTGGGGTAGCCTAGTGGTCAAAGAGTTGACTCGTCACGCCAAAGCCCCGGGTTCGAATCCCCACATTGGTACAATGTGTGAAGCCCATTTCTGGTGTCCCCCGCCGTGATGTTGCTGGAATATTGCTAAAAGCGGCGTAAAACCAAACTCAGTCAGTCTGGGGTTTGAGCTGTAAGTGCAGTGTCATTTCTTGGAGCTGTTGCTTAAACAGTAGTCTTAAGGCCACGGTATGAGTATCAGAGTCATAAAATGAGACATTAGTCTGAATCAATGAATAAATAGATGTTATTTCCACCGACAGTCAAGCCTCATCACTGCGACAGATCACCTGGAACGTTGCCCACTGTACCCGTGTTTGCAATATAACCTGGGTCTTCTGCTTGCCCTTAGATCACTTTCAGGTTTAATGAGGAAATTCAGCTTATAAACAAGTGTCAAGTCAGCTGAACTGTTGTATACATTAGACTGAATTGAGTTAACAATGTTTGAGTACAGTGGGATACAACACTCCATAATTGTGATACACACACCAGGACATTCGGATACAACACTCCATGATTGTGATACACACACCAGTACATTCGGATACAACACTCCATAATTGTGATACACATACCAGGACATTCAGATACAACACTCCATGTTTGGGATACACACACCAGTTCATTCGGATACAACACTCCATGATTGGGATACACACACCAGTACATTCGGATACAACACTCCATGATTGGGATACACACACCAGTACATTCAGATACAACACTCCATGATTGTGATACACACACCAGTACATTCAGATACAACACTCCATGATTGGGATACACACACCAGTACATTCAGATACAACACTCCATGATTGGGATACACACACCAGTACATTCAGATACAACACTCCATAATTGGGATACACACACCAGTACATTCGGATACAAGTTACAACACTCCATGATTGGGATACACACACCAGTACATTCGGATACAACACTCCATGATTGGGATACACACACCAGTACATTCGGATACAAGTTACAACACTCCATGATTGGGATACACACACCAGTACATTCGGATACAACACTCCATGATTGTGATACACACACCAGTACATTCGGATACAACACTCCATGATTGTGATACACACACCAGTACATTCGGGTATACAAGTTACAACACTCCATGATTGGGATACACACACCAGTACATTCGGATACAACACTCCATGATTGTGATACACACACCAGTACATTCAGATACAACACTCCATGATTGTGATACACACACCAGTACATTTGGATACAACACTCCATGATTGTGATACACATACCAGTACATTCGGATACAACACTCCATGATTGGGATACACACACCAGTACATTCAGATACAACACTCCATGATTGGGATACACACACCAGTACATTCAGATACAACACTCCATGATTGTGATACACATACCAGTACATTTGGATACAACACTCCATGATTGTGATACACACACCAGTACATTCAGATACAACACTCCATGATTGTGATACACATACCAGTACATTTGGATACAACACTCCATGATTGTGATACACACACCAGTACATTCGGATACAACACTCCATGATTGTGATACACACACCAGTACATTTGGATACAACACTCCATGATTGTGATACACACACCAGTACATTTGGATACAACACTCCATGATTGTGATACACACACCAGTACATTCAGATACAACACTCCATGATTGTGATACACACACCAGTACATTCGGATACAACACTCCATGATTGGGATACACACACCAGTACATTCGGATACAAGTTACAACACTCCATGATTGGGATACACACACCAGTACATTCGGATACAACACTCCATGATTGTGATACACACACCAGTACATTCGGATACAACACTCCATGATTGTGATACACACACCAGTACATTCGGATACAAGTTACAACACTCCATGATTGGGATACACACACCAGTACATTCGGATACAACACTCCATGATTGTGATACACACACCAGTACATTCAGATACAACACTCCATGATTGTGATACACACACCAGTACATTTGGATACAACACTCCATGATTGTGATACACATACCAGTACATTCGGATACAACACTCCATGATTGGGATACACACACCAGTACATTCAGATACAACACTCCATGATTGTGATACACATACCAGTACATTTGGATACAACACTCCATGATTGTGATACACACACCAGTACATTCAGATACAACACTCCATGATTGTGATACACATACCAGTACATTTGGATACAACACTCCATGATTGTGATACACACACCAGTACATTCGGATACAACACTCCATGATTGTGATACACACACCAGTACATTCGGATACAACACTCCATGATTCTGATACACACACCAGTACATTCAGATACAACACTCCATGATTGTGATACACATACCAGTACATTCGGATACAACACTCCATGATTGTGATACACATACCAGTACATTCGGATACAACACTCCATGATTGTGATACACACACCAGTACATTCGGATACAACACTCCATGATTGTGATACACACACCAGTACATTTGGATGCAACACTCCATGATTGTGATACACACACCAGTACATTCGGATACAACACTCCATGATTGTGATACACACACCAGTACATTTGGATACAACACTCCATGATTGTGATACACATACCAGTACATTCGGATACAACACTCCATGATTGTGATACACATACCAGTACATTTGGATACAACACTCCATGATTGTGATACACACACCAGTACATTCGAATACAACACTCCATGATTGTGATACACATACCAGTACATTCGGATACAACACTCCATGATTGTGATACACACACCAGTACATTTGGATACAACACTCCATGATTGTGATACACACACCAGTACATTCGGATACAACACTCCATGATTGTGATACACATACCAGTACATTCGGATACAACACTCCATGATTGTGATACACACAGCAGTACATTCAGACACAACAGTCCATGATTGGGATACACATACCAGTACATTTGGATACAACACTCCATGATTGTGATACACACACCAGTACATTTGGATACAACACTCCATGATTGTGATACACACACCAGGACATTCGGATACAACACTCCATGATTGTGATACACATACCAGTACATTCGGATACAACACTCCATGATTGTGATACACACAGCAGTACATTCAGATACAACACTCCATGATTGGGATACACATACCAGTACATTTGGATACAACACTCCATGATTGTGATACACACACCAGTACATTCGGATACAACACTCCATGATTGTGATACACACCAGTACATTCGGATACAACACTTCATGATTGTGATACACACACCAGTACATTCGGATACAACACTCCATGATTGGGATACACCCACCAGTACATTCGGATACAAGTTACAACACTCCATGATTGGGATACACACACCAGTACATTCGGATACAACACTCCATGATTGTGATACACACACCAGTACATTTGGATACAACACTCCATGATTGTGATACACACACCAGGACATTCGGATACAACACTCCATGATTGTGATACACATACCAGTACATTCGGATACAACACTCCATGATTGTGATACACACAGCAGTACATTCAGATACAACACTCCATGATTGGGATACACATACCAGTACATTTGGATACAACACTCCATGATTGTGATACACACACCAGTACATTCGGATACAACACTCCATGATTGTGATACACACACCAGTACATTCGGATACAACACTCCATGATTGTGATACACACCAGTACATTCGGATACAACACTTCATGATTGTGATACACACACCAGTACATTCGGATACAACACTCCATGATTGGGATACACCCACCAGTACATTCGGATACAAGTTACAACACTCCATGATTGGGATACACACACCAGTACATTCGGATACAACACTCCATGATTGTGATACACACACCAGTACATTCGGATACAACACTCCATGATTGTGATACACACCAGTACATTCGGATACAACACTTCATGATTGTGATACACACACCAGTACATTCGGATACAACACTCCATGATTGGGATACACCCACCAGTACATTCGGATACAAGTTACAACACTCCATGATTGGGATACACACACCAGTACATTCGGATACAACACTCCATGATTGTGATACACACACCAGTACATTCGGATACAACACTCCATGATTGTGATACACACAGCAGTACATTCAGATACAACACTCCATGATTGTGATACACATACCAGTACATTCGGATACAACTCTCCATGATTGTGATACACACACCAGTACATTTGGATACAACACTCCATGATTGTGATACACACACCAGTACATTCGGATACAACACTCCATGATTGTGATACACATACCAGTACATTCGGATACAACACTCCATGATTGTGATACACACAGCAGTACATTCAGATACAACACTCCATGATTAGGATACACATACCAGTACATTTGGATACAACACTCCATGATTGTGATACACACCAGTACATTTGGATACAACACTCCATGATTGTGATACACACACCAGTACATTCGGATACAACACTCCATGATTGTGATACACATACCAGTACATTCGGATACAACACTCCATGATTGTGATACACACAGCAGTACATTCAGATACAACACTCCATGATTGGGATACACATAACAGTACATTTGATTCAACACTCCATGATTGTGATACACACCAGTACATTCGGATACAACACTCCATGATTGGGATACACACACCAGTACATTCGGATACAAGTTACAACACTCCATGATTGGGATACACACACCAGTACATTCGGATACAACACTCCATGATTGTGATACACACACCAGTACATTCGGATACAACACTCCATGATTGTGATACACACCAGTACATTCGGATACAACACTCCATGATTGGGATACACCCACCAGTACATTCGGATACAAGTTACAACACTCCATGATTGGGATACACACACCAGTACATTCGGATACAACACTCCATGATTGTGATACACACACCAGTACATTTGGATACAACACTCCATGATTGTGATACACACACCAGTACATTCGGATACAACACTCCATGATTGTGATACACACAGCAGTACATTCGGATACAACTCTCCATGATTGTGATACACACACCAGTACATTTGGATACAACACTCCATGATTGTGATACACACACCAGTACATTCGGATACAACACTCCATGATTGGGATACACCCACCAGTACATTCGGATACAAGTTACAACACTCCATGATTGGGATACACACACCAGTACATTCGGATACAACACTCCATGATTGTGATACACACCACAGTACATTTGGATACAACACTCCATGATTGTGATACACACACCAGTACATTCGGATACAACACTCCATGATTGTGATACACACAGCAGTACATTCGGATACAACTCTCCATGATTGTGATACACACACCAGTACATTTGGATACAACACTCCATGATTGTGATACACACACCAGTACATTCGGATACAACACTCCATGATTGTGATACACATACCAGTACATTCGGATACAACACTCCATGATTGTGATACACACAGCAGTACATTCAGATACAACACTCCATGATTGGGATACACATACCAGTACATTTGGATACAACACTCCATGATTGTGATACACACACCAGTACATTTGGATACAACACTCCATGATTGTGATACACACACCAGGACATTCGGATACAACACTCCATGATTGTGATACACATACCAGTACATTCGGATACAACACTCCATGATTGTGATACACACAGCAGTACATTCAGATACAACACTCCATGATTGGGATACACATAACAGTACATTTGGATACAACACTCCATGATTGGGATACACACACCAGTACATTCGGATACAACACTCCATGATTGGGATACACACACCAGTACATTCGATACAAGTTACAACACTCCATGATTGGGATACACACACCAGTACATTCGATACAACACTCCATGATTGGGATACACACACAGTACATTCGGATACAACACTCCATGATTGTGATACACACCAGTACATTCGGATACAACACTTCATGATTGTGGATACACACACCAGTACATTCGGATACAACACTCCATGATTGGGATACACCCACCAGTACATTCGGATACAAGTTACAACACTCCATGATTGGGATACACACACCAGTACATTCGGATACAACACTCCATGATTGTGATACACACACCAGTACATTTGGATACAACACTCCATGATTGTGATACACACACCAGGACATTCGGATACAACACTCCATGATTGTGATACACATACCAGTACATTCGGATACAACACTCCATGATTGTGATACACACAGCAGTACATTCAGATACAACACTCCATGATTGGGATACACATACCAGTACATTTGGATACAACACTCCATGATTGTGATACACACACCAGTACATTCGGATACAACACTCCATGATTGGGATACACACACCAGTACATTCGGATACAACACTCCATGATTGGGATACACACACCAGTACATTCGGATACAAGTTACAACACTCCATGATTGGGATACACACACCAGTACATTCGGATACAACACTCCATGATTGTGATACACACACCAGTACATTCGGATACAACACTCCATGATTGTGATACACACCAGTACATTCGGATACAACACTTCATGATTGTGATACACACACCAGTACATTCGATACAACACTCCATGATTGGGATACATCCACCAGTACATTCGGATACAAGTTACAACACTCCATGATTGGGATACACACACCAGTACATTCGGATACAACACTCCATGATTGTGATACACACACCAGTACATTTGGATACAACACTCCATGATTGTGATACACACACCAGGACTTTTCGGATACAACACTCCATGATTGTGATACACATACCAGTACATTCGGATACAACACTCCATGATTGTGATACACACAGCAGTACATTCAGATACAACACTCCATGATTGGGATACACATACCAGTACATTTGGATACAACACTCCATGATTGTGATACACACACCAGTACATTCGGATACAACACTCCATGATTGGGATACACACACCAGTACATTCGGATACAAGTTACAACACTCCATGATTGTGATACACACACCAGTACATTCGGATACAACACTCCATGATTGGGATACACACACCAGTACATTCGGATACAACACTCCATGATTGTGATACACACCAGTACATTCGGATACAACACTTCATGATTGTGATACACACACCAGTACATTCGGATACAACACTCCATGATTGGGATACACCCACCAGTACATTCGGATACAAGTTACAACACTCCATGATTGGGATACACACACCAGTACATTCGGATACAACACTCCATGATTGTGATACACACACCAGTACATTCGGATACAACACTCCATGATTGTGATACACACAGCAGTACATTCAGATACAACACTCCATGATTGGGATACACATACCAGTACATTCGGATACAACACTCCATGATTGTGATACACACACCAGTACATTTGGATACAACACTCCATGATTGTGATACACACACCAGTACATTCGGATACAACACTCCATGATTGTGATACACATACCAGTACATTCGGATACAACACTCCATGATTGTGATACACACAGCAGTACATTCAGATACAACACTCCATGATTGTGATACACATACCAGTACATTTGGATACAACACTCCATGATTGTGATACACACACCAGTACATTTGGATACAACGCTCCATGATTGTGATACACACACCAGGACATTCGGATACAACACTCCATGATTGTGATACACATACCAGTACATTCGGATACAACACTCCATGATTGTGATACACACAGCAGTACATTCAGATACAACACTCCATGATTGGGATACACATACCAGTACATTTGGATACAACACTCCATGATTGTGATACACACACCAGTACATTCGGATACAACACTCCATGATTGGGATACACACACCAGTACATTCGGATACAAGTTACAACACTCCATGATTGGGATACACACACCAGTACATTCGGATACAACACTCCATGATTGTGATACACACACCAGTACATTCGGATACAACACTCCATGATTGTGATACACACCAGTACATTCGGATACAACACTTCATGATTGGGATACACCCACCAGTACATTCGGATACAAGTTACAACACTCCATGATTGGGATACACACACCAGTACATTCGGATACAACACTCCATGATTGTGATACACACCCCAGTACATTCGGATACAACACTCCATGATTGTGATACACACACCAGTACATTCGGATACAAGTTACAACACTCCATGATTGTGATACACATACCAGTACATTCGGATACAAGTTACAACACTCCATGATTGGGATACACACACCAGTACATTCGGATACAAGTTACAACACTCCATGATTGGGATACACACACCAGTACATTCGGATACAACACTCCATGATTGTGATACACACACCAGTACATTTGGATACAACACTCCATGATTGTGATACACACACCAGGACATTCGGATACAACACTCCATGATTGGGATACACATACCAGTACATTTGGATACAACACTCCATGATTGTGATACACACACCAGTACATTCGATACAACACTCCATGATTGGGATACACACAGCAGTACATTCGATACAAGTTACAACACTCCATGATTGGGATACACACACCAGTACATTCGATACAACACTCCATGATTGTGATACACACACCAGTACATTCGGATACAACACTCCATGATTGTGATACACACCAGTACATTCGGATACAACACTTCATGATTGTGATACACACACCAGTACATTCGGATACAACACTCCATGATTGGGATACACCCACCAGTACATTCGGATACAAGTTACAACACTCCATGATTGGGATACACACACCAGTACATTCGGATACAACACTCCATGATTGTGATACACACACCAGTACATTTGGATACAACACTCCATGATTGTGATACACACAGCAGTACATTCAGATACAACACTCCATGATTGGGATACACATACCAGTACATTTGGATACAACACTCCATGATTGTGATACACACACCAGTACATTCGGATACAAGTTACAACACTCCATGATTGTGATACACACACCAGTACATTTGGATACAACACTCCATGATTGTGATACACACAGCAGTACATTTGGATACAACACTCCATGATTGGGATACACACACCAGTACATTCGGATACAACACTCCATGATTGTGATACACACAGCAGTACATTTGGATACAACACTCCATAATTGGGATAGACCCACCAGTACATTCAGATACAACACTCCATGATTGGGATACACACACCAGTACATTCGGATACAACACTCCATGATTGGGATACACACACCAGTACATTTGGATACAACACTCCATGATTGTGATACACACACCAATACATTTGGATACAACACTCCATGATTGTGATACACATACCAGTACATTCGGATACAACACTCCATAATTGGGACACACACACCAATACATTTGGGATACAACACTCCATAATTGGGATACACACACCAATACATTCGGGATACAACACTCCATAATTGGGATACACACACCAGTACATTCGGATACAACACTCCATAATTGTGATACACACACACACCAGTACATTCGGATACAACACTGCATAATTGGGATACACACACCAGTACATTCATATACAACATTCTATAATTGTGATACACACCAGTACATTCGGATACAACACTTCATGATTGGGATACACACACCAGTACATACGGATACAACACTCCATGATTGGGATACACACACCAGTACATTCGGATACAACACTCCATGATTGGGATACACACACCAGTACATTCGGATACAACACTCTACAGTGCATCACGATGAACATGTGATAAGCATCAATCTATACATGTCTGTATGTCTACATGTAGATAAGTGTATCTACACTGGTGCATCCATACTGTTGTACACATGCCAAACTGTTGCTTGCATTTTTCTTCATTACAATCATACATAAACAGTGTCGTACAAAACATAATTTGGTCACATGGACATAAGTGTTTGACATACAAAAAAAGGGACAAGTTTTTTAATCTTTGTTATCTGAACATTTCAATTAGAAATTATCTGTTGTCTCATGAACGACAACTTGCAGTTCTAAGATGAGTGTGATCTTGTTTTATGTCCAGCCAAGGTGACCCCCGTCTCCAGCCAAGGTGACCCCCGTCTTGTGTACTGTACTTGTGAGCTGTAGTTTCATATTGATTCTGTTGCCATGGTTTCATGCTGTATTGAGCTTTGTTGACAGTAGATATTCAGTACAACTGTTTTCATTACAGGTAAGAGTAAAGAAGCTGAAATTAAAAGAATCAACAAAGAATTGGCCAACATCAGAAACAAGTTTAAAGGTAAGTAGATAACCTATAGTTTAACATCATGCTGCCAGTCAGCCTGCTGCCAGGGTTGTCCTGGGATTGATTCCTTGAGTCACCCGAACCCTTTGTTGCCATACACATGCTCTAGGATTCATGTCGTGTGCTGTCTCTCTCTCTCTCTCTCTCTCTCTCTCTCTCTCTCTCTCTCTCTCTCTCTCTCTCTCTCTCTCTCTCTCTCTCTCTCTCTCTCTCTCTCTCTCTCTCTCTCTCTCTCTCTCTCTCTCTTTGATTCCTTGAGTCACCCATTTGTTGCCATCTCTGGGATTCATGTAGGTGTCTCTCTCTCTCTCTCTCTCTCATCTTTGGGTGTTTTCTCTCTCTCTCTCTCTCTCTCTCTCTCTCTCTCTCTCTCTCTCTCTCTCTCTCTCTCTCTCTCTCTCTCTCTCTCTCTCTCTCTCTCTCTCTCTCTCTCTCTCTCTCTGATTCCTTGAGTCACCCATTTGTTGCCATACACATGCTCTGGGATTAATGCCGTATCAGGCACACTCACTCACTCACTCACTCGTGGAATGTTATAACTATCATGTCACCATCTAAGGTTTTGATGGTATTTTGAATGTTCATAGACTGTATTGGAAAACAAAGTGTTTTGTAGTATGAACTGCCCAAGATTTGTCACTATGCTAAGGGAGGTCAAGTGGTAACTAGTGTATTCAGCACAGAGTCAACATGGATACTAATTACTATGGAACGCAAGCTGTATGAACCTGGAGTGACCTGGGTATGTTGTTAGCCCCACAACTTTCCTGCACTTTTTGTTAGTATTTACATTGGTTGTTTTGGCATGACACCATTGTAGCAGCCTAGCTAGGAGTGTAGATATCAGTGGTCGTGGCCTTGATGCAGACTCGCTCCTACAGCCTGACACACATCAAGTCACTGGTCTAAAACAGTATACAGTCATTCACAGCATATTATTAGTTTGTACAAACCTAGAATCAACACTGAAATCCCAGCCTACTTACAGCTCCTAACAGGAATAGCCATGCTGGGCATTTATTTGATTTAAAAAACAACACTAGAAGGTTCACATCCTCAAAGATTCATTACATTTCCTTTCACAAGGAGTAACAGGGCTACAATGTAGGCATTACGTCTAACAGTGGCCAGGGCGTGGAAAGTAAGCGACAAGGCTACATGTGTAAATGTGAGCCAGGTGTTGGGGCACTGCCTGCTGTAGGCATGTACAGAAGCCCGCAACACACTGGTACAGCTGAACACTTCAGGGTCACTTTCTGTGGCAGACTTGCAGACTCAGCTTTACTGTGTCTCATGTGGTGTTGAGCTGCTCCATTATTTGTATTTAGAGCTTGTAGTTGTAAGTCTTTGACTTCCAGCAGCTTCAAAGTCTTTGACTTCCAGCAGCATCAAAGTCTTTGACTTCCAGCAGCATCAAAGTCTTTGACTTCCAGCAGCATCAAAGTCTTTGACTTCCAGCAGCATCAAAGTCTTTGACTTCCAGCAGCATCAAAGTCTTTGACTTCCAGCAGCATCTCTTTCCACCACTGTATACCATGTTACATGGATGTTACAGGGCCTTGTCGTGCTGATTGATCAGATGTTTGGGTCCATTAATTACATACAACAGAAAAACAGGTTCATGAATAGAACATTGACTCTCATAAATACACTTACAGACATAAATCTAGGCTGAGCGATCGCGGGATACACGCAATCGAAAATGGGTTCCCGCACTTCACAAATTTACAGGGGGGAGTGGTTACGATAAACAAGCGATTTTCTCGCATATTGTGATGTCCTGTGCACGATATTTTGTTAAAAAATTGGAGAAAATCTAGTCTGGGCAGTGTATCACAGAGACAATTTCATTGCTTACCTGTAAATGAAATGCAAGGTATGTGCCTTTTAACATCGTTATCCAATCACGTTTCTCGTTTAAAAATCGAAATCTGGCGATGTCACATGAATTACTTTGTTTTCTATTTATAGGGCACTCGCGCATGCGTGATTAATACCTTTTCGCTCACTTCCTTCATCCTTTTATCGATTGCTTAGCAGACAACCCATGTGGTTTATGTTAATGTTAGGAAAATCAGCTCGAATTACGTACTTTTTCATGTGTAGCGGTGCAAGTAAGACTGTCGTCAAGACAGTCAGATATCCACAGTCAGACATCCACAGTCAGATATCCACAGTCAGACATCCACAGTCAGACATCCACAGTCAGATATCCAGAGTCAGATATCCACATGTGCTTTCATTGTGGGATTGCTGTATTTTGTAGCTGTAACCAACATGGGTGTTTCCAAACAACAGCATCCTATAAGCTTTTCCTTTCAGTTGTTTGTTTAGGTTGAAGGGACTTGTGAACATGCCCCTTGTTGTCCCCCACTGCAACGCGGAACAAGTGACTATGTATTCAGCGTCATACGTACATTCGTTCCGATTCTTGTTAACGCGATATCTCATGAACCGTTGCCCCCAATGTCTTCAAATTTGGTCACAGCCTACATTGGGGGTTTACCCATACACCAGTCGATTTTGGTGACCTTGTCCTTATTTTCAAGGTCACCGCGACACTTTGACCACTTTTTAAACTCTTGTTAACGCGAAATCTCATTAACTGTTGTACCCAGTGTCTTCAAATTTGGTGACAGCCTACATTGGGGAATTACGCAGAGACCAGTTTATTTGGGTGACCTTGACCTTATCTTCAAGGTCACCATGACACTTTGACCACTTTTCAAACTCTTGTTAACGCAATATCTCATAAAACATTGCACCCAGTGTCTTCAATTATGTCGACAGCCTACATTGGGTGATTATTGAGACACCAGACATTTCAGGCATCTTGTATGTGACCAAAAAATGATATGTAGTAAATGTGTTATAAATATTCCATTCTTTAGCGTCAGCGGACATTGCCATATCAGTGGCAAACACTTGTTATAATCAGTGTTAAGAAGTGAGTATAGGTAGGGCCCCGAACTTACTTTCTGCTCTTTGCAGACTGTAGCTCAGTTGCTTGTCATACTGAGTCAGGTCAGCTTGTTGTACTGAGTCAGGTCAGCTTGTTGTACTGAGTCAGGTCAGCTTGTCATACTGAGTCAGGTCAGCTTGTCGTACTGAGTCAGGTCAGCTTGTCGTACTGAGTCAGGTCAGCTTGTCATACTGAGTCAGGTCAGCTTGTCGTACTGAGTCAGGTCAGCTTGTCATACTGAGTCAGGTCAGCTTGTCGTACTGAGTCAGGTCAGCCATCAACTCACAGCAGTTAATGACCCTTTTTTAATTACATGGAGCTAGACCTGAAATTTTCTTTCCTAGATAGTTATTGCTATCAATTATCATCAGTTTAGTTGAATTCTGATAATTAGCTGTTTGGCCAAAGCCTTCGTCAAGTAGAAATGTGTTTGTTCAAGGTTGAGGTTTTGCCACCGACAACCACTGTTTCATACTGACTTACAACGGTATTGGTCCAGGGATCATGTATAGTTTTTGCAGGCAGTTTGAGGGCCCTGCAGACTGACTGACTGACTGACTGACTGACTGAGTATGGTTTTACGCCGCTTTTAGCAATATTCCAGCTACATCATGGCAGGGGACACCAGAAATGGGCTTCACACATTGTACCCATGTGGGGATTCGAACCCGGGGTCTTCGGCATGACGAGCCAAAGCTTTAACCACTAGGCTACCCTACTGTCCCAGGGCCCTGCGGTTTAGAGTACTGTAGGTTACCATGATTACTTCACAGTGTGGGATCCGTCATTGATCTATGATTGATGGATGGATGAAATGACTGCTGTTTAAGGCACAATGTGGGACGCAGGATTTTTGTTTTTCTGCATCCATTCTCTTCCTTTGTGCATACTGGACAAACACTTGTATGTCGGGTGAAACCCTGATGATAGTTGTCATGTTGCATGTCCTCCTTCATTTGGTATAGACAGTTGTCTTGTCTGAATCTCTCGTCTCCCTGGGGCTCCTTTTCAATTTAAATGGGAATATTTGTTACAGTCAAAATTATATATATTCAGAGACTAAGCCTTAGTCTAACAGTTCCAGTTGTGTTCCTTATCTGACAGCAGGACAACCAGATCCACTATCATCACGTTCTGCAACTAGTCACTGAAACAAGAACACATTGGTCTAAATCAGAAAATGTTCAATGAGGACTGAAATATTTCAAAGATTGAGCAATTTCCAAGAAGAATAAATTGAGTGTGAAGCAAGAAACTTTTAAATGGATTAAAAATATGAATAAACCAGTGTGTGATTGCGTCTCATCTTGCTCTCTATCAGGTCTATATATACCGCCTATGCTGTGGGTTGTACATATGATTACTATTTGATACAGCTGTTATATCAAACTGATAACATAGATAACACCCGGGTAGAGACATGATAACTAACATATGTGTAGTCTGGCGATAATGTCCTTGAGATAATGAACTGACTACCTGCCAGTGAGGTTCTTAACACTTTCTGAGCTGTGCACATTGTCCAGAAACCTTTGGTCGTGTTTGAGTCCCGGATGGCCCAAGTCATGTTTCAAAGTTTATCAGCACCCCTGCATCTAGGTTCCACCAGAGTGGTAGATCACTTCACACTCTCCTGCCATTGAGCCGACAAGCTATTACATGTATATAACTCACTTGCTGTTGGACAATAAATCCAACTCACTCTTGACACTTTCAGTATCAAGCAGTTGTAGTACAATGGGTGTTCTGCATCACATGCGGCTTAGAGGCTTATTTATGGGACTTAAGCCCCCCAGCCCCCCTTAAAATCGGTGAGGGTGTAGCGCAAGGGTTAAGTCCCATATATAAGCCTCTAAGCCGCATGTGATGCAGAACACCCATTGTACTACTACTCAAACAATTAACAACAGTTGACTGTTAACAAAGCTACATGTTATAGTCATGTCAGGTATTTTCTTTACAAATTGATCTAAAATGTAGATTAAACTTGTACCAAGTACACCAAAGTGTATACTAGATGACCATTGTGTTTTCGCTGAACATGAGGGAAATGTTCAACAACTGACCTGAATTTCACAGTAGCATGAAATCTGTAAAGAGGCATTGTTTGTTTTCTTCTGTAAGTTTATAATAAGATTCAGTGAGAGTTGAGCTATTATCATTGCTTGTCAGCATTTAATGTTTATTTTATAATGGAAGATGTAAGTTTTCACCATGAATACAATCCTAACATGCTTCACGAGTTATAACTTTATAGCCCGTACAGCACCGTACAACTTTACACAAAGCCAGCCTGTTGTGTATAATACGCAAACAGCCAACATGGTGTTAAGTAAAACCCCTGTTATAAATCAATTAGGTTTCAGTTTGATGCTGAACATTGCGGCCAGGTCTTTTGTTTGGGAGTAGTTTTCCTCCAGCTAAGAGACAACCTACAGACCTGGCTGCTACTTCCATTGTTAATATGGAAAAGTTAATGATTGCATGCAAGGTTCTTAGTGGAAATCATTAATGATTCATGGTTGTATAACGGTCAAGGTGAAGCCATTACGTTTCCTTGAATTCATTTTCAGAGATGCATTGTTTGTTGTACTGTACCTCATGCAAGGACAAATTATATTCTGAAGCATGAATAACTTTATGTTCAAAACACTCATTGCTGGCTGGTTGTGAAGTATGGAATCAGAGATCCTCATTTAACCATCTAACGCATCCTTTTTCTCACCTTTTTTGTCATTGACTCGCCAACTCAACCATTCATGCCTATACTCACCAACTCAACCATTCATGCCTCCACTCACCAACTCAACCATCACTCATTAACTCAACCATTCATGCCTCCACTCACCAACTCACTGATGCATGCATTCACTTATTAATTCACTCATTGCATACATTCACTCACCAACTCACCAGTTGAGTCCCAACTTGTGCTTTCTCTCCACCTGCAGGATCCTGTAACCTCTGCTTGAACTCCAGATACAGCTTTCCCCAAGTTGTTGCCAAAGCATGTCTCCACCTTTCTCAACCTTGTACCACCCAAGTCTACCTTGTGCCCCCATGTACCACCATGCACCACCTTGTCCCACCTTGCACCACCATGCACCACCTTGTCCCACCTTGCACCACCTTGCACCACCTTGCACCACCATGCACCACCTTGCACCACCTTGCCCCACCTGCTAATGTGTAAGTCAGTGAAGCCCCAGCTGATGGCTCTCCAGACCAGGAAGTTGTGTTCAGTTATTGATTACCACGGGAACCACTGTTGATAGTGGTGATGAGGCTTTTGATGTCCAGCAACTCCAGGGATGTACTTCACAGTGCCAGACTCCAATCAGCCATTTACCCTGGACTTGCACTGATAATCCACTGATCTCCCCAGGGAAATGTGTCCCCAGCCTATAACATTGCTTATTTACATCAGAAAGTTGATATGTTGTATCACATTGACTCTCTTGAGAGGTGGTATGGAAGTTTCTTTACATTGGGGTGAAGTGTAAACTGATTGTATGCAATAGAAGTGTAAACTGATGGTATGCAATAGATCTGCAGTAAACAAAGTAGAAAAATATAGTTGCAAGCAACGATGAGGCTCCTTGGCTTTAGTTCTATCTAGCCTATTGTGTCTGTCACATATCTGATGAAAGTAGTAATAGTTTTAGTTAATATGAATCATATCTCTGCTAGTCGAATGCTCTTCTACTGGAAGTACTAGAAGGTCTTTAAGTTTCGATAAATTCATCACAAAACCTTTTTTTCTTGGATTAAAAAATGTCACTTGGGTATCATGAATTCTCTAGAGAACCAATGAAGATAGCAACTAAAGTGTGGAAAATATAATTTCACTTGTCCCTCTGTTGTCTTTGGAGATACATTACTGCAATCGGTAGTTATAATTGACACTAATAGCCCATTTGTACAGGTACATTTCGGTCAAAATCGGACAGTTGGCTCAGAGTTATGGGTGTTTGAATTGTATTTGAGGACTAGAAATCGTCCCAAACGGAACCAGAACACGTTTTTCACAGGCGAGCTGATCTTCCAAATACAGCGGGGGTCGTGTACCTTTTAAGAAGTTCTGGAGAAGAAATAGTTCCCTCTTTAAAAGGTTGTATCTCAGTGTTTTTGGGTCTACGGTCAAAACAATTAGTGTTCTGGAACCAAGACTTCGTCTATCATACTGGCACTTTTTGTGCAGAATTTGCACAATGGTTACACTGGACATCGGTTATGGAAGGTTTGGAATGTCTAGAGCTGATGGTTCGAGCTCAGCACATTTTGGGAGCAAACTACTCAGAACACTGCTGAAAAACATGGCCAAAAACTGAAAACAAAAGTAACTGCCAAACGGTACATTTTAGCGACTTGACCCGTTCAGGCAAAATTGTTGGGAATGCGATTGTGCATCTGTACAAGAGATTTGGAAGTATTGGAACAATTAGTTCTTGAGATATTTGCTGTCAAACTTTGAACTTTTGGAATTAATTTTGAATTATCTCCCCTTTGCTATTGGGCCTAGATCCTAGAGATTTTAAAGGGAATATCTTCACCTCTGTGGGCATCTGTGTGATTTTTTGTAGGTGATTCGTAGCATTGGTTTAGCAGGTATGTTTGGTCAAAAATAGGCTAAATAATAATAATAATAATAATAATAATCCGAGCGATTACAGTAGGTCTCCTGCTTAGAGGCAAGGAGCCTTAATAAGGCTTGCCATCATTCAGAGCAGTTTGTGTATAACATTCTGAAGCTGGTCATAGCGAGATATCGCCATGTCAGTACTGTATGGCACCAACCATTCATCAACACAAACACAGCTGTGTCTAGTGGGGCTGGCTATTACCATAGTTCATAGTCATTGATAGTTGTTAACTAAATAGCGCTTAGTTAATGTTAAAATGCAAGAAATGAACATATATCACGTCACTGTTAGTTGGTGACACATTTATGCTTAGGTCACAAACCAGACCACCATTCTGCACATTGTGGAGTGGAATAAACATAAACATGTAACTAGCTTTGATCACAATAGTTTATTTAAGATATCAATGGAACATTTATTATGTCAATAGTTATTATGATTCTTCCAGTCGACAGTAATTCTAACACTGAAGACCGCCTCCGTGGTGTAGTGATTAGAGCGTCCGCCCGGAGAGCGGAAGGTCGCTGGTTCGATCCCCGAACGCGTCATACCAAAAGACGTTTAAATATGGTACTTGTTGGTCCCTGTCTGGCGCTCGGCATTAATGGGTACAACAAGGACTGGTCGGCTCGGAGTCAGTATAATGTGTCTGAGTGGGGTATTCATGCTTCACTGCGGCATGGTATCTCAGTGGGCTAGCACTATAAAACCAGCTTCAGTCTGGGCTAGTACAAGCAGCCGCACATACACATACACACGCATGCACGTCGTCATATGAGCTAAATATTCTCAAGCACGACGTTAAACCCAATTTCACCTGACCTCTAACACTGAAACATGGCATGGGACACTGCTGTGTGCCAGAAACATTCGACTCCATTATGTGTATATTTATAGGTCTATCAGCTCCATACGTGTACCTGGGGGTTTCAGTAAAGTGCTATGAATGTCAAAACCTCCAGCTTCCTCCCATATATAGCTGTGCCATGACATAACTGAAATAACACTCAAAGGTTTTAAGCCAAATTCACATTTAAGCCCACAACAGCCATTGCAGTACAAATGTTGCAATATTAGTTTCACAGTGTTTTGAATTGGTGTACGGGACTGTAAGACCCTTGTAAATTCCATATTTCCTGAGGCGCAGCTGAAGGAAATACGGAATTTACAAGGGGCTTACAGACCCGTACACCCTTTCAAAACACTGTGTGACGAATTTATTACCTTTAAGATCTCTATATTTAACTTATCTTTAAAAAACCAGCATTCAATCTTCGGCAGAATGAGACGCAAAATGTTTCGCCATGATTTATCCTGATCGGTCATAAAGGGAGATAACTTGGGACGGCTTAGTTTATGATAAAAATGATCGAAGTTGAGGTTTTATTAAACGACAAATGAAATACAGAAACATTTTATTTTTTTTTTTTTTTATTGACACAAACAAATAAGAAGTTATGGCAACAATTTATTATTCTGTTTATGAAGCGATCAGCCATTTGGCAGCCACATTCCATCTAAGGTCAAGGTCATTTGTACAACCTGTTCAGAGTGTCACGTGACAGATTTGACGAGGTGTACAGTTCATACAACTTGGCAAATCCGCCTACATGGTTTCGTATGCTTTGGCTATTGACCAATCAGAGTTCGACAAATTTATCTCAAGGGTAATAATAACCCATACTCTGTGTATCACTGTATACAGGAAAGGGCTTAGATAACTGTTGTTAACATAAATAATGATGGCAGTCCTTGTCATTCAACACATCTTACAGATCACATTTATGAGGTTAGTTTCAAATGCAACAACAAAAAAATCCAGAACCCCAATAGATTGGAGGAGTTGGCATAGCTTAGTGGTTAAGGTGTTAGCTTGTCAACTGTCGAGCCAAGGTTCAAATCCTCATACAGGACAAGTACAAGTGGACATTTTCTGGTTCCTCCCCACCCTGATGTTTTTTAAATATTGCTGAAGGTTACTTGAGGCCAGTTCACCCCACAACCTTCGTTTCTAATTCTTGTTTCATGCCACACTCAAAATATTCCAACTATATGACATTAGTATGTACTTAATTCAGTACAGAAGTTACTCATGCTTGAAGGTGGTGCCTGACATAATGGAATGCTGTCTGTTGCAGGAGACAAGACCCTCGATGGCTACCAGAAGAAGAAATATGTCTGCAAGCTGCTGTTCATCTTTCTGCTGGGACATGACATTGATTTCGGTCACATGGAGGCCGTCAATCTGCTCAGCTCCAACAAGTATACAGAAAAACAGATTGTGAGTGTCAGAATACACAATATAAAACATCAACAATCTTGTTACAAGATCAATCTCCCCGAGGAATGTGATGTGTTACTTAACTGTATGGTGATTGCCTTTGCTCCATGTTTATTCATGAACAAAGAAATCTTTGAACTGCTCATGTTGAAAGTCTGCCAGCAGCGTTGTATTTCCCTATAGCTGTGTTGATCGTCAATGGAAACTATAGGTACAGAATAGAGTGCAATATATCTGCTGATAGAAGTTTGGATAAAGCTTTGTGTACTAGTTTTTAAGGCAGGCTTTCAGATTCTGTTATTTTTTTAGGATGTTCTAAAGATTTAGGAGCACTCAAAGAATGGTCAAATATATATTGAAGACTGAACTGTCAACTGAATGGACTAGTGACAGTGTGACTACTATATCCCTTGCCCACACAGGAGATGACTGAGGTGTTCCTGGAAATTGTGGAAAGAAGTACCTGTAACTAATACCACTGTTGTGGCTACAACTAATTATGTATATTTGGCAGCCAATATAGGACTTCAGTTTTAGTGACACTGCATTAACAAATACATTATATATGTTATAATGCCGTAGAGGTAGCTTTCTTACAAATATATGATGATGATTGTTCAGTATTTGAGAAGGATGTCATACTAAACCTTGGGTTAACAGGGTGATATCAGTTTCTGGTCTTGCTGAGCACAATTCCCCACAAGGATGACAAATCTAATTAAGGTTTGCCCTGATATGACTTGAGTATTGCTTATGTTGCTATGAAATCTCTCACTCACTCTCTCACTCTTTCACTCACTCACTGACTGTCTGCAGGGCTACCTGTTCATCTCTGTGCTCATCAGTGCAAGCAGTGATCTCATGAAGCTGGTCATACAGTCAATCAAGAATGACCTCGGCAGTCGCAACCCCATCCACGTCAACCTGGCACTGCAGTGTGTTGCCAACATCGGCAGCCGCGAGATGGCAGACACTCTCAGCTCAGACATTCCTAGGCTGCTGGTCTCAGGGTAAGACACAAAATGAAAGTTGTAACCAATGTAATTTAGGCTTAAGTGCAGGTGTTGAGGGCACCTGTTGCCCATGATCCAAAGTGCTGCCGTTATCTGAGAGGATTTGTATCCCACGTGATTGCCAGAATTTCAACTACAGTGTGAATCATCCCTTATTTTCCCGAGTAAACATTCTTGATATGTCTTATCTCTACCTTTGAATGGTGTTTCACCGAAGACCTCCACCACTGCAGCTTTCATGTGTGTCATATACCGTGCACTGAAGTGGATATTTTGTGCCCCTTTATATGGGTGAAAGTAGTGCTGCAGTTTGTCTCCCTTTATCACATTATGGAGATCCCAGTGGTATCTCTAGGGAGGAGGTTTATTCATGTTATGATTGGATTCAGCTGGAGTAGAAACCAGTGTTCAAGAGATGATGTGAAGTGTTTGCCCTCTCTAAATCCCTCAACATTGATCTGTCATGCTGGAAATATATTACAGAAGCGAACAAAAACACATGTTCATGCAAGTTTGATCCAGTGATACGATCCACTGACCAGTGTGTCTCCAGTATATTAAGATTGATGTGCTAGATGCATTCCATACTTAATCTTATATGTTGGTATTATTTGAACGACAATTTGCTAAATTCTGTGGAATTTACATCAGAATGGAGTCACTTACTTAGCAACAGTCCAGGCCAGCTATTCTCGAAACGTTCGTAGCCCTATGAACATCTTAAGTTCATTCTTAACACATTGGCTACGATCAAAGTTAAGAATTCTTAGGGCTACGAACGTTTCGAGAATAAGGGCCCTGGATAATTATCAATGCTGATAGGCTGTTTAAGCTGGAATGTTTGTTTCTTCTGGAAACTGAACAGTGCATGAAGATTCCCATTTCTAGTAGTCCAGGTTCTCACTGCATGAATAACTCCACTTCCAGTGACACGATCGACTCCGTGAAGCAGAGCGCAGCGCTCACCCTCCTGAAGCTACTTCGGTCCTCTCACGATCTGATTCCCATGGGGGAGTGGACGTCCCGGATCGTCCATCTGCTCAACGATCAACACATGGTAAGAGACACGCAGACACTACACACAGTGGGGTCGGTGTATCCTACACAGAGTCCATGACCCTGGGTTGTTCGCTAAAACTTTTCTGGGAGTGGACCTCGCGTCATCATTGTATGTATGTAAGCCACAGAACCTGGTGTATAACTGTCTATATAACCAGGTGAAAATCAGGGTCCATGACTGGGCTTGTATTAATGTTTGATTATGTTTTTGACCAACAACCTTAAGCCATTCTCTTCCATTATTAAGTTTCAACCTCTGTTTCACTGCCATTTGTTTCAGGGAGTAGTCACGTCAGCAGCCAGTCTGATCGAGGCTCTGGTCAAGAAGAACCCAGAAGAATACAAAGGATGTGTCTCATTGGCTGTGTCCAGACTCAGCAGGGTAAGTGTCAGTAGCAGGGAGAGGCGGGGTACAGGTCAGCAGGGAGAGGCAGGGTACAGGTCAGCAGGTGTACAGTAGCAGGTCAGCAGGGAGAGGCAGGGTACAGGTCAGCAGGGAGAGGCAGGGTACAGGTCAGCAGGTGTACAGTACAGGTCAGCAGGTGTACAGTACAGGTCAGCAGGTGTACAGTACAGCAGGTGTAGTACAGGTCAGCAGGGTACAGGTCAGCAGGTGTACAGTACAGGTCAGGGAGGGGTAGAGGTCAGGGTACAGGTCAGCAGGTGTGTACAGGTCAGCAGGGTACAGGTCAGGTGTACAGGTACAGGTCACAGTACAGGGGAGATGTACAGTACAGGTCAGCAGGTGTACAGTACAGGTCAGCAGGGTAGGCAGTACAGGTCAGCAGGGTGTACACAGGAGGGGTACAGGTCAGCAGGCAGGTCAGCAGGTCAGAGGCAGGGTACAGGTCAGCAGGTGTACAGTCAGCAGGTCAACAGGGGAGATGTAGGGTACAGGTCAGCAGGTGTACAGTACAGGTCAGGTCAGAGGTACAGTACAGGTCAGCAGTGTACAGTACACAACAGTCCAGATGTAGGGTACAGGTCAGCAGGGGTACATGTAGGGTACAGGTCAGCAGGTGTACAGTACAGGTCAGCAGGGTGTACAGTACAGGTACAGGTCAGCAGGTGTACAGTAGTAGCAGGTCAGCAGGGAGATGTAGGGTACAGGTCAGCAGGTGTAGAGTACAGGTCAGCAGGTGTACAGTACAGGTCAGCAGGTGTACAGGTACAGGTCAGTAGGGAGAGGCAGGGTACAGGTCAGCAGGTGTACAGTACAGGTCAGCAGGTGTACAGTACAGGTCAGCAGGTGTACAGTACAGGTCAGTAGGGAGAGGCAGGGTACAGGTCAGCAGGGAGAGGCAGGGTACTGGTCAGCAGGGAGAGGCAGGGTACAGGGCAGGGAGGGCAGGGGTACAGGTCAGCAGGTGTAGAGGCAGGGTACAGGTCAGCAGGTGTACAGTACAGGTCAGCAGGTGTACAGTACAGGTCAGCAGGTGTACAGGATCAGGGGTACAGGGTACAGCAGGGAGAGGCAGGGTACTGGTCAGCAGGGAGAGGCAGGGTACTGGTCAGCAGGGAGAGGCAGGGTACAGGTCAACAGGTGTACAGTACAGGTCAACAGGGATAAGTGAAAAAGTGATAAACGGTGCTGCTTGACTTCTTGGTCATAGGATAATTACCATGCATACAGGCCACACATGACTGGCTGTTCCAAGCTCAGAAGTGAGGGACGATGTGAAGAATTTACTATGGGGCACGAACACATTGACATGAAAAGGAACACTTGTCGTTTCAGATTGTGACGTCCTCCTACACAGATCTCCAGGATTACACATACTACTTCGTGCCGGCGCCATGGCTGTCTGTCAAACTCCTGCGACTCCTGCAGAACTACCCACCTCCAGGTGAGACATGCTGCAATGTTTTGTCTTGTGTCAGGATGCAGACAATTCTCCAAACAAGAAACTTAGAAATAATGATACCAGAACTATTCACCTCCAGTTGTGACATGCAGGACTGAGACAGTTTGGGTAAAACAAGTGTAGCAAGTTTCACTATTATTTGTATTGTTCAGCCTAAAAACAACACATATTCATAAATGGACAACACTTGTTCAGGCAATTAAATTCTCAAAATCTGATATTTCCATTTCTTCCACAGAGGACCCAAGTGTGAGGACCAGACTTACAGAGTGTCTGGAGACAATCCTCAACAAGGCCCAGGAACCTCCCAAGTCCAAGAAGGTCCAGCACTCAAATGCCAAAAACGCTGTCCTGTTTGAGGCCATCAACCTGATCATCCACATGGACAGTGACCCCAATCTTCTTGTTCGAGCATGTAACCAGCTGGGACAGTTCCTCCAACACAAGGAAACAAACCTCAGGTGCAGTTGTCTCCCCTTGTGTACCAGTCAGCTGGTCATCATACATATTTATCCCCCGCAATGCGTCTGTCCGTCTGTGCAAATTCGTCTTTTCTGAACGTAAAAAACGTTAAATATTTCTTCACCAAACTTTGCACATAGATAGGTCTGGTGGTGAACTGGTGCCTTTTGGTAGTTTAGGATATCTGAATAAAATATTATTTGTGTTTCCGTGACAACAAGTTTTACTTTGCCTGAAATTGGTGGAGATACTTCTCTTCAGCTGTCAGTTACCAGCTAGTAGGGATCCAGTGGCATGTAGAGATATACAGTTGGCCTGATCATGCTGTGTCGTAATAGAAGTGTTCATGCTATGTGAAATGGGTGTTGATGCTGCGAGATGCTGAAGTTGCAAGGTGTTGATCCTGCAAGGTGTTGATGCTTCATGTCATGCAGCGTGGTGTTCCACTTGCAGGTACCTTGCGCTGGAGAGCATGTGTCTGCTGGCCACGTCCGAGTTCTCTCATGAGGCGGTCAAGAAGCACCAGGACACAGTCATCACTGCCCTCAAGGTCAGTCTACTGCAGGTCACGGGTATCGGGGGATTTATTGCTACACATCCCAGTAGAGTCAACGTATCTGGCTTTTGTATCAGTGTGTACATGACACGCAGCTTGTACATGTGGGACCTGGTGAAGGAATAGTGTCCAGCATGTGTAATAGAAAAGATAAGCATGGTTTCGTATTAAATTGTATTGGAAAAGCAAGATTTTATGGATGTCAACTTCTTTATTGTGAATAACATGACTTTTCGGAGTGTGTGCTTGCTCATTTATCAGGTGATAAGGCAAGCATACACTCCGAAACGTCATGTTATTCACAATAAAGAAGTTGACATCCATAAAATCTTGCTTTTCCTATGTACTCCACTTCTAAATGCCCTTCAAAGATTTAAATTGTATTGCCTTTATTTGGACAGTACTTATTTGAACTTAAGACAAACTTACGAACAAATCCGAGATAAGGATGGAGTGAACAAGTAATGTCCCTGTATTGTTCCTATGTAAGTCTTATCCATGTTCCATGCAGACTGAGCGGGACGTGAGTGTACGGCAACGAGCTGTGGACCTGCTGTACGCCATGTGTGACCGCACCAACGCGGAGGAGATTGTGGGGGAGATGTTGGAGTACCTGGAGACAGCGGACTACTCCATCCGGGAGGAAATGGTCAGTAGGAAATGGTCAGTACCGGTCTTGGGTGTGACGCTATGTAGTAGCAGGTGATGGCACAGTGGGTAGTAAGAATCGAAGACTGTCAGAGGAGGCCACTGTCTTGAGTGTGACGCTATGTAGTAGTAGCAGGTGATGGCACAGTGGGTAGTAAGAATCGAAGACTGTCAGAGGAGGCCACTGTCTTGAGTGTGACGCTATGTAGTAGCAGGTGATGGCACAGTGGGTAGTAAGAATCGAAGACTGTCAGAGGAGGCCACTGTCCAACTAACTTCAGGCAAACTGGCTACCATGACAACTTTAATGGTGGCATCGATGGCATAAAATTTACTCGTTTTTCCAAGGAATATTAACAATCACTAGATCTGTAAAATACAAACAAATGAGAACATGCCCCATTAGCACTGCCTATTGTGTTTTGTCTCCAGGTTCTGAAAGTAGCCATCTTGGCTGAGAAGTATGCAGTGGACTACACCTGGTATGTTGACGTCATCCTCAACCTCATCAGGATCGCAGGAGACTACGTTAGTGAGGAGGTAAGTGCTTCTATATAAAAGAAATTAAACTATACTGAGATGTGTATTTTTAAAGGATAAAAATCTAAAGCACTAAAAGCATCAGGTTCAGTTCAGTGGGGATTGTTAGATTGTTAGATTGACAGGATAGTCACAGTTGCCACTTCATTGTTGACTTCAAACATTTTGTCTTATTGACTTATACATACTCAGAACCACATGTATTTAATTGGCTGATCAAGTTTCCATAAAATCGTGTTGTTTTCAAATTTTTGTGGCTGAACATAAGGGAATACTCTGTATCTTTAATGTTCTCCTTCCCTCAGGTGTGGTACAGGGTCATACAGATCGTCATCAACAGGGACGATGTACAGGGTTATGCGGCAAAGACCGTGTTTGAGGTGAGTCAAGAAAGACAACTCATGACGAGACCTGCTGTAGTTGATGTGATGTCATTATCTGTGTCAAAAGCTGGAGGTCAGAAAGTAACATGGCATTGGTAGCCACAGAGGATGTCCAATAAAACCTGATGTTTACCTACTGCCAAGGCATCCTCTTTGATACAGGTACTGTGTTTATTGAGAAATACCCAGGAGCCATGCATCACCACAGCTTTGTTTGGACGTCATACCTCCAACACCCTTGGCTCAGTGGACAGAATGTTTTTGTACTCAAGTTTTCATATTTGGCTCAGAATCAAGTTACAGTGACTGGGCTTGGGGTGTTTGTGATGATAGAATGTTTTATACTGTTTAATGGAGGATGACTGATAGCACCAACTCCACTCTTCCTAAGCTGGGCGGTGGGGTAATCTAGTAGTTAAGACATTCGCTCGTCAGGCTGAAGACCCAGGTTCGATTTCCACATGGGCACAATGTGTGAAGCCCATTTCTGGTGTCCCCCGCCATGATATTGCTGAAATATTGCTAAAAGTGGCTTAAAACTAAACTCACTCACTCACTTCCTTAGCTGCCTGTGAATACTGATGAGTTGGGAGCGAATACTACTTCCGAGTTGTGAGATATCTTTATCAGTCTTTCATCTCTTCAGTTCAGCCAGTCACAGTTAGTGACAAATGTCACTTCTAGCCTGACGACTGCTGCTTTGGAAGCTGATCTGTATTACCTGTATTTTACCTGCCTGTTTCACTTAACCATCTAGAACAGAGGGTGGTCTAATAGTCCGATGCCTGTGACAGGGTAAGAAGTATAACTTGTAATGCCCTGTTGACTTGTATTGCCAGGCCCTGCAAGCACCAGCCTGCCACGAGAACATGGTGAAAGTTGGGGGATACATTCTGGGAGAGTTCGGTAACCTCATTGCGGGCGATCCAAGGTCAAGGTAAGTCTAGTTGTATGACAGTCTTTAACTTCAGCCACTGATACAAAGCTTGAGTCCAGTGATATTCCACAGGGATCTAATACTACTGGCTCGTTGTAAAGGCTGACACTGTGTGGCCTGTGTGTCAGTGTACCAGGTGTTGGTTGCTCATGCTTTCAGTCACTGGATTGCCTTGCCCAGACATGATGATATAAGGCCAGTGATACAGATGGAATAGGCTTGCTTCTCACTTACCCGTTTTCCCTGGTACTGGGTCAGTCAATAATAAGCCCTTTAATTAAGATGCCAAAATGTAGTCCCCCAGACCTGGATCCATGTTCAGGGCCTCTGTGGCTGCATGTTACCATGTACTGCTGGTAATTACATGAGATCAGTGTACCACTGGTAGTGTGTTCCTTCACTGCTGGTAATTACATGAGATCAGTGTACCACTGGTAGAGTATCTCCAACTGAGTTCAGTTACTCAAGATGTCCTGCTGCAGTAATTACATGAGATCAGTGTACCACTGGTAGAACTGCTGGTAATTACATGAGATCAGTGTACCACTGGTAGAACTGCTGGTAATTACATGAGATCAGTGTACCACTGATAGTACTGCTGGTAATTACATGAGATCAGTGTACCACTGGTAGTACTGCTGGTAATTACATGAGATCAGTGTACCACTTGTAGTGATGGTAGATAATTACATGAGATCAGTGTACCACTGGTAGAACTGCTGGTAATTACATGAGATCAGTGTACCACTGGTAGAACTGCTGGTAATTACATGAGATCAGTGTACCACTGGTAGAACTGCTGGTAATTACATGAGATCAGTGTACCACTGGTAGAACTGCTGGTAATTACATGAGATCAGTGTACCACAGGTAATATGGTAGGTAATTACATGAGATCAGTGTACCACAGGTAGCTGGTAGGTAATTACATGAGATCAGTGTACCACAGGTAATATGGTAGGTAATTACATGAGATCAGTGTACCACTGGTAGTATGGTAGGTAATTACATGAGATCAGTGTACCACAGGTAGTATGGTAGGTAATTACATGAGATCAGTGTACCACTGTACCACTGGTAGTATGGTAGGTAATTACATGAGGCTCAGTGTACCACAGGTAATCGATGGTAGGTCTTAATTACGAGATCAGTGATGGTTATCCCTCTGGGCTGTGTACCACTGGTAGTATGGTAGGTAATTACATGAGATCAGGTAGTACCACATGGAGTCAATTACATGAGATCAGTGTACCACAGGTAGTATGGTAGGTAATTACATGAGATCAGTGTACCACAGGTAGTATGGTAGGTAATTACATGAGATCAGTGTACCACTGGTAATATGGTAGGTAATTATACAGATACCACATGGTAGGTAATATGAGATCAGTGTACCACAGGTAATATGGTAGGTAGTTACATGAGATCAGTGTACCACTGGTAGTATGGTAGGTAATTACATGAGATCAGTGTACCACTGGTAGTATGGTAGGTAATTACATGAGATCAGTGTACCACTGGTAGTACTGCTGGTAATTACATGAGATCAGTGTACCACTGGTAGTATGGTAGGTAATTACATGAGATCAGTGTACCACAGGTAGTATGGTAGGTAATTACATGAGATCAGTGTACCACTGATAGTACTGCTGGTAATTACATGAGATCAGTGTACCACAGGTAGAACTGCTGCGGTTGTATGATGAGTTTAGAATGAGATGAAGAATTACCCACCATGATGTTGCATCACCAGTGTGTTCACCTGTCATCTAATGTTGTGTTGCCAGGCTACAGTATTAGAGGAGATGCCACCGTTCCCAGAGCGGGAATCCTCCATCCTGGCCAAGTTGAAGAAGAAGAAGCCGTCGAGCGTCCCCGAGCAGACTGAGGCCAAGGAGCAACACCGACTCCCTGCAGCCCAGATGAACATCAACGCCGTCGCCGACTCCAACCAACCTCCCCCCGTCAGTGTAAGTACCCATCTCTCATACCACCACTCTCCCCGGTCAGTGTAAGCACCCATCTCTCATACCACCACTCTCCCCGGTCAGTGTAAGTACCCATCTCACATACCAACCATCTCTCATACCACCACTCTCCCCAGTCAGTGTAAGTACCCATCTCTCATACCACCTGTCTCTCATACCACCACTCTCCCCTGTCAGTGTAAGTACCCATCTCTCATACCACCACTTCCCCGTCAGTGTACCACCCATCTCTCCTACCACCACTCTCCCGTCAGTGTAAGTACCCATCTCTCATACCACCCATCTTCTCATACCACCACTTCCCTGTCAGTGTAAGTACCCATCTCTCATACCACCTGTCTCATCCACCCATCCATCTCCACCATCTCTCATCCCCACCATCTCTCTCATACCACCAATCTCTCATACCACCTGTCCCATACCACCTGTCTCATACCACCCATCTCTCATACCACCAATCTCTCATACCACCCATCTCTCATACCACCCATCTCTCATACCACCCGGCTCTCATACCACCCATCTCTCACCTCACCTCACCTTCATACCACCCATCTCTCATACCACCTCCCTTCATACCACCCATCTCTCATACCTCCCATCTCTCATACCCCACCTCCTTCATACCACCCATCTCTCATACCACACCCGTCTCTCTCTACCACCTGTCTCTCATACCATCTCTCATCAACCTTCATACCACCTCTCTCATACCATCTCTCACCACCCATCTCTCATACCACCTCCTTTTCATACCACCCATCTCTCATACCATCCATCTCTCATACCACCTCCTCCATACCACCCATCTCTCATACCACCTCCTTCCATCTCTCTATACCACCTCCTTCATACCACCTCTCTCATACCACCCATCCACACTCTCTCTCATACCACCCATCTCTCATACCACCTGTCTCTCATACCACCCATCTCTCATACCACCCATCTCTCATTCACCACCACCTCTCATCTCTCTACACCCATCCACCTCACCTCCACCTCTCATACCACCCATCTCTCATACCACCTCCTTCATACCACCCATCTCTCATACCACCCATCTCTCATACCACCTCCTTCATACCACCCATCTCTCATACCACCCATCTCTCTTACCACCCATCTCTCATACCACCCATCTCTCATACCACCTTCATACCACCCATCTCTCATACCACCCATCTCTCTCATACCACCCATCTCATCCATACCACTCTCCCCCACCTCAAGTACCACCCATCTCTCATACCACCCATCTCTCATACCTCACCCATACCACTCTCATACCACCCATCTCTCCTGATACCACCCATCTCTCTACCATACCACCCATCTCTCATACCACCCCCCCCTCATACCACCCACCTGTCTCTCATACCACCCATCTCTCATACCACCCATCTCTCATACCACCACTCCCTCCCATACCGCTCTCTCTCATTACCACCCTGTCTCTCATACCACCCATCTCTCATACCACCCATCTCTCTCATACCGTCTCTCATACCACCTGCCACCTCTCATACCACCCACTCCATACCACCCACCTGTCTCATACCACCCACCCTCTCTCATACCACCATCCTCTCCTTACCACCCATCTCTCATACCACCCATCTCTCATACCACCTGCTCTCATACCACCGTCTCTCTCATACCACCCACCCGTCTCTCATACCACCCACCCATCTCTCATACCACCCACCCGTCTCTCATACCACCCACCCGTCTCTCATACCACCCGTCTCCCTTACCACCCATCTCTCATACCACCCATCTCTCATACCACCCATCTCTCATACCACCCATCTCTCCATACCACCCGTCTCTCATACCACCCATCTCTGTGTGTGCAGGTTTCATCACCGACAAGTACCGGATCTGCGATACTGCTTGAGCTGGACTCAGCAGCGCCTACATCAACAGCGGCACCCTCTGGTGGCTCGGCAGGGTACCTGGTGGATGTGTTCGACACGCTGGGAAGTGGGGGAGTAGTAGCAGGCACATCCAATGGTCTGGAGTCAAATGGCACAGCAGGGGCAGATGAAGGACTCAGAAAGTATGTACAAGAGTTTCAGGAAATAAGGCAGTAATTAAGTGGCTATAATTTAAAGTTCGATGTTACTGGATCACAAGGTGTGGCTGCCGAATGTTGTGTCCAGCCACTGGTTTCCTTGGACAAGAGGACCGCCTCCGTGGTGTAGTGGTTAGAGCGTCCACCCGGAGTGCGGAGGGTCGCGGGTTAGATCCCCGACTGCGTCATACCAAAAGACGTTAAAATATTGTACTTGTTGGTCCCTGCCTGGGGCTCGGCATTAATGGGTTCTACAAGGACTGGTCGGCTCGGAGTCAGTATAATGTGTCTGAGTGGGATATTCATGCTTCACTGCGGCATGGTATCACAGTGGGCTAGCACTATAAAACCAGCTTCAGTGTGGGCTAGTACAAGCAGCCGCACATACACATACACACGCATGCACGTCGTCATATGAGCGAAATATTCTCAAGCATGACGTTAAACCCAATTCCACCACCACCACCACCTTGGGCAAGAGCTAATGTTTCATGCCATCTATGACACTGCTGGAACATTACTGACTGTTGGGTGAAACGTGCTCATTAATTTTACTCACTTGCTCAACGGTCTCAACTTGGACATAAAACCTTTCCCATTCATGTTCACAAATGTCTAATGTGATGCCTTGTTCCGGCAGTGGAGTGGAAGAAGCTTCTTTCTTTAGTTTTATGTTACGGAATGCAATGACATGAAATGTTGAAAGACCTTGTCAAAAAAGGCCTTTAAAACAATAGGAATTAGAAAAAAAATCCCACTTTTGAACAACATAAGACTTGTTGACAATTAAGGGCTGTTAGTTTGGAATCTTAGATATACCCCTGCCTCCTACACATGTACTCATTGTTGCAGGTTCATTTTGAAGCACAACGGGGTGTTGTACGAGAATGACTTGCTACAGATCGGCATCAAGTCGGAGTATAGACAGAACCTAGCCCGGATCGGTGTCTTCTATGGAAATAAAACATCATTCCAGTTTACTAACTTCAAGGCTGACCTCAACACAACAGGGCCACTTTCCTCTGATATCCTTTACAGTTGTCTGGTTACAACGTAGTAGCTCAACGTTTACAACGTAGTAGCTCAACGGTTGTTTGTGTCTTCTTAGGATGAGCATCTCCTTGCTGAAATAGGCACAGGCATAGAACAGACATTCTCTTGTACAAACAAGTGTCTGCATAGTCCAAGTCACATGACTTAAGCTGTAGGTTGACCGGTTCCTTGTCCATCCTCCATGTGATAGTATTCAAAGTTGTCTGGCTTTGTAAATGAAAGTCATGGACATTTCATGTGATTAGCATGACCTTCTCCAACTGTTTATGCAACATTCATGACCTGCCACACAAGGGTTGTACTTGATGACTTGACACTAGGGTTGTACTTGATGACCTGACACACTAGGGTTGTACTTGATGACCTGTCACACTAGGGTTGTACTTGATGACCTGTCACACTAGGGTTGTACTTGATGACCTGAGATACTGGGGTTGTACTTGATGACCTGACACTAGGGTTGTACTTGATGACCTGACACACTAGGGTTGTACTTGATGACTTGACACTAGGGTTGTACTTGATGACCTGACACACTAGGGTTGTACTTGATGACCTGTCACACTAGGGTTGTACTTGATGACTTGACACACTAGGGTTGTACTTGATGACCTGACACACTAGGGTTGTACTTGATGACCTGAGACACTAGGGTTGTACTTGATGACCTGACACACTAGGGTTGTACTTGATGACCTGAGACACTAGGTTGTACTTGTGACCTGCACACACTAGGGTTGTACTTGATGACCTGAGACACTAGGGTTGTACTTGATGACCTGTCACACTAGGGTTGTACTTGATGACCTGAGACACTAGGGTTGTACTTGATGACCTGACACACTAGGGTTGTACTTGATGACCTGACACACTAGGGTTGTACTTGATGACCTGACACACTAGGGTTGTACTTGATGACCTGACACACTAGGGTTGTACTTGATGACCTGACTAGGACCTTGATGACCTGTCACACTAGGGTTGTACTTGGTGACCTGTCACACTAGGGTTGTACTTGATGACCTGGACACACTAGGGTTGTACTTGATGACCTGTCACACTAGGGTTGTACTTGATGACCTGTCACACTAGGGTTGTACTTGATGACCTGACACACTAGGGTTGTACTTGTCACACTAGGGTTGTACTTGATGACCTGACACACTAGGGTTGTACTTGATGACCTGACACACTAGGGTTGTACTTGATGACCTGAGACACTAGGGTTGTACTTGATGACCTGTCACACTAGGGTTGTACTTGATGACCTGACACACTAGGGTTGTACTTGACACACTAGGGTTGTACTTGATGACCTGACACACTGGGGTTGTACTTGATGACCTGACACACTAGGGTTGTATTGATGATGACCTGAGATACTGGGGTTGTACTTGATGACCTGAGACACTGGGGTTGTACTTGATGACCTGAGACACTGGGGTTGTACTTGATGACCTGCCACAAAAGGGTTGTACTTGTTGACCTGAGACACTGGGGTTGTACTTGATGACCTGAGACACTGGGGTTGTACTTGATGACCTGAGACACTGGGGTTGTACTTTATGACCTGCCACAGAAGGGTTGTACCAGAGAGATCATAAGTTTCGGCATGTTTACCTTTGGTATGAGGAATGTCATACTTAGTTGAGGAATGATGTTGTAAGGATGGTTTGGAGTTACACACTTGTGTACAGAAAGGAATGAAACCTGATGACAGACAAGTGAACATGCAATTGTTTCCTTGACGGTCTCACCCCTCCAGATGACGCCGAAGGTTGTGGAACCTACGATAGATGGTGGTGCTCAGGTGCAGCAAATGTTCAACATAGAGTGCATCACTGATTTCTCACAAAACCCAACTCTAGAAATGTCATATATGTAAGTAAATCTCACAAATCCCAACTCGAGAATTGTAATATATGTAAGTAGATCTCACTAATCCAAACTCAAGACATGTTTTAACTAATTTCAGCAACTTGTATCTTTGACAGAAATAACTGATGAATATTAAGTTTCAACATTTCTGAAATGTTTAGTGGTCCTGCACACAGTTTTTATCCTGTATTCTACCACTGATCACTGACTGACCGACTGACATTGTTGCTCCTCAGACACAGCGGAGCTGCCCAGAAAATGACCCTGAAGCTGCCTGTGTTCCTCAATAAATTCATAGAACCTGCAGAAATGAACTCGGAATCATTCTTTACAAGGTGGAAAGCACTTAGCCAGTAAGTTACTTTGTTTCTTTCAATGTTCATTTTCCACTCATTGTCATACATGTCTGAATTCAAGGAATTGCTTAGCCAGGTGTATTTTTTAAGTTATCTGACTGGGATCCGTTTCACAAAGCTATCGTAGCACTACGACTGTCGTAAGTTTGTGTTACAGTATAGGAGGTACGACAGTCGTAAGTTTGTGTTACAGTATAGGAGGCTACGGTAGCTTTGTGAAACAGTTCCTTTGTTCCTTTTGTTCCAACATCTTCTTTCAGTTTTTGTCATGGATGGTGAATGTGCGAGTGCATGGATGGTGAATGTGCGAGTGCATGGATGGTGAATGTGCTTGGATGGTGAGTGCATGGATGAGTGAATGTGAGTGCATGGATGAATGTGTGAGTGCATGGATGGTGAATGTGTGAGTGCATGGATGGTGAATGTGGGAGGGCATGGATGGTGAATGTGAGAGTGCATGAATGGTGATTGTGTGAGTGCATTGATGGTGAATATGCGAGTGCATGAATGTTGAATGTGCGAGTGCATGGATGGTGAATGATGTGTGAGTGCATGGATGGTGAATGTGAGAGTGCATGAATGGTGAATGTGTGCATGAATGTTGAATGTGATGCATGAATGTGTGAATGGCAAATGTGTGGAGTGCATGAATGGCATAATGTGTGAGTGCATGAATGGTGAATGTGTGAGTGCATGAATGGTGAATGTGTGAGGGCATGAATGTTGAATGTGTGAGTGCATGAATGGTGAATGTGTGAGTGCATGAATGGTGAATGTGTGAGTGCATGAATGGTGAATGTGTGAGTGCATGGATGGTGAATGTGTGAGGCATGGATGGCGAATGTGGGATGTGCATGAATGTGTGTGAGGGCATGAATGTTGAATGTGTAAGGGCATGGATGGTGAATGTGTGAGGGCATGAATGGTGAATGTGTGAGTGCATGAATGTTGAATGTGTAAGGGGGCATGGATGGTGAATGTGTGAGTGCATGAATGGTGAATGTGTGAGTGCATGGATGGTGAATGTGTGAGTGCATGAATGTTGAATGTGTGAGTGCATGAATTAATGAGTGCATGAATGGCTGAATGTGTGAGGGCATTGACTGTGTGTTCGTGTGAGTGATCCCCACACGGGTACAATGTGTGAAGCCCATTTCTGGTGTCCCCTGCCATGATGTTGCTGGAATATTGCTAAAAGCGGCATAAAACCAAACTCAGTCAGTCAGTCGTGTGAGTGAGTGGGTACAGTGTGACAGTGTGTGAATGTTGAGAATGTGAGAGGTCAGAGTATTGAGGCCGAAGTAATTGTTGATGTTCCCTTTCTGCTTTCAGACCAGATCAGGAGTGTCAGAAGATATTTAAGGCCCAGTTTCCAATAGATACAGAACAAACAAAGGCAAAGGTAAGAGTCTCTGTAAACAACTGTCCCGACTCTGAGCCCCACTAGTCCAACTGGAAACAGTGTGTCAACCCATATCAGCTGGAGCCGAGTTTGGGATTACATTTCCTCAGTATTACAGATTCTAGAACCTTTCTGGGTTTATTCCCATCTGGGATTTGAGCCCACACTCTCAGAGTCTGGCGCACAGTCTGCGATCATGGCGTATTGCACGTCGTCATACCCTGCTGGTGTGGCTTGATAACAGACTGGGAGATTGTGTTGATGTAGACTGTCTATAAGCATCAGACGGTAGTCCATGTGTAGCTGATTGATCACTTCTCAATGTCCTTAGTTGTACTGTTTGATCTTCTGTTAAATTTCCTTGTTTTGTTGTTGCAGCTCATAGGCTTTGGAGTTAGTATTTTAGAAGGAATCGACCCGAATCCCGATAACTTTGTGTCAGCTGGCATCTTGCACACACGGAGCTCACAGACAGGCTGTTTGGTTCGACTAGAACCCAATAAACAAGTAGAGGTATGTAACAGGCTGTTTGGTTTGACTAGAACCCAATAAACAGTGAGAGGTATGTAACAGGCTGTTTGGTTCGACTAGAACCCAATAAACAAGTAGAGGTATGTAACAGGCTGTTTGGTTAAACTAGAACCCAGTAAACAAGTAGAGGTATGTAAGAGGCTGTTTGGTTCAACTAGAACCCAATAAACAAGTAGAGGTATGTAACAGGCTGTTTGGTTTGACTAGAACCCAATAAACAAGTAGAGGTATGTAAGAGGCTGTTTGGTTCAACTAGAACCCAATAAACAAGTAGAGGTATGTAAGAAGCTGTTTGGTTTGACTAGAACCCAATAAACAAGTAGAGGTATGTAAGAGGCTGTTTGGTTTGACTAGAACCCAATAAACAAGTAGAGGTATGTAAGAAGCTGTTTGGTTTGACTAGAACCCAATAAACCATCGAGGTAGTTGTTTGGTATATAACTGGACTATTGCTTACAGTGTAAACCAATGCTGTGGCTGATTGAAGTCAACTAGTTACTTCTACCCAGTAGTTCAGTAGCGTCAATCCCAACTCTTTAGCAGTGTTAACAGTACTTGTATTATTTTGCACGTTTGTTAGAAATATTGATGGACTAAACTGTATTTTTCAGATGTATCGACTGACTATCAGATCAACAAAAGATTCCGTAGCATCCATATTAGGCGACTTGTTGGAGGGACAGTTTTAACGGACCTGTGTTATGCGAATCCGAAACACCTAGACGTATGTTGTGTGTTAGCAGTCGACTCACTCTCCATCGGCATTGACGTGGAGAATGCTTGGCAACTTCGTCAACCAACCACAATGGTGCTCATGGAGTTCCCATTGACGGTCATGTGACAAGGCATTCCTGATTGTATTGTCTTTCTACTTGTCCATGGATGCAGTTCAGATACTTCAGAAGGTGCCGCCATTGGACAACAGAAAGTATCAGTGATCATATCTCCGGAAGAACTGTGTACTGCATGCTGGGAGTAAACCAAAGGGTGTTTCTGTTTGGAGGAAGACACATGTGTAAAATAGAACTGGACAAAAAGGGGATGAATAAATATATATGTCAAAATATATAGTCACTTTCAGAAATTAGAACAGTGGATTTTGCCTGAACCAGACTTCTGATGGACCTTCAGCTTTTTCACAGGTCTGAATTACAGCTGTGGACACAGAACTTGAAAATAAAGTTGAGGTTGAATGAATTATCATTTACATATGTTAGGAATTATGGGGCTCTACATGTGGTCCAGTTACATTGATCTGTATTAGTCTGGTTTTGACAGATTCCTTTGAAATAGTTTGTTGTCTGCATCATTAACATTTTACATGGAGTTTTCAAGAATATTTTGGGATGTTTTCAGGGCATTTTACCATATTGGACTGGTGTTAATTAGTGCAGGAGTGATGTGGTCAGTGATATATTCTGTCTTGTGTTGTGAGTAGTGGAGGAGGTTGTCCAGTCGTCCCACATCAACGACACAACACCGGATGTTTAAGATAGCTTGTGTCCTCGGTGACCTGAGTCTCATACATTGTTCAACATGAACGGTATCCTTAGTGACCTCTCAAGCCTCAACATTATTTTGCATAGTAATTGTGTTCAGAAACATCTCAAGCCCCAACATTGTTGAATACCGGCAGTGTCCTCGGTGACCTCCCAAGCATCAATCATTGTTTGACATAGTAATTGTGCTCAGAAACCACTCAAGCCTCAACATTGTTAAACACTGGCCGTGTCCTCTGTGACCTCGAGCATTGTTATTCGTTTAGCATCCTGAATTATGTGTTGGTACTCATATCATATTTTGTATTGTACTCAGTAAGTAAACTCTGTGTTGGGGCGGTGGGGTAGCCTAATGGTTAAAGCGTTGGCTCGTCACGCCAAAGACCCGGGTTCGAATCCCCACATGGGTACAATGTGTGAAGCCCATTTCTGGTGTCCACCGCTGTGATGTTGCTGGAATATTGCTAAAAGCGGCGTAAAACCAAACTCAGTCAGTCAGTCAGTAAACTCTGTTAGCTCTGTTAAGCACAACCTTAGCTCTGTTCAGCACAACCTTGGAAAAGCTCAGAATGCTTTTAGTGATGCATCTAATTATATCATATCTCTGTTGCTGGAATACTGTCTGTATGCCTGTAATGTTGGACGGCAGTTTTAGAAGGTATCAACATCAAGTTGTAGAGCAGATGGTTCTTCAGAGACGTGTTTGCTGAGACACAGTCAGGATTGAGGACATTGTGATTGCTTCATGTGATGACTTAGCGATGCATCTAACTATATCATATCTCTGTTGCTGGAATACTGTCTGTATGCCTGTAATGTTGGACGGCAGTTTTAGAAGGTATCAACATCAAGTTGTAGAGCAGATGGTTCTTCAGAGATGTGTTTGCTGAGACACAGTCAGGATTGAGGACATTGTGATTGCGGTCATGTACTGACTTCTTTGCATGCATCTCAACTATATCATATCTCTTTGTTGCTGGAATACTGTCTGTATGCCTGTAATGTTGATGACAGTTTTAGAAGGTATCAAAATCAAGTTGTAGAGCAGATGGTTCTTCAGAGATGTGTTTGCTGAGACACAGTCAGGATTGAGGACATTGTGATTGCTTCATGTGATGACTTAGCGATGCATCTAACTATATCATATCTCTGTTGCTGGAATACTGTCTGTATGCCTGTAATGTTGGACGGCAGTTTTAGAAGGTATCAACATCAAGTTGTAGAGCACATGGTTCTTCAGAGACGTGTCAGCTGTTCAGATTGAGGACATTGTGATTGCTTCATGGTGACTTGCGATGACAAGCAGTCTCTGAATACTGTCTGTATGCCTGTAATGTTGGACGGCAGTTTTAGAAGGTATCAACATCAAGTTGTAGAGCAGATGGTTCTTCAGAGACGTGTTTGCTGGGACACAAGCCAGCAAGGTGGAGGTCACTGGATGTTATGGTGTGTTGATGTACTCAAGGTCTCCAGAAGACTCAAAATGCAATCTGAAATTTGAACTTAACGTCATGATTAGTTTGACACACTGTCAGTCAGCTGTTGATTGGACTTTCGGATGTCCGACTCCCACTACAAGATTCCGAGTCACTGTTGTGGATCAGGACTGAGGACATTGTGATTGCTTCATGTGATGACTCATTGTTATATTGTGGACAGAGTTTTACTGCACTGGAAGTTCAGTCCAGTACATATTCTTTGTAGATATGTTACAAGATCTATTCACTGCTAGGAGATGTTAAGTGTATAAAGGCCTTTCAGAAGTGTCTGTATTGGTGAAATTGCAGCATGCTTTCATTATGCATGGAATACACTGCCAGATGTGTAGTTGATATGTTGGATATGTTACCATGGTTACATTGAGATTTGCTCCTCCATCTTAATGCATCAATATCTTGGGAATAGGAAGTCCAGGACTCTGAGAGTTTGCTTATTGATTTGACTCTGATCATCATCTTTGGTCTGTTCACGATCCTTGATCTTTGGCCTGGTCACGATCCTTGATCTTTGGCCTGGTCACGATCCTTGATCCTTGATCTTTGGTCTGGTCACGATCCTTGATCTTTGGTCTGGTCACGATCCTTGATCTTTGGCCTGGTCACGATCCTTGATCTTTGGCCTGGTCACGATCCTTGATCTTTGGCACTGTCACGATCCTTGATCTTTGGCCTTGTCACGATCCTTGATCCTTGATCTTTGGCCTGGTCACGATCCTTGATCTTTGGCACTGTCACGATCCTTGATCTTTGGCCTGTCCGCGATCTTTGATCTTTGGCCTGGTCACGATCCTTGATCTTTGGCCTGGTCACGATCCTTGATCTTTGGCACTGTCACGATCCTTGATCTTTGGCACTGTCACGATCCTTGATCTTTGGTCTGGTCACGATCCTTGATCTTTGGCCTGGTCACGATCCTTGATCTTTGGCACTGTCATGATCTTTTTTCTTTGGTCTGGTCACGATCCTTGATCTTTGGTCTGGCCACGATCCTTGATCTTTGGTCTGGTCACGATCCTTGATCTTTGGTCTGGTCACGATCCTTGATCTTTGGCCTGGTCACGATCCTTTATCTTTGGCCCTGTTGTGATCTTTTTTCTTTGGCCCTGTCGTGATCTTTTTTCTTTGGTCTGGTCACGATCCTTGATCTTTGGCCTGGTCACCGATCCTTGATCTTTGGTCTGGTCACGATCAAGGATCCTTGATAGTTGTCATATTCCCGTATTTTTGGCCAGATCATGTTCCTTGATCTTTGGACTTGTTATGATCCTTGGGCTGTCATGATCCTAAATCTTTGACTGGGTCATGTTCCTTGATCTTTGGACTTGTTATGATCCTTGGCCTGTCATGATCCTAAATCTTTGACTGGGTCACGATCCTTGATCTTTGTCCTGTCATCAGCAATTGTCAGTTCCAGTGACCAGGTTTTGGTTCACCCAACTGTAGAATGTCTGTAGTCTGCATCACCTTGATCTGTACTTCTGTCATGAAACTATCACATTGTGATACACACAGTTCACACCTACTTTAAGCCCTGTCTCTGTACAATAGCAGGTCATTGGAAGATGTAATGGCGGACGTGGTCAAGTTGCTATCACAGCAGTGCATTGTGGGAATGCTGTGGATCAAGACGTGTACATAGTTTAGCCAGCCATGTAGACAAACATTCCTTGGAGGACATGGCAGCTCTTACAACACAAGGGCACACCAGCCTCCACTTTGCACTCTTTTGTATTTTTACAAACACTTTGTTAATGATTTGTTGAATTGTGGAAATTGTTTTGTGGAAAAAATCTGTTTTAGCAAGATGTGTTAATTCAAGCAACATGGAATGTTATGTAAATGGCAGTGCTGTAAAATGTTTCATTTGCTTGCTACACTTTGTGATAGTTATACTATGGATGACTTGGCTCTTAAGTGAGAGAATTGTAGCAGATTCTAGGTGTTGGTGTTGAGGGTATTCACAGAGTTTGTCCTGATCAGTAATCATCTTGTAACAGAAATGGAAGACTATTAGGTAACTTGGACAAATTAGGATAAGATTTATTCTTTGGTAGAAATGAAACTGGCCTTTGGTATATATATATTGTCCTGTGTGCAGGCCATTTGGCCGCTGAAGTGCTGAAGTCATTTCCTCTGAATGTTCTTGTATTGATGAAACGTGAACAAATCATTTGAAGGTATGATGTGGGAGACTTGAACAAGCTTGCTGCTTCTTGTTTATATTAGTTTATGTTCATGAATTCTGTACTTTGAAGAAGCTTGTGCTCTTGATGTTAATGCAATGCTTTGCTGGTGTATAGAAACAAGCACTGCAGCCCAAGAGGGGTGAGTGAATCACATGATATGAAAGGTTACAATATGTTATCAACCATTGTTAAATCTTACTGTTTTTCTTCTGATTTGTAAATTTTATGTATACTTTGTACATTGTGTCATACTAGCTCTCTATAGCGGCGGGCTTTGCTGTATGTACTGAGGAAATGTATAACTATATATGGTGACTTTCCTCACCTTAATATTGTATATAGCTCTATATATAGGCTTGTAAATGCATGCTTTAAGTTTAGTTAGGCTGCCAAGAGATTTGTTTGATCATGCAATGCTGTGTGTGTTGAACAGCACCCAGAGGTGGAAGTCGAGAAAGAGGAAAGTGGAGGTAACCTCTGAAATATGCCTGATGTATTTCGTGGAGTGAAGGTGTTACGAGGTGATGATATAATTTACAATGTTATCATTGTGGAACAGAGGCCACCATATTAATTCATTAAAACCAGCATGCTTCTTGCCGGATGCCACTCCCTTCTGAAACCCTCAGTAGTGAGCTCGCTATGCTGACCGCCAACAGGTTTATGGTGTTGGGTAGTGAAAGAAGCCTAACTTTCTCGTTTACATTCCCAAACACACATGCTAAGCTTCAACATTCATCCTCCCTTATGATATCTACAGTCCTCTTCAACTTCATTCAGCATCTTCCTTGCCCTAAGCTATCCCTCATTCGCCCTATCTATAACAGACCCCTACCCCGCTCCCTGGACCGCTACCCCACTCCCCTGGACCCCTACCCCACTCCCTCTGGACCGCTACCCCACTCCCTGGACCCCACTCCCCTGGACCCCTACCCCTCCCTGGACCCCTACCCCCTCCCCTGGACCCCTACCCCACTTCTCTGGACCCCTACCCCAACCATCCTGCCTGTCACCAACGTCCTCCCTTCAGCAAGCACATGCCTTTTCTATCTACTGAAGTCCACAGTTCACCTTCCCCAGCTCCCTCTCTTTCCAACCAGGATGCATGACCTGGCCTCCTCCTGGACCTTCTCCTGAGTTCCTCCTCCATGCTTGTTAACATGCTCTCAATGTGATACGGTATTTAGATACATACACCATAATGTTATTTAATGTACTCATGGTCATGACGATGCATAAAGGTATTGTAGAGTCAGTGGGCATCACGACTCATTAGCTTTATTCTATAACAGGCTCGTGGCAACAAGTGTGGACTGGCCATTATCTGTTGTAGACAGGACTTGCTCTGTGGTAGTAGCCCAGTCCCAACCATTGTCAGACTTAGGTAGTGGGTAAATTGTTTCTTACGGTAAGTGGACACAGCCGTCATTAACTTACCTGTGGGAAGTCTGGAAAAACTCAAAAACCACACAGTATATACCGGTATACATCATTGTTAATTGTGTACAGTGTCGTATCCATCAACAGTGTATTTAAATATTTCACGATACAGCTCTGGCATATGTTTAGGTATTTTAGATAGACACAAGTGTGTATGGTTACAGTGTGTTAGCAATAAGGTTCGTGATCAGTGGCTCTGGTAGAAGATGTGATGAATAACTGTTAAAATACTAGATACACCAGTCAATTTATTACACTGTTGTAACTCATGATGCATCTGTCAGTGATGAATATACACTGTTATAGTCCAAGATGCATCTGTCAGTGATGAATATACACTGTTATAGTCCAAGATGCATCTGTCAGTGATGATTAACACAGACTTAATCCAACATGCATCTGTCGGTAATGGAAAGCTATGATAGTACATGTTTAGTAGATTCTGTGAAATGTTGACCAATAATCTGCCGGAGTCCTGAACCTCAACGTCTCGGTGTCCAGGGAACCTTCAACTACACGTTATGTATGATTACATGAAATCCCCAAACAAAGGATCCATTTTGTACATCTTGGGATGTAGTATAATGTTAAGAGACTGGAGTATAGTTCCTTCCTAGAGCCTGGATGTACCCTGTCTGCAGCATGGGGGGTGCAGTGAGGAACACAGGCCTCCGGCTGCCCTGACTGTCAGTGTTAGAAGCAGGTATATTACGAAGTGCTGAAGTATATGCTCATTGTTCCGATGGACTGTAGTTCCTAGTGAGAGGAGTGTCCCTGTTGTATGGTGCAATAGTTAGTGTAGTTAACTCACAGTTTCCTGGTATGTCAGGGGAGATCACTCATCAACACATGTAAGCACATCGGAGTAGTAAACTGCTTAGCTGTCAAATGTTGTCGACGCAGTTTCTTGAAGCAGTTAAATGTGTGGTATTTCAGGTTTGTCCACAGTTTCTTTTTAATTAGGTGGTTAGGATTTGAAGAAATAGCCATTATAAAGTGTCACATGAATAATGATTGGATTATTTGAAGTTTTGTAGTCAGACAAATGGTTTTGTAACAGAGTTTTTGTATGATAATTTGAATGGAGAGTGGTCGTCCCACTGGAGCCACAAGCTAATGTGTCACAGGTAGCTACACTCATCAAGATGATGATACCTGCACAGCGTGACAACATATGTCATACTCATGTAATAAAGGTGATTTTTAAAAAGAAAACTTGGTTCATTTTGCTTTGGCCTGACTCTATGGCAAAAACATCTTTACAATAATCTTTGTTGGGAACCACGTTATATTATTTGGTGGTAATGGCGACAGACCTTCATCACTTCTGGATGTTTCGGCTCACACCAGAAATACCTCAGCTGCCTGTGAGGTTAATAGTTACACTACCATGGCATCCTTCCAGGTACCCATTCACTGCTGGGTGAATAGTGGCACATTTCAAACCACGCCCCTTGCCTTGGGAGACACTACACTATATCTCCGAATCTTAGCAAGACACAGGTTTGTTCATCCTCGATATCTCCAGGGTATACGTTACGATCACTCTGCACTATACCCTGGATGCATCCACGCCTTGGCCCGATAATTATATTACCTCCCTTTGCTGGCTCCTCATTCTCACAGTAGCCAATCAGCTAAGCCGCCGTTACATCAGAGCTTGACAGCGGTCGCAGTCGCGAAGGTTTGTTCGCAGTACCACTCAGATTTGAGAAATAATACAAACAAATTGACAGATCTGAAACTTTACAAAACATGTAAAAAAACTCCTTCCACATCTTCAGAGTGCCCTCTGCATCTATTGTGTTGCCAAGTTTAAACGGTTAGATAATTTAAGAAGTGAAAGTGAGTTGTGACTGGTTCGCTCAACTTCCCAGCGTAGACACCTGATTGGATAAAAAGCCAGGCAAGGGAGGTAATAAAATCATCATAAAAAGCCGTGGATGCATCCAGGGTATAGTGCAGAGTGATCGTAACGTATACCCCGGAGATATCGAGGATGAGGTTTGTTAAACATCAGGCAAAACATGAGGGACTTCTTTACTCCTTTATTTCACTTCAGCACTACAGTGGTGATAAGAATAACATTGATACGGACGTGGTAAGGCACACGATTGAATACATCTACACCCACATGATGTAGATACTAGCAACAAATAACAACCAATAACAACATCATCGTTGATATTACAAATATCTTTTTGGTGTCAGGATTTCGGGTCATTTAATGAACTGTTGAGCAATGGCATGAAGAACCTGTAAAGGGGGAGGCGGGGCATGAAAACATGCTACATGTAATGGTACAACCAAACACTATCAGCCAGGACTGACATTGCTACAAAGAAGTCGGAGTTAACATGGATTTTAACAACATTATTCCACCAGGCACTTGATGGTCAGGTACTAGCCTCTGTACCAAAACACTCAACTGATGATACAGCTTTCCAAGGGCACTTTAAGATTCTACTGATTGTAAGCAGCCATTTCTTATTTGTCTGCTGAATGTTTCTAAATATCTACATGTATCACTGTCCACACATTGATATATCTATATATCTCCACTTACCACTGTCAGGACATTGATATATCTCCACTTACCACTGTCAGGACATTGATATATCTATATATCTCCACTTACCACTGTGCACACATTGATATATCTATATATCTCCACTCGCCCCTCTGAGGACATTGATATATCTACATATCTACATGTAACACTGTCCACACATTGATATATCTATATATCTACATGTAACATTGTCAGGACATTGATATATCTAAATATCTACATGTAACACTGTCAGGACATTGATATATCTATATATCTCCATGTAACATTGTCAGGACATTGATATATCTATATATCTACATGTAACATTGTCAGGACATTGATATATCTATATATCTACATGTAACACTGTCCACACATTGATATATCTATATATCTCCACTTACCCCTGTGAGGACATTGATATATCTATATATCTACATGTAAAGCTGTCAGGCCATTGATATATCTATATATCTCCATGTAACACTGTCCACACATTGATATATCTATATTCATCATATACATCAAGACATTACTCCTCAATACTTAATACACAACATCATTAAAACAACATCACAACAAAAAGACAATTAATTATGCATCATGTCTGATAGCAATTCATTTTGCCAATTTAAAAAAGAATTTAAAGATGTCTTCAAAAGGCACATGTAGAAACAGATGGTGCTACTTCTAGCAAAAATGATTGTGTATGATTTATAAAAATAATTATTCTCCAATAATTAAACATTGTAACAAAGATATATCAGTAATCTGTAGTCTTTGAATATATTATGCATGTATTCATCTCATAAATGTTATGCTGGAGTACAAATCTACAACCATGGACATCACTTAGTTCACGTGACCATCATTGACTCACAGGACGAGGCATAATGTGTGATACATAGCTAACAGGAAGAGGCATAATGTGTGATACACAGCTAACAGGAAGAGGCATAATGTGTGATACACAGCTAACAGGAAGAGGCATAATGTGTGATACACAGCTAACAGGAAGAGGCATAATGTGTGATACACTAACAGGAAGAGGCATAATGTGTGATACACAGCTAACAGGAAGAGGCATAATGTGTGATACACAGCTAACAGGAAGAGGCATAATGTGTGATACACATCTAACAGGAAGAGGCATAATGTGTGATACACAGCTAACAGGAAGAGGCATAATGTGTGATACATGGCTAACAGGAAGAGGCATAATGTGTGATACATGGCTAACAGGAAGAGGCATAATGTGTGATACACAGCTAACAGGAAGAGGCATAATGTGTGATACACAGCTAACAGGAAGAGGCATAATGTGTGATACAGGAAGAGGCTAACAGGAAGAGGAATAATGTGTGATACATAGCTAACAGGAAGAGGCATAATGTGTGATACATGGCTAACAGGAAGAGGCATAATGTGTGATACACAGCTAACAGGAAGAGGCATAATGTGTGATACATGGCTAACAGGAAGAGGCATAATGTGTGATACATGGCTAACAGGAAGAGGCATAATGTGTGATACATAGCTAACAGGAAGAGGCATAATGTGTGATACACAGCTAACAGGAAGAGGCATAATGTGATACACAGCTAACAGGATACATGGCTAACAGGAAGAGGCATAATGTGTGATACATGGCTAACAGGAAGAGGCATAATGTGTGATACACAGGAAGCTAACAGGAAGAGGCATAATGTGTGATACATAATGTGTGATACATAGCTAACAGGAAGAGGCATAATGTGTGATACATAGCTAACAGGAAGAGGCATAATGTGTGATACATAGCTAACAGGAAGAGGCATAATGTGTGATACATAGCTAACAGGAAGAGGCATAATGTGTGACATGTAGTTAACTGAATAAATGACATTGTGTGACATGTAGCTAACTGAATTAATCACATTGTGTGACCTGTAGCTAACTGAATGAATGACATTATATGACCTGTAGCTAACTGAATGAATGACATCGTGTGACATGTAGCTAACTGAATGAATCACATTATATGACCTGAAGCTAACTGAATGAATCGCATTTTATGACCTGTAGCTAACTGAATGAATCACGTTATATGACCTGAAGCTAACTGAATGAATCGCATTTTATGACCTGTAGCTAACTGAATGAATCACATTGTGTGACATGTAGCTAACTGAATGAATCACATTGTGTGACATGTAGCTAACTGAATGAATCACATTGTGTGACATGTAGCTAACTGAATGAATCACATTGTGTGACATGATGCTAACTGAATGAATGACATTATGACCTGTAGCTAACTGAATGAATGACATCGTGTGACATGTAGCTAACTGAATGAATCACATTATATGACCTGTAGCTAACTGAATGAATCACATTGTGTGACCTGTAGCTAACTGAATGAATCACATTGTGTGACATGTAGCTAACTGAATGAATCACATTGTGTGACATGTAGCTAACTGAATGAATCACATTGTGTGACATGTAGCTAACTGAATGAATGACATTATATGACATGTAGCTAACTGAATGAATCACATTGTGTGACATGTAGCTAACTGAATGAATCACATTTATATGACCTGTAGCTAACTGAATGAATCACATTATATGACCTGTAGCTAACTGAATGAATCACATTGTGTGACCTGTAGCTAACTGAATGAATCACATTGTGTGACATGTAGCTAACTGAATGAATGACATTGTATGACATGTAGCTAACTGAATGAATGACATTGTGTGACATGTAGCTAACTGAATGAATCACGTTATATGACCTGAAGCTAACTGAATGAATCGCATTTTATGACCTGTAGCTAACTGAATGAATCACATTATATGACCTAAAGCTAACTGAATGAATCGCATTTTATGACCTGTAGCTAACTGAATGAATCACACTGTGTGACATGTAGCTAACTGAATGAATCACATTGTGTGACATGTAGCTAACTGAATGAATCACATTGTGTGACATGTAGCTAACTGAATGAATGACATTATATGACATGTAGCTAACTGAATGAATCACATTGTGTGACATGTAGCTAACTGAATGAATCACATTTATGACCTGTAGCTAACTGAATGAATCACATTGTAGTGACCTGTAGCTAACTGAATGTAATCACATTAATCACATTGTGTGACATGTAGCTAACTGAATGAATCACATTGTGTGACATGTAGCTAACTGAATGAATCACATTTTATGACCTGTAGCTAACTGAATGAATCACATTGTGTGACATGTAGCTAACTGAATGAATCACATTGTGTGACATGTAGCTAACTGAATGAATGACATTTTATGACCTGTAGCTAACTGAATGAATCATGTTATATGACCTGTAGCTAACTGAATGAATCACATTGTGTGACATGTAGCTAACTGAATGAATCACATTATATGACATGTAGCTAACTGAATGAATCACATTGTGTGACATGTAGCTAACTGCATGAATCACATTGTGTGACATGTAGCTAACTGAATGAATCACATTGTGTGACATGTAGCTAACTGAATGAATCACATTTAGTGACATGTAGCTAACTGAATGAATCACATTATATGACATGTAGCTAACTGAATGAATCACATTATGTGACATGTAGCTAACTGAATGAATCACATTGTGTGACCTGTAGCTAACTGAATGAATCACATTGTGTGACATGTAGCTAACTGAATGAATCACATTGTGTGACATGTAGCTAACTGAATGAATCACATTGTGTGACATGTAGCTAACTGAATGAATCACATTGTGTGACATGTAGCTAACTGAATGAATCACATTTTATGACATGTAGCTAACTGAATGAATCACATTGTGTGACATGTAGCTAACTGAATGAATCACATTATATGACATGTAGCTAACTGAATGAATCACATTTAGTGACCTGTAGCTAACTGAATGAATCACATTGTGTGACATGTAGCTAACTGAATGAATCACATTATATGACATGTAGCTAACTGAATGAATCACATTGTGTGACCTGTAGCTAACTGAATGAATCACATTATATGTGTGACATGTAGCTAACTGAATGAATCACATTGTATGACATGTAGCTAACTGAATGAATCACATTGTGTGACCTGTAGCTAACTGAATGAATCACATTGTGTGACATGTAGCTAACTGAATGAATCACATTGTGTGACATGTAGCTAACTGAATGAATCACATTGTGTGACATGTAGCTAACTGAATGAATCCTGTAGCTAACTGAATGAATCACATTGTGTGACATGTAGCTAACTGAATGAATCACATTGTGTGTATGACATGAATCACATTGCTAAGCTAACTGAATGAATGACATTTTATGACCTGTAGCTAACTGAATGAATCACGTTGTGTGACATGTAGCTAACTGAATGAATCACATTATATGACATGTATCTAATAGAATGAATCACATTTAGTGACCTGTAGCTAACTGAATGAATCACATTGTGTGACATGTAGCTAACTGAATGAATCACATTGTGTGACCTGTAGCTAACTGAATGAATGACATTGTGGACCTGTACCTAACTTAATGAATCACATTACGTGACATGTAGCTAACTGAATGAATGACATTGTTTGACCTGTAGCTAACTGAATGAATGATATTGGGAATATCGAGCATAACCTTACCCAACTTTAGTGAACTTCGAGTGTTTTCGTCAACCAACTCGATGGAACATAATGCGCGTGTGTCATCTTTGTCCAACTTGGTCGAATATCAAGTGTACTCTTTAACCAACTCGATGGAACACTGGATGGAACATTGCATGTGATATTCAACCAATTGGATAGAAAATGATCTTTAACCCACGTTTGAACATCTCATAGGGTGTTTAACTGGGTGGAGCATCTTGTGTGAAGTTAGCAATAAGGCTTTGCTGCATGTTGTTGACCTCCACCAGCTGTGGAAGTAGTCGGAAGATGTCCACCAGGATACGGCTGCTGTTGTCGGGGTTGCTCTTGGTGATGATGTGGACGAGGAGGTCAAGGTACACAGAGTTGAGCTTCTGAATTGCGACAGAATCCTTCAATCCGAGATTATCTAGAACAAATATTTAGATTATCTTACAACAAATCAATGCATGGAAGTACTATAAGGTGGAGGTTTATCAGGGGGAATACGGTTCTGTGAGTCATCTGTGTGTACACACTGTCATGTTTACCACAGTAGTACTATAAGGTGGAGGTTTATCAGGGGGAATACGGTTCTGTGAGTCATCTGTGTGTACACACTGTCATGTTTACCACAGTAGTACTATAAGGTGGAGGTTTATCAGGGGGAATAATGTCAGTGAGTCATCTGTGTGTACACACTGTCATGTTTACCACAGTAGTACTATAAGTTTATCAGGGGGAATACGGTTCTGTGAGTCATCTGTGTGTACACACTGTCATGTTTACCACAGTAGTACTATAAGGTGGAGGTTTATCAGGGGGAATACGGTTCTGTGAGCCATCTGTGTGTACACACTGTCATGTTTACCACAGTAGTACTATAAGGTGGAGGTTTATCAGGGGGAATACGGTTCTGTGAGTCATCTGTGTGTACACACTGTCATGTTTACCACAGTAGTACTATAAGGTGGAGGTTTATCAGGGGGAATACGGTTCTGTGAGCCATCTGTGTGTACACACTGTCATGTTTACCACAGTAGTACTATAAGTTAGTTATCAGCCCCACAATGTCCCACCTACCATCCCCGACATCATTGTTAAGTCATCAGCCCCAATGTCCCACCTACCATCCAGACATCATTGTTAAGTCATCAGCCCCACAATGTCCCACCTACCATCCAGATATCATTGTTAAGTCATCAGCCCCAATGTCCCACCTACCATCCAGATATCATTGTTAAGTCATCAGCCCCACAATGTCCCACCTTCCATCAAGACATCATTGTTAAGTCATCAGCCCAAATGTCCCACCTACCATCCAGATATCATTGTTAAGTCATCAGCCCCAAATGTCCCACCTTCCATCCAGACATCATTGTTAAGTCATCAGCCCCACAATGTCCCACCTACCATCCCGACATCATTGTTAAGTCATCAGCCCCACAATGTCCCACCTACCATCCAGACATCATTGTTAAGTCATCAGCCCCTGATAATGTCCCACCTACCATCCAGACATCATTGTTAAGTCATCAGCCCCAATAATGTCCCACCTACCATCCAGACATCATTGTTAAGTCATCAGCCCCACAATGTCCCACCTACCATCCAGATATCATTGTTAAGTCATCAGCCCCACAAATGTCCCACCTACCATCCAGACATCATTGTTAAGTCATCAGCCCCAATGTCCCACCTACCATCCAGATATCATTGTTAAGTCATCAGCCCCAATGTCCCACCTACCATCCAGATATCATTGTTAAGTCATCAGCCCCAATGTCCCACCTACCATCCAGATATCATTGTTAAGTCATCAGCCCCAAATGTCCCACCTACCATCCAGATATCATTGTTAAGTCATCAGCCCCAATGTCCCACCTACCATCCAGATATCATTGTTAAGTCATCAGCCCCAATGTCCCACCTACCATCCAGACATCATTGTTAAGTCATCAGCCCCACAATGTCCCACCTTCCATCCAAGACATCATTGTTAAGTCATCAGCCCCACAATGTCCCACCTTCCATCAAGACATCATTGTTAAGTCATCAGCCCCACAATGTCCCACCTTCCATCCATCCAGACATCATTGTTAAGTCATCAGCCCCACAATGTCCCACCTTCCATCCCGACATCATTGTTAAGTCATCAGCCCCACAATGTCCCACCTTCCATCCTGACATCATTGTTAAGTCATCAGCCCCACAATGTCCCACCTACCATCCCGATATCATTGTTAAGTCATCAGCCCCACAATGTCCCACCTACCATCCAGACATCATTGTTAAGTCATCAGCCCCCACAATGTCCCACTTACCATCCAGATATCATTGTTAAGTCATCAGCCCCACAATGTCCCACCTACCATCCAGATATCAGCCCCACAATGATATCATCATCAAGTCATCAGCCCCACAATGTCACACCTACCATCCAGATATCAGCCCCACAATGATATCATCAAGTCATCAGCCCCACAATGTCACACCTACCATCCAGATATCGTAGTAGGCATGCTTCAACAGCATCTTCTGGTCCTCTACATTGATTTTCGAGAAGCCAGGGACAGCATTGCAGAAACCTGGAACACAAGTTTAAACAGTTACTTGCATATAACACAATGTTTGATCTTGGTTATGGGTCCCCCGCCGTGATATTGCTGGAATGTTGCTAAAAGTGGCGTAAAACCATACTTACTCACTCACTCACTCACTTGGCTATGGCGGGTTAGATATCAGAGATGGAGAAACCAACATACACTGTCATGCTACACCAAAGATCCTCACCTGGAGGAACCACCAGATCCTGCCATGTCAAAGGGACAATACTCAGACATAGTCAGACTCCTGGTTCTCTGTGGGATTCAAACCACACACAGTGAGGCAGCAAACACACTGCCTGCATCCACCTATATTTATTTCCCCACAAATTTCACTGTTTCACATGATGAGGTGAGGTGAAACTGAGTTTTACGCCGCTCTTGAGAATATTTCGCTCATATGACGACGCGCATGCATGTGTATGTGTATGTATGCGGCTGCTTGTACTAGCCCAGACTTCAGCTGGTTTTATAGTGCTAGCCCACTGAGATACCATGCCGCAGTGAAGCATGAATACCCCACTCAGACACAATATACTGACTCCTCGAGCCGATTCAGTCCTTGTTGTACCCATTAATGCTGAGCACAAGGCAGGGACCAACAAGTACCATATTTTAACGCCTTTTTGGTATGACGGGGGATCAACCTCGCGACCTTCCTCTCTCCTCCGGATCGACTTATAACCACTCACCACGGAGGCGTCCCTCATGGTGAGAGAATAATGACCGATGTTTTGGTGTAAGAGGCATCAGGTGGTTATACTCAACCATGTGTTTCACAAACATCATCCTATACCAATTGACCCGTGAAGATCCGGGTTAGAATATAGGTCTTCAGCAACCCATGCTTGTCGTAAGAGGCGACTAACGGGATCGGGTGGTCAGGCTGCTGACTTGGTTGACACATGTCAGCGGTTCCCAATTGCGCAGATCGATGCTCATGCTGTTGATCACTTAATTGTCTGGTCCAGACTCGATTATTTACAGACCGCCATACAGCTGGGATATTACTGAGTGCGGCGTAAAACTAAACTCACTCACTCACTCCTATCAGGTGTGAGAATAACTTTAAACTTGCTAGTGTACTCCAGTACAGTGGCACATGTAAAATCACTTGCCCTCATAATTTGTCCACTATACTGACCGTTTCCTTGTTGATTTTTTAAATAAACAACATAATTAACATTGGAAAGTCAACTGGACACAGGTACAGTGTGATATACAAATAAGCTTGCCCGACAGAAAAAAACACTGGACTTGGACGTCGGGCAATGGGTTATTTCCGCCCCTGTCCTATGCCAAGGGACAATACTCATCCTGTTGATCACTGTATTGTCTGGTCCAGACTCATAATTTACAGAATGCTGCCACATAGCTGGAATATTACTGAATATGGTGTTAATCAACAAACAGTACATGAGCCAGTGGGTGAGTTCAGTTCAGCCCAGCTTCTAATAGTACTGCAGTTAAACATCACAGGATACAGGAGGTTAGGCAGAAGTAATTCAGGATTTCCACACCATACTACTAAAGTGGAACCTTGAGTCTGGTGTTGACAAACTGAGACACATACTCAGGTGTTGACAAACTGGGACACATACTCAGGTGTTGACAAACTGGGACACATGCTCAGGTGTTGACAAACTGGGACACATGCTCAGGTGTTGACAAACTGGGACACATACTCAGGTGTTGACAAACTGGGACACATACTCAGGTGTTGACAAACTGGGACACATACTCAGGTGTTGACAAACTGGGACACATACTCAGGTGTTGACAAACTGGGACACATACTCAGGGACACATACTCAGGGTGAGTCTGGGATTCAAGCACTAGATCACAGGTTTCTGGGATGCAACTCTGCACCGTGTCAATGAAGGAAGAGTATACAAACACATTTTTACTTTCACCAGGTCCGCTTAGAAAAATCTACCTTGTTATATATTCTGTGAGACATTACAGATCCAAAAAATTCGACAGACCGTTAATACCGAAACACTGAAACACAGTTTATCTCACAGTCTTCATTCTTTGTCCTACAAGAATGTTTTTACTACTAAAATCATTTTCTTGTCAATGAAGTATGTTGTCATGATATGTGAGGTAGTTGAACTAACCTATGATTCTCTCATTGGTGGTGTGAACTCCTCGGAACAGCTGGTTCCATGTGTCCTTCACAGTTTCTTCAGTTATTTCCTCCCTTGGCATCGGAAGCTGAAACACAAACATGGCAATGGGCAAGTTATTTTAACAGGGACAATATAGAGCCCTCACAGAGATATGCTCCTCTCTGACAGGGATATGCTCCACTTACAGGGATATACGCCACTCTTACAGGGATATACTCCACAGGGATATCTCTTACAGGGATATACGGCCTCTCTTACAGGGATATACCCAAACTCTTACAGGGATATACACCTCTTACAGGGATATACTCCCTCTTACAGGGATATACTCCCTCTCTTACAGGATATACTACCCTCTTACAGGGATATACTCCTCTCTTACAGGGATATACTCCAGGGATATACTCCCTCTTACAGGGATATACTCCCCTCTTACTCTTACAGGGATATACTCCTCTCTTACAGGGATATACTCCTCTCTTACAGGGATATACTCCTCTCTTACAGGGATATACTCCCTACAGGGATCTCCTCTTACAGGATATACCTTTACAGGGATATACGGCTCTTATACCTCCTATACCACAGGGATATACTCACCTCTTACAGGGATATACCTTACACTCTTACAGGGATATACTCCACTCTTACAGGGATATACTGCTCCTCTCTTACAGGGATATACGCCCAGGGATCTTTACAGGGATATACACCTCTCTTACAGGGATATACTCTTTCAGGATATACATCTCTTACAGGGATAGGGATATACGCCACTCTTACAGGGATATACGCCACTCTTACAGGGATATACTCCTCTCTTACAGGGATATACCACTCTTACAGGGATATACTCCACTCTTACAGGGATATACACCACTCTTACAGGGATATACGCCACTCTTACAGGCATACAGGATATACTCCTTACAGGGATATACACCACTCTTACAGGGATATACTCCTCTCTTACAGGGATACACGCCACTCTTACAGGGATATACTCCACTCTTTCAATGATATACTCCACACTTACAGTGACATCCTCACTTACTGCTCTTTTCACTGAAATGCTCCACCTTCACAGAAAAATAATCCATTCTGAAGGATACATTCAAACATGCAAACATATATTTCAGTCCAAGTGAGAGGACATAACTATTACAGTGATAAAAGATACCAACAAATCACTGGACAGCACTTGAATAACAGGCCTCACCTTCTGCTGGATGAAGATTCGGGCATGATGTCTGGCTTCAAGATATGGTCCACTGCCGACCTCCAGGGCCTTCTCAAGGCCTTTAACTAAAGCATCAAAGGCTTCTTCACCACCTTTGTCGAAAATGTCATCTGCTGAACTTTCAACAGTTTCTGTTTCAACATCATCAGATCTGTCAATGGCATCACTGCTTTGTATCATTTCTGTGTCAGAAGAATCGATTGGTTGATCCTGATCATGTGACCAGTTGGATTCAGTAGGATTGGTGTATTGTGCTGATTGTGCTGAAACAGTAGCAGAACAATCCATATGCCATGGATGACCCTGACCTTCATCCTGACCTTGAACCTGATAGGACGGATCCTGCGTGAACATGTCTTGATGAAAAGAATGCACCTGTTGATCTGGATGTTCACTGGTGTAGAAGTCCGTGTCACTGCTAGCAACATACTGGGCATCCATACCATGTCCCTGCTTGAGGCAGTGCTTCCAATGGTATCTGAAGGATCGTCGTCATGTAGGAAGACAGAACTCTCAAAATACTTTGTCTGCTGCTCACTTGGACTGAAACTGTCCTGCTTTAAACCAGTTTTGTTCCAATTTGATGACTGACATCCGCTGGACGTAAACAACTGACCAGCCAAGGGAGACCACTCTTGTCCTGACTCTCTCACTGCATTAGGAACAGAACTGGCGGTTTCAGTTGTATTGCTGGCTGTATTGATGTAAGTTTCACTGGACAGACGTTTCAGCAGACGCATGCTGCTATTGTCCGGGCACTTCTTGGCAAGTTTCTCAATGACAATCTCCGACACCTTGTTGCCGCCTGTCATCTCCACAACCTGATTGAACAACACCTTGATGACGTTCGGGCTGTACATGGAACAACTGTTGCTGGACGTGTTGCTGTCATCACTGACTGAAGCTGCTTCAGGAACACTGCTTTTGGACGTCTTTGGCAACAAGGCTGTTTCTGCCAGTAAGTTCATATTGGAGGTTCCAGATCCGTCCAGGTTATCCACAGGACAGGGCTCCTTGGGCTGATCTCTGTTTGGTTCAGAAAAACTACCAATATCATCATTCCATGGTACGTGAGGAAAAGCTTCACTGTACAAGTGGGTGGCTACGTGCTGATAAGAGGATGAGGACTGAGGGCGGGGCACTTCACCAGAGCTGTTACCATAACTACAGAATTGGTGGGGAGCCACGTCACTGCTGAGAAGTTTGGACATTTGGCTGGTCACTTGATTAGTCAACTGATTGGTCACATGATCAGTTACGTGACGTGCGACAGCGTTGAATGCATCATCGTCTATCCCACTGTCCGGAGATTCGGCACAGCCACCAGGGTTCCTGGCAGCGTCCAGAGCCCTCTGTTTCTCCATCTTCGGAATTCGACCCATCTTAACAGCTGCAAGTAGGGAACACGTGCAGAGGTCATTACATCCACCCTGAGTGCTGCTAGACAGACACAGCCTGAATCAACAGATGATACCATCAATAAGCTGGTTGTTGTTAAACGCCGCACTCCGCAATATTCCAGCTATATGGCGGCGGTCTGTAAATAATCAAATCTGGACCAGACAATTCAGTGATCAACAGCATAAGCATTGATCTAAGCAATTGGGATATGATGACATCTGTCGACCAAGTCAGTGAGCCTGACCACCCTATCCCATTAGTCACCTCTTACAACAAGCATGGGTTACTGAAGATCAGTGCTAATCCAGATCTTCATGGGTATTTTCAATAAGAAACATTTATGATCACTGATAACGGTTTTTCATCAAATCACTAACTGTATTTTTAAACGTCACTGATAAACCTACAATAGGTTGGTATGTTCCAGAAAATACACGAACACAAACATGAACAAATATACCAAAGCGTCAGCTTTCTGCCATATTGGATTGTGTTTACACTGATATGAGATGCCAATTACATCATGTGTTTCAAACTCGGCTGCAACAAATTCATCACTATATTCCTCATACATTTTAGAAACAAATAATGTAGTAGGTGTGAAAACTAATGCTGTATTTCTTACACAAAGATAACTTCAGATTTTCCACTGTGTACCATTTCCCCAAATTTTCAGACATCCATCTGTCTATTCATTACATACATTTGATCAATATGCATGGGAGGGGATTTCGTACCAAGAATTAGGAAATTAAAAATAGATTACATTACGATGCTTTGGTGAATTCAAACAAAATCCTTAAAGTTTCTGTGTGTGACTAATTTTATATTTTCTTCAACATCTTAAGTTAAGGTCAGGTCTGTACTTATCTTTACTATTTTCCTTCGACCCAATCCAGACTACTTCTGACTTTTCATAATTGTTTATTCTTAAAATTGAAATCCTAGCAAAGGTGTCTAAACTTTGAATCACATTTTCAAATGTCTTATTGTCCTCCATTGATTTTAATGCATTTAGAAGTTCTTCAAGTAGTTTTCTAAACTTTAAGACAATTGTTAGCTCACTGTTAGGATATTGCCATCATTAAATTATAGCTGTGGTCTACTTCCTGTTCATGACATTGATATAAATTCTCATAAAAGAGTCATTACTTTCCTTAGAAAGTTTCTATTTTCAAGACTACAAAAATACTGTTTCTCCTGATCTTCAATCTATCTTGATCTGGATCTTATAAAACATCTTCCACTTTATGTTTTCTCATGTTGTTAGTTCATTTCTTGTTTTACAATTGGAAATCAATATTAAGGTATTTTTCCAGTTTTTCTATCATTTCTATCAATAGCACTACTTTTTTAGTTTGTTCTCTTTTTTTATATGAAGCATATGATATTGTCTTACCTCTTATATCCATTAATAAAATTTCCAAAAAGAGCTGATCATTAATTCTAAAATACATTTCAGCTATATTGATGTCATCTATGATATTCATATCAAAAACAAGTCAAGCTTATTGTTTTTTAACATTTGAGATTGTCGCAGGAACTGTTTTTAGATAGTCTATATTTTTCAATATCTTTCAAAAGGGAGCTGTTTAATTTCCAGTAGGTATGTTTTGGTTATTGTAATCCAAATACAAAATGTAAATTGATTAAGTGAGTGAGTGAGTGAGTTTAGTTTTATGCCGCATCCAGCAATATTCCAGCTATATGGCAGCGGTCTGTACATAATCGAGTCTGGACCAGACAATCCAGTGATCATCAGCATGAGCATCAGTCTGAGCAATTGGGAACCGATGACATGTGTCAACCAAGTCAGTGAGCCTGACCACCCGATCCCGTTAGTCGCCTCTTATGACAAGCATGGGCTTACTGAAGGCACATTCTAATCCGGACCTTCACGGGTCGTAAATTGATTAAAGAGTGATCACTTTGATAACCAGGACTAGTGTTTGCTGTGTCCTCAGCCCCAGCAAATTCTCTCCAAGTGACCGGAGTTACAATGACCCTTGTCTTTATGCATGTGTGACCTCTGTCACCATTTGACGTCAGAGAGGAAAATTCATTTTCGCCATTTATATTGAATGTATAACATTATACGTAAGCACACAAAATCCATTTGATATATACTTATGCCGTTCAGATATCAGGCAGTAATTTTGTTTGCTCACACTTTCTATAAAGATGTCAAATTAAAACAATGGTTGAAAAGTGCTTTTATTGGTCTACGATAGAAAGAAGAGAAATTTACTGCTTTTTACACATAAGTAGTGTCTATTTCACAAACCACTCTTGAATTTACACCATCAGATAGGAAATTTAATATTCTATGTTTCTGTGTAATTTAATAGCCACAGGTAGATCCAGTGACGTGCAAAACACACAATGTTCACTTCAGACTTTATGAAAATGTGCATCAGAAATATACCCTTGGCCTCCTGGGGTTAAACCAAGTTAGATGATAGAAGTCTAATGACAAGATAATGCCTTACCAACTAGGTTTAATCATCACATGTAACAATAACTGACCTTCAAAAGACATGCCGAGCTCCAGGCACTTCCTGTAGCGACATGACTTACATCTGTTCCTGTTTTGCGGAGTGATGATACATTGGCCTCCGAAGAAACACTTGTACTTATCTCCCTTGGGGATGCTTCTCTTGAAGAAGCCCTGGAACACATTCAGCTGGTGACAACCTTACACAGCAGCAATGGCCTTAAACTGAACAAATGTTTCACACAACTTTCATACCAAGAGGGACTGATGAAGACTTACTCTTTTTAGTGGTATGCACAGAGTATGACATCTACACTATCTCCCCTTGTAAACCTTCACATTCATTATAAAGAGTCTATGATTTCTTTCCAGCTTTCCAGATCACATATCCTAACAAACCTTTTAAAACACACATCTTCTGCAGTGTAATTACAAAATTGGGTATTTAATATTTTTACTTCTAAAATGAAGTTAAAGTAATCCTAATATTTTTGAAATTATTGCTCTTCATTTTCACATTGACAATATGACTCTACATGGACAGTAGTCACACGTTGACAATATGACTTAAAACATATTACAAATTTCCCAATGTTCATTCTCAGCTCCCTTAGGACTATACCCATTCACATACTACTTTACCTTACAACCTTCACATGTGGCCAGACCATAATGGACCCCAGTAGCTCTGTCATTACAGATGCGACAGTCTCCAAATGGGAAGGGTATAGCTCCTGGTGGCATCTTGACAGTAACCCACTGAGTTGGATCTGTTTATACAGATACACACGCTATCTGAATGATAAAAACATTAATACATGTTTCTTATCCACAAGATTGCAGAAATAGGACTTGTATCAGTACATGTGTACTTATGTGTATGTGTACTATACAGTGCAAGGTGTAATTCTGTATAAAGCAGAACTGATTATGCAATTAGTGACAATATAATGAGTATATATTTGTTTCAGCAGTACTACAGCTTGTACGATGTTGTTTGTAAACAAATTGAGTCTGGATCAGACAATCCAGTGATTGTTACCATGCGATACAATGACAAAACAATTTCAACATTTTAGGTTTTATACATGTGATCTTCACAACATAATGGATTGTAAAAGTATATACAACTTATTTTGTGTTTTCAATATATATAACACAACCACCAAACACAATGATCAAAAGATTTCATACATTTAGACATAAGATTTCATCATAAAATAACCTTTCTTGTCGGAAAACTGTATCAACGCTTCAAATCATCTTCTTTAGCTGGCACTTATAGCTACCCCAGTTAATGTGCTGGAAGTGTGATGTGCGGTAACATATCCCTCCTCACAATGTAGTGTATTCCACACTTCACTTTACCCATCGTGACTCATCCGAGCTAATAGGACAAGTGAACGTATAGAGACTGTAGTTGTAACAGATCAGTATCACTTGACTGACTCATTTTGAAACAATTTCTCAAATCTTTTATTTTTCTACAAGTTGGAACAGAATAAAAATGACAAAATATTTAAACAAATTAAACATTTGTCTCTTTGAAGCAGGAAAACCGACTCTGCAAACCAGTGAAATATAATGTAGACTTGCCCTCAGACATTTCTTCCTTCTTTTAACTGAATAAAACTCTCCTGGAGAGAATTTGTCATTGCACATTAATCAATCCTGTGCCATCATGTTCAAAGAGCGTATGCATATATATATATATATATATATATAGATATACATATGTTTGTCTTATATACAATGAACAAAACATCCAAACACCTTATTGAGACTACTGTGAACCTCTCTAGATGTACATTCACTATAGATAGATATGCTATCATTAGCTGAAGTCTCACTTAAACAATTATGATGGTTCAGCAAATTTTCATAGCTGACAGAAATGAGCATATCTTTGTAATATTCAAATATGGGACCAATATTTAAACCGTTATGTTCTGGTCATTATGACAGACATGTGGAATATATGGGAAATATCCAAGTGCCCTACATAATCCACCTGACAGTATTCACAATGGCTACACCGAGTACAAAGTAGGGTAATATTGTGTCATTTTGCCCTACTTCCTCGGTGACGAATCAGTTCTTCCTTCATTCTCTTACCTTCTCAATCAGTCGCCTGTCAGGGAAAAACTGGAAAGGTTTAGTAAAAAGACGTCCTGTTGCTTTATGGGTGATAGAACAGCGTTCTTCGTAATGAAAATATCATTAAATCTTGGAGCGACAACGTGATGTCTCGCGACCTACTTGTTGATTGTATCATGTAAGTCAAAACTGTCGCTCGCTAACCATCGATCGACCGGTGCGTCGTGGCCTTGGCAACGACGTGCTGAGACGGCGTCTGTGATGTCGTCAGTACAGGTGTTAATTTCACGCGCATCAATCACCTCACCTGTGTACCGATGAGACAAACATTGTCATGGCCGATGTCGCTAGGTAGTAAACAAGCACGAATCACAATGAATTTTCTGTATATAATGACACAGATGTCTTGCATGTGTATGCAAACTTCCCATTTGTTCTCTTTATTAATTTCAGTCTCTTATCTGTGCGTGACATTGTCTTATTATTCAAATGACCACATTCTATTTCTTATCACCAATCTGCTAACACAAGTTGCAGATCCAGAAAGGAGTCGATTATTGGTAAACGAGTATACTGCTCCGTACAACGTCTTAAGGATGCGCAGTGTATGGCAAAGTAATGTAAATATGTTATAACACTATGTTTGGAGCGCCGTGTCCCGCACGAACACTCCCACGCACGTGAAGTACAATCACTCCCACTATTTGTTTATATCTCAGTAGGAATTGAGTTTTTTAAGAAGACCTGTTTAAAACTCTGCCAGGTCAATAAGTGCACTCTCTATAAAGTATACATATGTCAATAAATTCGACCATAAGGGAGGATTATATTGATCATAGCTAACACTAAACCTTCTATCATCCTGTATTTATGCAAATAGTTCAGATTGAATATTGTCCTTGAAACGCGTCTAATCCCTCGGTAAAGAGAATCTGAAGCAGAGAATTTACAGAAAAACCGAATTCTTTAAAATGAAAATCCCAATTCTCTAAAATGAAAATAAAATAGTATCCATAATTTTGTAAATAGCCCCAAAGCGTACGTAAATATTCTAGTGACTGTACACATGACCCATTTTCATTTTTGTGACGAGTGAGTGAGTTAACGTTTTACGTCACATCGGCATTATTTCAGCCATATAACGACACCAAGTCTGCGCACATACACATATTAATCACAAAATCCAAAGAAGTTTCTTAAAATGTAATGAAGAAATATTACACTTTAAGAAACTTCTTTGGACTTTGTGATTAATATGTGTTCATCTGTTTTCTTACAAACAGAAAAAGTCATAGTGACGAAATGACTTAGATTTGAATGATGTTATTCAGGGCGTCTGTTATTTCATTTTTAAAAAATATAAACAAGATAAACGCGACTGCAAAACTTAGAGAGGCTCGCAAAAAACAATGTTATGCCAGACAATGGCATTGACCCGTGAAGATCCGGGTTAGAATTGGTCTTCAGCAACCCATGCTTGTCGTAAGAGGCGACTAATGGGATCGGGTGGTCAGGCTCGCCGACTTGGTTGCACTCAGCAATATTCCAGCTACATGGCCGCGGTCTGTAAATAGTCGAATCTGGACCATACAATCCAGTGATCAACAGCATGAGCATCGATCTGCGCAATTGGGAACCGATGACATGTGTCAACCAAGTCAGCGAGCCTGACCACCCGATCCCCTTAGTCGCCTCTTACGACGAGCATGGGCAACTGAAGATCAACATTCTAACCGGACATTCACCGGTTCGCTGTAAAGTGGGTGGAATATTAAGTATAATATTACAACCAAAATGACAGGTGATTCTGTTGCCCCAGCATGTACTAACGTATTTCTCGACTCTATCAGCTAGTATCTCCATGTAGATAGATTTACTTTGCCTATAGTTTGACACACCTGTGAAGAGTGGGTCAGTTATCTCAGGGACGTGTTGGCCACGTGAGGTCGGAAAGCCTGACACTGATGACTAGGTGCTTAAAGGTCGACGTTCGGAGAAGAGCAGTATGGAGCTGTCCGACAGGGAAACAAACCGGATTTCCTCGATCAAACGCCAGGATTTCAATTTAACACCGGGTGTTTGGCTAAACGACGATGTCTCAAATTTAAACGAATTGGTGTGGGTGAGTGAGTAAGGTTTTACACTGCTTTTAGCAATATTCCAGCAATATTCCAGCAATATCACAGCAATATCACAGCGGGGACACCAGAAATGGACTTAACATAATGTACCAATGTGGGGATTTGAACCCGGGTCTTCAGCTACCCAACCACCCAAACCAGTTGGAACACATTATGACAGTGAATGTTATAGCTGCTAGTGATCTTGATGGACGATAGGGCTAAGATAAGAAATTTGGTTTAAACATATATTATTCCATTCAAGAAGAAAGAAAAGGATTGGCAAACAAGCCTAATTGGCTTATATTAATGCCGCTCCATAATACATGTGAAGATTCACATTTATGCGTAATGTACATTTTTATAATAATTATAACAAGTTATCTCTGAATAATAACAATCTTGGATATCAACAATTTATCTTGGTTTTGTTTCGTGGCCAGTTGATACAAATAGGAAAATAATAAAAACTACAAAAACTTTTATGAATCAAATCGTTTTGATGTAATAATGAATTGATGGACTGACTGTAGAATATCCATATTCGTCTGATGTGATACTGAGTTATTACCATTTAGCACATCCTGCAGGGAGAAACCTTTTTCATAGAAATTAAGATTCGTTTCGAATGCTATCATATTTAGGACAGATGAAAAAATAGTGGAATACATCCTCATAATCTTGTGAGCAGGAACAAGAAATTATCAGAAATGAGACGATTATACTTATCACTGTTTAAGTCACTGCATCCCAATCTAAAATCTAAGAATCGACAACCAAAATTTAGATCGAACATTGTGTCGGTATTAACTTGTGGTGTGATTAGATTCTTAAGCTGTCCAACAGAGGAAGCGTTTTGTCGCATTTGTAGGTAGGTCATTCCACAGTTTAATTGTATCGGGTAAAAACGATTTAGCATAATTAGCAGATTTGCATCTTATAGTCTGATAATTTTAATTATTCCTAAGATTGTAGTTACTGTTATCAGAAACATTCCCTGGAGCAAGATCACAAAGGTAGTCAGGAACCATATGGTTTACCATTTTGTAAAATAATGTTAATTTAGAAATTTCTCTCCGTTTCGCTAAAGAAGTCAGGTTTGTCTCATGATATAGTTTCGAAATTTGAAGAAATTTCAAAGAGGATCTTTTTCAACTTGCAGAACGTCAGTCTGCCACGATCTGTCAACTATCATTTACTCGGAGAGGCATGTTGACGGTTCGAGGGTGACTGACCGCCCCTCTTGAAGCGCCTGTCTACCAACGGGGTCGGCTATGATGTTGACGTACCCATCGTCCTGTCAACCAACGTGGTCGGCTGATGAAGAAGTACCCATCGTCCTGCCAACCAGCGTGGTCGGCAATGATGTTGACGTACGTACTAACATCTTCCTGCCAACCAACGTGGTCGGCAATGAACTTGATGACGTACCCATCTTCCTGTCAACCAAGCAAGATCACAAAGGTGATCGGGTTTACCATTTTGTAAAATATGTTGTACCCATCGTCCTGTTTGAAGAAATTTCAACCAACGTGGTCTGGCTTCATTTATGTTGACGTACCCATCGTCCTGTCAACCAACGTGGTCGGCAATGATGTTGACGTACCCATCTTCCTGCCAACCAACGTGGTCGGCAATGATGTTGACGTACCCATCTTCCTGCCAACCGAGCTGATCGGCTATGATGTTGACGTACCCATCTTCCTGCCAACCAAGCTGATCGGCTATGATGTTGACATACCCATCGTCCTGCCAGCCAAGCTGATCGGCTATGATGTTGACATACACATCTTCCTGCCAGCCAACTTGATCGGCTATGATGTTGACGTACCCATCGTCCTGCCAACCAACGTGGTCGGCTTTGATGCTGACGTACCCATCGTCCTGCCCACCAACGTGATCGGCTTTGATGTTGACATACTCATCTTCCTGCCAACCAACGTGATCGGCTATGATGTTGACATACCCATCGTCCTGCCCACCAACGTGATCGGCTATGATGTTGACGTACCCATCGTCCTGCCAACCAACGTGGTCGGCAATGATGTTGACGTACCCATCGTCCTGCCCACCAACGTGATCGGCTATGATGTTGACGTACCCATCGTCCTGCCCACCAACGTGATCGGCTATGATGTTGACGTACCCATCGTCCTGCCCACCAACGTGATCGGCTATGATGTTGACGTACTCATCTTCCTGCCAACCAACGCGGACGGCTTTGATGTTGACGTACCCATCTTCCTGTCAACCAAGGTGGTCGGCTATGATGTTGACGTACCCATCTTCCTGTCAACCAACGTGGTCGGCTTTGATGTTGACGTACCCATCTTCCTGTCAACCAACGTGGTCGGCTATGATGTTGACGTACCCATCTTCCTGTCAACCAACGTGGTCGGCTATGATGTTGACATACTCATCTTCCTGTCAACCAACGTGGTCGGCAATGATGTTGACATACTCATCTTCCTGCCAGCCAAGGTGAGCAGGTCGACGCCATCCCAGAAGACAAAACGTGGCCCCACGCATCTTCCTTACGATCAAAGGGAGTCCCGACAGCACTGTCCATTGACATCTCTACACAATACGGATTGAGGTCCGCTCAATCAGTCAATACTCTCGGCGATGACCTGGGACGTCCGGAACATCAGCATTATTGGTATATTGGTCACTGTTCGACCGTCCGCTGATCTAAGAACATGAGACATTGAACGGAGTGATCACTGCACGCTGACCTTTGTGAGTTTCTAGCATACCCTTGCATTGTAGTTTTAGTTCCTAAACAGAGACTGAGTGAAATCAAATATATCACAACTGTATAAACAAAAAAGATTTCACAGACATAAGCGTTTGTTGCATAGATTTTGGTCATCAACACATATCTTTGTTTAATACTTGGTGTTAATAGAGGCGGTGGGGTAGCCTAGTGGTTAAAGCGTTCGCTCGTAACGCCCAAGACCCGGGTTCGATTCCCCATGCACATGGGTACAATGTGTGAAGCCCATTTCTGGTGTCCCCCGCAGTGATATTTCTGGATATTTCAGCGGTGTAAAACAATACTCACTCATCTGGTGTTAATATGAATATTTCATGATCCCCTACAAATGTACATGTTAATACCAAGTGTACAATTTCACTACTGTGTTATCAAGCCTGATCTCCTGTCGGTACAGGGGTGGTGGGGTAGACTAGTGGTTAAAGCGTTCGCTCGTCACGCGGAAGACCCGGGTTCGATTCCCTACATGGGTACAATGTGTTAAGCGTATTTCTGGTGTCCCCCGCCGTGATGTTGCTGGAATATTGCTAAAAGCGGCGTAAAACTCAACTCACTCACTCACTTCTGTCGGTACTGCCAAGAACCCGGGCCAAGAAAAGCCAGGCAGGGCCGCACCACCAGGCAATATTAATAATCGATTACAGAATATTAAAGCGAAACCTGCGCATCTGTGAGGAGACACTTTCTGCGTCCACAAATGTTCAGTTTGTCCATCTAAATGTACATTTAACAATGAAATAAGAAAACTATGTTAAAACTATAAATATAAATGTTTCTAAGAAGCAGAAAAGTGGCTTTACTGAATTAGAGAAGTATGTATTTGAGAAGCAAAGTATAAACTTCTGCATACTGCCACTACCATACACGTATACTGCCACTACCATACACGTATACTGCCACTACCATACACGTATACTGCCACTACCATACACGTATACTGCCACTACCATACAAGTATACTGCCACTACCACACACGTATACTGCCACTACCATACACGTATACTGCCACTACCATACACGTATACTGCCACTACCATACACGTATACTGCCACTACCATACAAGTATACTGCCACTACCATACACGTATACTGCCACTACCATACACGTATACTGCCACTACCACACAAGTATACTGCCACTACCACACAAGTATACTGCCACTACCACACAAGTATACTGCCACTACCATACACGTATACTGCCACTACCACACAAGTATACTGCCACTACCATATACTGCCACTACCATACACGTATACTGCCACTGCCACTACCATACACTACCATACAAGTATACTGCCACTACCACACAAGTATACTGCCACTGCCATACACGTATACTGCCACTACCACACAAGTATACTGCCACTACCACACAAGCATATACTGCCACTACCATACACTACCACTACCATACACGTACCGCCACTACCACACACAAGCATACCGCCACTACCACACACCACTACCATACACGTATACTGCCACTACCATACACGTATACTGCCACTACCATACACGTATACAGCCACTACCATACACGTATACAGCCACTACCATACACGTATACTGCCACTACCATACACGTATACAGCCACTACCATACACGTATACAGCCACTACCATACACATATACTGCCACTACCATACACGTATACTGCCACTACCATACACGTATACTGCCACTACCATACACGTATACTGCCACTACCATACACGTATACTGCCACTACCATACACGTATACTGCCACTACCATACACGTACAGGTATATGCACCCGATCTAGGAAATATTACTTACTACAAGCAGGTCTTTGTTAGCAACTGAGAGCTGCTACTAGTAGTAACAAAGACAGCCTTTCCGCCCCTGAAGACTAACAATTACTGCTACTACTAGCTAACAGTAACTACATGAAATAGTATGACCATATTAGGCATCGTCATATTTCTCATCCCTTCACGCCGCCAACGGAGTTTAGGTCTTCAGTACCATCAGCAATACCGTAACATGTACACAAATCTGTGGCCGCAAGTTTCTAATCTGATTAAAGTATTGACTGATCAGGGATGACACCAGGTGTTCAATATAGTCGAAGGATGTACTTTATTGGGATCCCGTTTTGTACGGACTTGACAGAGATGTAGATCCATATCCACAAATACTTGAATCAGGTCATAGAAATATACAGAGGACTATGGCTTTTCAAAGACGGACAAGCTCGAGGAATGTGAATTATCAAGGGCTTATAACTCCGACATTGATAAAAGCCGGGCTTTTAATACGATGAAAGGACTGTAGAATATTAACCCGAACGTGCGTATCTGTTCAAACATATATCCAGCGTTCACAGATGCATTCATTTCTGAGTCTACCTGTATGCATAGGCCATGACAAGAGGGATTGCTTTTCAACAGTCGTCTGTCCCACTTCATGTCGGACATTTCAACAGGTTAAGGTGATGGTGTCTACGTAACCTCTGTCCTCTCTCTGCAATCTGCGCACAGGCCCTCGTGTCTTTGCGAGGATTAAAGATGTTAAAAAAAAAAAAAATTGAGATGACCCCAAACTCGAAATGCTTCACAGTACAACACATTATGACTATATATCGAAACCCCCCTCAAAGTTTCTGAAATGACTAAAGACCACATTGAAGTTATTGTTTTGCAATGGCGGAACACACATCATAACACACCTTTAGAGAGAGAGAGAGAGAGAGAGAGAGAGAGAGAGAGAGAGAGAGAGAGAGTTGAGAGAGAGAGAGAGAGAGTAAAGAGAGAGATTATTAATAGAGAGAGAGAGAGAGAGAGAGAGAGAGAGAGAGACTACACTCCTACATCAGACAAAGTCATCATCCGATGTCACACACACACACACACACACTGATGTGTGTGTGTGAAAATTTCTGGATCCGCCTATGCATCTGTACACCTGAAACACACAAATCACCCCTTACAATAATAGAAAGACTATACATGTATATACATGGCCGGATACAGATGAACTCTAGCACGTGCCCAGAAGCAGTGTATGGCAAAAACCATAGACTCCCACACCACGATGACGTTCAACACATCTGATTTCCGTAGGAGAGAAACAGCGATCCATTGAAGGATCTATCCATAGTGCAGGTTGTAATTGCAGGTGAGTCAGACACCTTCAGCCTATATCAAGGATTTGTCCTCCATGGGACCGTCCCATGGCTGCGTCCTCCTTCCCAATGACATCCTGCTATACCCCGGAAGATCCGGGTTAGAACTGGTCTTCAGTAGCCCATGCTTGTCCTAAGAGGCGACTAACGGGATCGGGTGCTCAGGCTCGCTGACTTGGTTGACGCATGTCATCGGTTCCCATTTGCGCAGATCGATGTTCATGCTGTTGATCACTGGATTGTCTGGTCCAGACTAGATTATTTACAGACCGCTGCCATATAGCTAGAATAGTATTGCTGAGTGCGGCGTACAACTTATTTCACTCACTCACACATACTGTTAATGACTCATGGACACACTATTAGTGACACATCCAGTCACGACTGTCTACTGATGAAGACGTTTGGGAACAAAGGTACTGGGCGCTTCAACCTGACACTGCTGTATTAGTGACAAGTACCGGCACTGACTAAAGTCCAGACTGACAGAAACTAGGGACAGATATTCATGAAGATCCTTTCTCTGGACAACACAGCAACAATATGAGTTCACAAATCAGAGACTGATGGCGACTGCTGACAGTACACCACCTATATAAAATTATGAAACAAATCATCAGAGTTGGTCAGAGTTAGCGAGCAATTCATCGGTCTAAAATGAAGTCAAACGCACTTATGCAGTACTCTTGTCCGGCTGCACTGGATAGACATAATGGTCGTTGCGCGTGATCTGAAAAATCTGTATTGTCATTAATCTTCTTCCCACAGACATTGTCCGTGACAAGGACATCCGTCCTCAGTTCGTCTTTAATCGATACCATGTCGTGTCCTGTATATGTCTCGCAAACGCTGACTTTGTTTCCGAATTAAGAGTTAGTGAGTGAATTTTATGCTGCTTTTAGCAATATGCCAGCAATATCATTTTAGGGGGACACCAGAAATGGGCTTCACACATTGTACTCACGTTGGGTATCGAAACCGTAACCTTCGTCGTGACGATCGGGCGCTTTAACCACTAAGCTACCCCACCGCCCCTGTTACAATTCTGTATACGATAACCTCAATATAAAACAGAACTACACGCTCATTCCTTAAAATATTTTTAGATATTCCGTTTATTTAAATTAATGCACTCCACGTACAGTTGGGTTTAAAGTAGTATCACATGCAGTATACAGTATATCAAGTGCAATATACTGTATACCACATACACTATACAGTATATCAAGAATAATATACTGTATACCACATACACTATACAGTATATCAAGTACAATATACTGTATACCACATACACTATACATCAAGTGCAATATACTGTATATCACAGTGCAATATACTGTATATACTGTATACCACATACACTATACAGTATATATCAAGTATATACCACATACACCATACAGTATATCAAGTACATACAATATACTATATACCATACACATACACTATACAGTATATCAAGTGCAATATACTGTATACCACATACATACAGTATACAGTATATCAAGTGCAATATACTGTATACAGTATATCATACACTATACAGTATATCAAGTGCAATATACTGTATACCATACATACACATACACTATACACAGTATATCAAGGTATACCACATACAATATACTGTATACCATATACACTATACACATATATCAAGTGCAATATACTGTATACCACATACACTATACACCATATCAAGTCAAGGACAGCAATATACTGTATACCACATACACTATACACTATACAGTATATCAAGTACAATATACTGTATACCACATACACTATACAGGTATATCAATACAGCAATATAATGTATATCATACAGTATATCACTATACTGTATACCACATACACTAGTATATATCAAGTGCAATATACTGTATACACACATACACTATACAGTATATCAAGTGCAATATACAATATACTGTATATCCACATACACCATACACTATACAGTATATCAAGTATATCAAGTATATCAAGTATACTGTATACCACATACACTATACAATTATACAGTATATCAAGTGCAATATACTGTATACCACATACACTATACACTGTATTAATACACTATACAGTATATCAAGTACAATATACTGTATACCACATACACTCTATACATACAGTATATCAAGTGCAATATACTGTATACCACATACACTATACAGTATATCAAGTGCAATATACTGTATACCACATACACTATACAGTATATCAAGTGCAATATACTGTATACCACATACACTATACACAATATCATATACAGTATATCAAGTGCAATATACTGTATACACACATTGTGTACACACCAGTATACAGTATATCAAGTACACTACAGCAATATACTGTATACCACATACACTATACAGTATATCAGTATATCAAGTGTATACTGTATACCATACACTATACACTATACAGTATATCAAGTACAATATACTGTATACCACATACACTATACACTATACAGTATATCAAGTGCAATATACTGTATACCACATACACTATACAGTATATCAAGTGCAATATACTGTATACCACATACACTATACACTATATCAAGTGCAATATACTGTATACCACATACACTATACAGTATATCAAGTACAATATACTGTATACCACATACACTATACACTATACAGTATATCAAGTGCAATATACTGTATACCACACATACACTATACAGTATATCAAGTGCAATATACTGTATACCACATACACTATACAGTATATCAAGTGCAATATACTGTATACCACATACACTATACAGTATATCAAGTGCAATATACTGTATACCATACCACATACACTATACAGTATACAGGTTTGCCACATACACTATACAGTATATCTTGACAATATACTGTATACGTATATCATGCAATGTACTGTATACCACATACACTATACAGGGCTATAACTCCACATACACTATAATGGCTGGGTCGTATATCAAGTACAATATACCGATAGCCTCCTTCTCCTCTTAGCTAACACCGCATGGGGGATGTAACGAGGTTACAGGTCAGGCATGTACTGGTCAGCTGTGTGGTCGTTGGCCTGATAATGGGTGCATGATTTAAACATACTCTTGAAATTCTGGGACTGTGGATTTCTGCTATGGTCTTATTAGGTCAGGAGTAGGATGATCCTGATGACCACTGCACGAGAGGCATGTGGGTTGTGGACGAGGTTCCACATGGTCTTGCCATATTACCATTTTAGGAATACAGTCTGATTATCAGACCTGAGATGTCGTCAAATCAATGAGCGCTAGTTGGCGAGTTAGAAACTGGGAGCTGAGCTCTAAGCTCCTAGTTAAACAGCTGACAATAAAACGTTGTGGACCCGCAGACGGACTTGTGTTGTCACTTTGAGGAATATCCGCCAACACACAACAACCACCACCTACTACAACATAGTAGTAGAGGGTGAAACGTCTACGGCATTAAACTTGTCTACGGCGGAGCGTAGGAACTGGTTCCAGTGGGTGCTCTCTGATGTTGATACATTGATTGTATTATGATGTGTGCAATGGTTGAATGTACATTGACGCCTTTCAGAAGTAATATATCCAGGCAGATAGATTTGTCCTCTGTACTCTAGTTAGTACCATACCATCAACCTGACAATTTTCTTGTTATTTGTGGTGAGACTTAAATGATATCATCGGGGGGATATTACAATACTCACCACCAACACTACTACTACTACTACTACTACTACTACTACTACTACTACTACTACTACTACTACTACTATGGCGGGGATGTCGACTAGTGGTTAAAGCGTTTGCTCATCACACTGAAGACTCGGGTTCGTTCCCCACATGGGCACAATGTGTTCAGCCCATTTCTGGTGTCCCCCGCCATATTTATGGAATATTGCTAAAAGCAGTGTAAAATTAATCTCCCCCACTCACTCACAGTGTGTGTGTCTGTGATTCTGTTGCTTAGAAATGAAGCTATATCCCACGTGTAGCCACTTGTTACAGCACACTGTAAATGATCATGTCTGAACCAGATAATCTCTCTTGGAGGTAAACAAACTCACAAAAACAAATATAATCCATAAAATATTCTTGTTTTATTTCAATCAGTAAAAATGTATCAAAATAATATTTTTCATAACCTGACAGTAGAAAACATCCTGAATTCATGGAGACCCACCTAACTTCATCCCAGGTAGAGGTGGGAGAGAATCAGATGGGAGGGGCACCTTAATTTGCCAGGGTCAAATCGAGGTTATAAGAGAACTGTGTTTTCAAGAAAGCCTTTGCAGTTTATGTTCCAGGACTGGAATGGATCAAGAGAGGGTTTGAGCATATGAATTGCTTCAATTGCAAGGCTCCTCAGCATGATGTCAGTCAGTATCAGTAAAGTCAGCATGATATCAGTATTAAGTCATGATATCAGTATTAAGTCAACATGATATCAGTATTAAGTCATGATATCAGTATTAAGTCATGATATAAGTCAGTTAAGTCAGCGATATCAGTATTAAGTCAACATGATATCAGTATTAAGTCAACATGATATCAGTATTAAGTCAACATGATATCAGTATTAAGTCAGCATGATATCAGTATTAAGTCAACATGATATCAGTATAAAGTCATGATATCAGTATTAAGTCAGCATGATGTCAGTATTAAGTCAACATGATATCAGTATTAAGTCAACATGATATCAGTATAAAGTCAACAAGTGATATCAGTATTAAGTCATGATGATATCAGTATTAAGTCAACATGATATCAGTATAAAGTCAACATGATATCAGTATAAAGCCAACATGATATCAGTAGGAAGTCAGCAATGCCACAGGGCATGTAGCATCGTATACATAATCAGCTTCTGTGTTCTCTAATCATCATCATGAAATCTGTAATTCTCTCAACACCCAAACAATGACATGACAACCATACAGAAGCGATGTGTCCAAGGTGATCGGTCCGTCTTACTTGTACAAGACAGTTCACAGCATTCATTCACAATATCTTACTCTGTGTCACCGTTGAAATATACATGTAAGTATCATTGTTCATAAAACATCAAACAACAGCCATTCGTCCATTAATACAAGTGAGAAAACATGAGACAAACATGAAAAAGAAATGCAACGGCCCTGTCGGGCATCTATAGTCTGTTTGATTTGAAAACGTACCGATGAATTTAACTTTAAACAAAAAAGTAAATCAAATAAAGTGAAATTAAGATTTCGAATCCTCATAATTTTACCTTTCAAATTGAACATTTAAAATCTCAGACTTTTAGTCAACTTAGGATAAAAGTTGTTTAACAAATGATCATAGTTTCAAATCGCTATTATTGGATCGTATTACAAGGGGGTATGCACATTAAATGAAACCCAGAGAACAAGAAGGGTTGGTTTCTACGGTAGTCTAAGTTAACGCTCATCACGCACCGCACGGGCATTTGTTTCACTGTTCCAATTACTGCGCGAACCCCCTTGTAATACAAACCAATAATAGCGATTTGAAACTATGATCTTTTGTAAAACAACTTTTATCATAAGTTGAATAAATTTCTGAGATTTACATGTTCAGTTGTCAAGGTAAAATTATGAGGATTTGCAATCTTAATTTTACTTTATTTGATTAACTTTTTTGTTTAAAGTGAAATTCATCAGTACGTTTTCATTGCAAACAGACTATAGCTGTTGTGTCTCAGCTCTTCCATAAACCTCCCTCCACATGAGGTCAGTCTTCCAGGCTAAGTGTGCTGTTGTGACTACCTCCCCCTCCAGAACTTCCGGGCTTTACTTCAACTGTAAGAAACAACAGCTGATGAGTTGGCGACAACATTGCATAGTTATAGTGACTTTGGTTTCACACCACTTCATACCGAAGCATACAACTTTAAGGATAACTTTTATTGCATAGAGCAATGTTTCGATGTAGATCCTCACATCGTCATATGTCTACTTCAAAACGCCGCTCTATGCAAGTAGATGTTTTCCATGAAGTTGTATGCTTTCCTATTTACTCACCAGCTTCTAGAACGCCAATCAAACAACTGTACCATGGCTTTGTGGCGGTCTCTTTGATGTTGCCCATGTTGTAACCTGCTAGTTACTACATGGTTTCGCCCTACTGATTCTCACTGGATAATGCTTGCTCCGCCCCTTTCGTGTGCCGAAACTATGACATTATCGTAAACAGGTTTCGCCAGAAGGAAGTTGAGATACATTGTAGAACATAAAAACAAGTACAATGTTGACAAATTTATTTAGGAAAAAATGAACATGATTTCAACTCCATCGCCTCACCAACTTGGGAAAGTGTAATATCATCAATTCCATCATTCCACTCATTCACGCTATCACTGCTGGGTATGAAAGTTGTTGCCATGTCCTCCATGGTTGAGAATTAATTTTTGAGAACTTGAAACGACCTAAGATGGCGCGTATGACGTGATATTCATGACGTCATATGGTGCCACTTTGTTTTACACACCGCCAAAATCTCATGGTACACGTCTGTTACCCCACCCACAACTTGAGGTTCGTCTAGTTACAACACGATTTGTCCTTGCTTTTGATTGACAGGCGTAGTGGCATCTCGGGCTATGCCCTCATGCCCTACGTCTGTCAATCTAAAGCCAGGACAAACCGTGTTGTAACTAGACGAACCTCTCGTGTGCCAATGGGGTAACTCTAACTTACACAATTTATGCAATATCAGGATGGGGGACACCAGAAACGATCTTCCCATATTTTATGTGGGGAATTGAATCTGGGCGTTCTAGGTGAACAGTGAATGCTTTAGACACAAGGCCCTGCATGCATCAGATATATGAGCAATATTTCAGTCACATCATGGAGTATTAGCTATATAGATTCAGATTCCTGTAAAATGGAGGATGCATGTTTACTACTCAGGTGAAACCCACCAGCACACTTTGCAAAAATAAAAATTAGGGCACCTCACAGCTATTTGATTTGCAATCACAAGAGGGTGTCACTACCAAGGGACACAACTCCGCAGAGTGAATAGAGGCATCTACAATGACAGGGTCACCCCTGCTGGACAAACAACCAGGAACTGGCGGAAATGAAGTCGTACATCAGAGTATCCATATTTGGCACACAACAATCTATGACATCAGGGCACAATGTCATGTGATCATTTGGCCAGGTCATACTTTATCTCGTACACAGGATTTACCACACAAAGTATACTATCATAAAAATGGAGAATATATCTATTAAAAGCCCCATGCTTGTCTAACTGTGTCTACAGTAAAATACCTTTATTACGAACTCAAAGGGACCACTGAAATTAGTTCGTTATATCTCATAGTTTGCTATTCACTTTTTTATATGATAATATAAGGTTTATTCAGGACTTTTGAAACAGTTCGCTATAGCCGTCAGTTCGTTATATCTGTGTTCGTTATAAAAGTATTCTACTGTATTTGAATCAATGGTGAATCATGTTGTCCATGGCTACAACTGTTACTCACCAACAATGATGATCACGATGATGGCGAAACGATGATGACAGCAACGATGGCAATAATACAGTTCATCTTACAGTTCTGCCAACACATTTTCTTCTTCAGTCGAACAGATGTCTTCTTGAAATTGATGGAGCCTGATTCCAAATCCTCTGTCAACACAAAAACAGTCGCGGTGGTTATTTCTTTAGTGCTTTTTATCTCCAGATTTATAGATTCAGATTCCTGGAATATATCCTAATAAGGCTCACCTCTGTCTACCTTTATTCACCTGACGTCATGGTATATATCAACATCTGCCTGTATTCACCTTATGTCATGGTATATATCAACAATATCTGCCTGTATTCACCTGACGTCATGGTATATATCAACAACATCTGCCTGTATTCACTTGATGTCATATATCAAAATCATCTGCCTGTATTCACTTGATGTCATGGTATATATCAACATCTGCCTGCATTCACCTGACGTCATGGTATATATCAACAACATCTGCCTGTATTCACCTGACATAATGGTATATATCAGCAACATCTGCCTGTATTCACTTGATGTCATGGTATATATCAACAACATCTGCCTGTATTCACCTGTCATGGTATATATCAACATCTGCCTGGTATATCATCTGCAACGCCATGGTATATATCACCTATATCTGCCTGTATTCATATCTGCCTGTATTCACTTCACCTCATGGTATACTGTAAACTGCCTGTATTCACTTGACAGTTTAGATGTCATTATTCGCAAATCAGTATCAACTGATCATCTGCCTGTATTCACTTGATGTCATGGTATATATCAACATCTGCCTGCATTCACAGTACCTGGAGATCACATCAGTATATGTTCACCTCTGATATCTGTATATGAAGCCTTTGTGATTCACTTCACCTCATGAGATGATTGATATATCAAATGAATAAATAAAATATCTGCCTGTATTAATCTTCACCTGTGACCATGGTATATATCACCTATATCTGCCTGTATTCACTTCCACCTAATGGTATATATCACCATATATCTGCCTGTATTCAACTCACCTCATGGTATATATATCTTATATCTGCCTGTATTCACATTATTCACTTCACAAGATCTATCACCTATATCTGCACCTATAACTGCCTGTATTGTTTGACCTCATTGTGTAGATATCACCTATATCTGCCTGCATTTGCTTGACGTCAAGGTAAATTGCTTGACGTCAAGGTAAATATTACATATATTACATATACAGTGAGACCCCGGATACCCGGACCCCAAATATCTGGAAACCTCGCCTTCTGGTCAATTTTCATAAAAAAACAATCTCTTATGTTATAAAGTGACTGTCTATAATGGATATGTGGTTTCCGTTCCCGGACGGTTAATTTTACAAACCAACCGTCTAAATCAACACAAAATTGACTCACTTATCCGCACGAAGCTTTGATCTAAGGCTGACCATGTGAAGTGCTAATCCGGATTAATGACCGACCAGCAGGGTATTGGTGGTGATTAGTAGGCCTATCCGACACTGAGTGAATTGTAATTGGCAAATCAAAACGACCATGCTGTTTTGGAAGTGATTTCAACCCAGAAGTGTATGCTCGCTACCGTTTCAACACCTAAGCCTGGATGACAGAAATCCAGATATCAAGATTTTCAGTCCGGGGTCTCACTGTATATCAACAATATCTGTTGGTATTCACTTGATCTCAAGGTATACATCACCTATATCTGAAGTATTAATCTGACCTCAAGGTATATATTACCTATATCTACCTGTATTCACTTGACCTCATGGTATATATCAATAATATATGCCTGTATTCACTTGACCTCATGATATATATCAATAATATATGCCTGTATTCACTTGACCTCATGATATATATCAATAATATATGCCTGTATTCACTTGACCTCATGATATATATCAATATATATCAATTCATGATATGATATATAAAAAATACTATGTATTCACTTGACCTCATGGTACATATCAATAATATCTACCTGTATTCACTTGACCTCATGATATATATCAATACTATCTATCTGTATTCACTTGACCTCATGATATATATCAATAATATCTACCTGTATTCACTTGACCTCATGATACATATCAATAATATCTACCTGTATTCATGACCTCATGATATCTACCTGTATATATCAATATCATATATCTAATAATATATGCCTGTATTCACTTGACCTCATGATATATATCAATAATATCTACCTGTATTCACTTGACCTCATGATATATATCAATAATATCTACCTGTATTCACTTGACCTCATGGTATATATCAATAATATCTACCTGTATTCACTTGACCTCATGATATATATCAATATATATCAATAATATATGCCTGTATTCACTTGACCTCATGATATATATCAATAATATCTACCTGTATTCACTTGACCTCATGGTATATATATATCAATAATATCTACCTGTATTCACTTGACCTCATGGTATATATCAATAATATCTACCTGTATTCACTTGACCTCATGATATATATCAATAATATCTACCTGTATTCACTTGACCTCATGATATATATCAATAATATCTACCTGTATTCACTTGACCTCATGATATATATCAATAATATCTACCTGTATTCACTTGACCTCATGATATATATCAATAATATCTACCTTGTATTCACTTGACCTCATGGTATATATCAATAATATCTACCTGTATTCACTTGACCTCATGATATACATCAACTTTATATGCTGTACCCACCTGACCTTTCCTGGAGGTCATAATATCTTGTCTCCTCGGATTCACTTGACCTCATGATATATCAATAATCATCTACCTGTATTCACTTGACCCATGATATATATCAATATGATCTCTACCTGTCCTGATATCACAGAAACCTCATGAATAAAACAATCAGAACATTGTGAGAAAGACCTCATGAAGTATATCAATAATATCTACCTGTATTCACTTGATTCATGATATATATCAATAATATGTGGTGTATTCACTTGACCTCATGATATATATCAATAATATATGCCTGTATTCACTTGACCTCATGATATATATGATAATATCTGTAGGTTCACTTGATCTCATGATATATACCTCTACAAAATCTACAGTAGTCACTTAACTGTAGGGTATATATCAATAATATCTACCTGTATTCACACTTGTCCTAATATGTGGTGAGAAATCACCTTTCATATGCTTGTAACTGTAGGTTACTGACCTTTCTAAAATGAGGTCATCTATCTTGTCTCCTCTGTAGGACACACCTTCTACATTCTGTCGGAGGAGTGAGGTCACCTCGCTCACATCGTTCTGCAAGTGATCCAGATGGTCCGTCCGACCTCCATGACCTCGCTCTGTCCTGCATCACAGAAACAACAAAACAATCAGAACATTAGTGAGAAAGACCTCTTCAAAAGTCACAAAGTACTTAACTGTAGGTTACGCATTCTAAAATGTGTCAAAATTCTTTTGTGAGTGAGTGAGTTGGATTTTACACCCGCTTTTAGCAATATTCCAGCAATATCAGGGTGGGGGATATCAGAAATGAGCTTCACACAATGTACTGATGTGTGGAAACAAACCCAGGCCTTCGGTGTCATGAGTGAATGCTTTAACCACTGACTACCCTACTGCCCCCCCAATCCTTTTGTAACAGGTTTGGTTTATCTTGATTTTAATACAATCTTCCAACTTGACAAACATGGAAAACACAGCCACAGTGCCCAGGCTTGACAGGAGTAGCCCACTGGCTCACAACGTAACCATGGTAACTAATATTTTACTTCAAAGCAAAAACATGAAAAACAATTCTTCTGCTTTGTATGATGAATGCTGTATGAACTTTAAAAGTGCACTCAGAGTAGTCAGACTTTTGTGAAACCGTTGGTGGCTGAGTGGGTTGGATTGCTGACTTTGTGTGCTGTTAAGTAGGTGCATCATTTTGGTGGGTTCGATGAACCATTTGAATTTGAAAACAATAAAGAATATATTATTTCTCAACTCAGCTTCTAGTGATACTGAGTCTACTAAATTTACAAGATTTTATTTAATCATTCATGTGTCATCAGAGATATTTGTATTTGTCACAATGACTGTCGGTTAACAGAAAGTTGACTGTGTTACAGAGAGGTTCACTCCGGGTAGACTCAGCATCATCACCTCTACAGAGAGGTTCACTCCGGGTGGACTCCAGCATCATCACCTCTACAGAGAGGTTCACTCCGGGTGGACTCAGCATCATCACCTCTACAGAGAGGTTCACTCCGGGTGGACTCAGCATCATCACCTCTACAGAGAGGTTCACTCCGGGTGGACTCAGCATCATCACCTCTACAGAGAGGTTCACTCCGGGTGGACTCAGCATCATCACCTCTACAGAGAGGTTCACTCCGGGTGGACTCAGCATCATCACCTCTACAGAGAGGTTCACTCCGGGTGGACTCAGCATCATCACCTCTACAGAGAGGTTCACTCCGGGTGGACTCAGCATCATCACCTCTACAGAGAGGTTCACTCCGGGTGGACTCAGCATCATCACCTCTACAGAGAGGTTCACTCCGGGTGGACTCAGCATCATCACCTCTACAGAGAGGTTCACTCCGGGTGGACTCAGCATCATCACCTCTACAGAGTGGTTCACTCCGGGTGGACTCAGCATCATCACCTCTACAGAGAGGTTCACTCCGGGTGGACTCAGCATCATCACCTCTACAGAGAGGTTCACTCCGGGTGGACTCAGCATCATCACCTCTACAGAGGTTCACTCCGGTGGACTCAGCATCATCACCTCTACAGAGAGGTTCACTCGAGGTGGACTCAGCATCATCACCTCTACAGAGAGGTTCACTCCGAGTGGACTCAGCATCATCACCTCTACAGAGAGGTTCACTCGGTGGACTCAGCATCATCACCTCTACAGAGAGGTTCACTCGGGTGGACTCAGCATCATCACCTCTACTACAGAGTGGTTCACTCCGGGGTGGACTCAGCATCATCACCTCTACAGAGGTTCACTCTCAGGTGGACTCAGCATCATCACCTCTACAGAGGTGGTTCACTCCAGGTGGACTCAGCATCATCACCTCTACAGAGTGGTTCACTCCGGGTGGACTCAGCATCATCACCTCTACAGAGAGGGTTCACTCCGGTGGACTCAGCATCATCACCTCTACAGAGGTTCACTCGGTGGACTCAGCATCATCACCTCTACAGAGGTTCACTCGGGGTGGACTCAGCATCATCACCTCTACAGAGAGGTTCACTCGGGTGGACTCAGCATCATCACCTCTACAGAGAGGTTCACTCGGGTGGACTCAGCATCATCACCTCTACAGAGAGGTTCACTCCAGGTGGACTCAGCATCATCACCTCTACAGAGGTTCCTCCCGGGTGGACTCAGCATCATCACCTCTACAGAGGGTTCACTCGGGTGGACTCAGCATCATCACCTCTACAGAGTGGTTCACTCCGGGTGGACTCAGCATCATCACCTCTACAGAGGGGTTCACTCTACAGAGGTGGACTCAGCATCATCACCTCTACAGAGGGTTCACTCGGTGGACTCAGCATCATCACCTCTACAGAGAGGTTCACTCCGGGTGGACTCAGCATCATCACCTCTACAGAGAGGTTCACTCCGGGTGGACTCAGCATCATCACCTCTACAGAGTGGTTCACTCCGGGTGGACTCAGCATCATCACCTCTACAGAGAGGTTCACTCCGGGTGGACTCAGCATCATCACCTCTACAGAGTGGTTCACTCCAGGTGGACTCAGCATCATCACCTCTACAGAGTGGTTCACTCCGGGTGGACTCAGCATCATCACCTCTACAGAGTGGTTCACTCCGGGTGGACTCAGCATCATCACCTCTACAGAGAGGTTCACTCCGGGTGGACTCAGCATCATCACCTCTACAGAGAGGTTCACTCCGGTGGACTCAGCATCATCACCTCTACAGAGAGGTTCACTCCAGGTGTGACTCAGCATCATCACCTCTACAGAGAGGTTCACTCAGGTGGACTCAGCATCATCACCTCTACAGAGGGTTCACTCCGGTGGACTCAGCATCATCACCTCTACAGAGGGTTCACTCCAGGTGGACTCAGCATCATCACCTCTACAGAGAGGTTCACTCCAGGTAGACTCAGCATCATCACCTCTACAGAGACTCCAGTAGACTCAGCATTCACCCACAGAGGACTCAGCATCATCACCTCTACAGAGAGGTTCACCCAGGTGGACTCAGCATCATCACCTCTACAGAGAGGTTCACTCCAGGTGGACTCAGCATCATCACCTCTACAGAGTGGTTCACTCGGGTGGACTCAGCATCATCACCTCTACAGAGAGGTTCACTCGGGTGGACTCAGCATCATCACCTCTACAGAGGTTCACTCCAGAGTGGACTCAGCATCATCACCTCTACAGAGGGTTCACTCCAGGTAGACTCAGCATCATCACCTCTACAGAGAGGTTCACTCCGGGTGGACTCAGCATCATCACCTCTACAGAGAGGTTCACTCCAGGTGGACTCAGCATCATCACCTCTACAGAGAGGTTCACTCCAGGTGGACTCAGCATCATCACCTCTACAGAGAGGTTCACTCCAGGTGGACTCAGCATCATCACCTCTACAGAGAGGTTCACTCCGGGTGGACTCAGCATCATCACCTCTACAGAGAGGTTCACTCCGGGTGGACTCAGCATCATCACCTCTACAGAGAGGTTCACTCCAGGTGGACTCAGCATCATCACCTCTACAGAGAGGTTCACTCCGGGTGGACTCAGCATCATCACCTCTACAGAGAGGTTCACTCGGGTGGACTCAGCATCATCACCTCTACAGAGAGGTTCACTCCGGTGGACTCAGCATCATCACCTCTACAGAGAGGTTCACCCAGGTGGACTCCAGCATCATCACCTCTACAGAGTGGTTCACTCGGGTGGACTCAGCATCATCACCTCTACAGAGAGGTTCACTCCGGTGGACTCAGCATCATCACCTCTACAGAGGTTCACTCCGGTGGACTCCAGCATCATCACCTCTACAGAGTGGTTCACTCCGGTGGACTCAGCATCATCACCTCTACAGAGAGGTTCACTCGGGTGGACTCAGCATCATCACCTCTACAGAGAGGTTCACTCCGGTGGACCTCAGCATCATCACCTCTAGCATCATCACCTCTACAGAGTGGTTCACTCCAGGTGGACTCAGCATCATCACCTCTACAGAGAGGTTCACTCCAGGTGGACTCAGCATCATCACCTCTACAGAGAGGTTCACTCCAGGTGGACTCAGCATCATCACCTCTGTACAGAGAGGTTCACTCCAGGTGGACTCAGCATCATCACCTCTACAGAGAGGTTCACTCGGGTGGACTCAGCATCATCACCTCTACAGAGAGGTTCACTCCGGGTGGACTCAGCATCATCACCTCTACAGAGAGGTTCACTCCGGGTGGACTCAGCATCATCACCTCTACAGAGAGGTTCACTCCGGGTGGACTCAGCATCATCACCTCTACAGAGAGGTTCACTCCAGGTGGACTCAGCATCATCACCTCTACAGAGAGGTTCACTCCAGGTGGACTCAGCATCATCACCTCTACAGAGAGGTTCACTCTCGGGTGGACTCAGCATCATCACCTCTACAGAGAGGTTCACTCTGGGTGGACTCAGCATCATCACCTCTACAGAGGGTTCACCCAGGTGGACTCAGCATCATCACCTCTACAGAGGGTTCACTCGGGTGGACTCAGCATCACCTCTCACAGAGAGGTTCACTCCCACCTCTACAGAGTGGACTCAGCATCATCACCTCTACAGAGAGGTTCACTCCAGGTGGACTCCAGCATCATCACCTCTACAGAGAGGTTCACCCGGGTGGACTCAGCATCATCACCTCTACAGAGAGGTTCACTCCAGGTGGACTCAGCATCATCACCTCTACAGAGAGGTTCACCCGGTGGACTCAGCATCATCACCTCTACAGAGTGGTTCACTCCGGGTGGACTCAGCATCATCACCTCTACAGAGAGGTTCACTCCGGGTGGACTCAGCATCATCACCTCTACAGAGAGGTTCACTCTGGTGGACTCAGCATCATCACCTCTACAGAGGGTTCACTCCGGACTCAGCATCATCACCTCTACAGAGAGGTTCACTCCAGGTGGACTCAGCATCATCACCTCTACAGAGTGGTTCACTCCGGGTGGACTCAGCATCATCACCTCTACAGAGAGGTTCACGCCGGGTGGACTCAGCATCATCACCTCTACAGAGAGGTTCACTCCGGGTGGACTCAGCATCATCACCTCTACAGAGAGGTTCACTCCGGGTGGACTCAGCATCATCACCTCTACAGAGAGGTTCACTCCAGGTGTACAGAGAGGTTCACTCGGGTGGACTCAGCATCATCACCTCTACAGAGGTTTCACTCCGGTGGACTCAGCATCATCACCTCTACAGAGGGTTCACTCCGGGTGGACTCAGCATCATCACCTCTACAGAGAGGTTCACTCCGGGTGGACTCAGCATCATCACCTCTACAGAGAGGTTCACTCCAGGTGGACTCAGCATCATCACCTCTACAGAGAGGTTCACTCAGGTGGACTCCAGCATCATCACCTCTACAGAGAGGTTCACTCCAGGTGGACTCAGCATCATCACCTCTACAGAGAGGTTCACTCGGGTGACTCAGCATCATCACCTCTACAGAGAGGTTCACTCCGGGTGGACTCAGCATCATCACCTCTAGAGAGGTTCACTCGGGTGGACTCCAGCATCATCACCTCTACAGAGAGGTTCACTCGGGTGGACTCAGCATCATCACCTCTACAGAGAGGTTCACTCTGGTGGACTCAGCATCATCACCTCTACAGAGAGGTTCACTCGGGTGGACTCCAGCATCATCACCTCTACAGAGAGGTTCACTCCACTCATCATCACCTCTACAGAGAGAGGTCACTCGGTGGACTCAGCATCATCACCTCTACAGAGGTTCACTCTGGTGGACTCAGCATCATCACCTCTACAGAGAGGTTCACTCCAGGTAGACTCAGCATCATCACCTCTACAGAGAGGTTCACTCCAGGTGGACTCAGCATCATCACCTCTACAGAGAGGTTCACTCCGGGTGGACTCAGCATCATCACCTCTACAGAGAGGTTCACTCGGGGTGGACTCAGCATCATCACCTCTACAGAGAGGTTCACTCCGGGTGGACTCAGCATCATCACCTCTACAGAGAGGTTCACTCCGGTGGACTCAGCATCATCACCTCTACAGAGAGGTTCACCCGGGTGGACTCAGCATCATCACCTTCACCCCGGTACAGAGAGGTTCACTCCGGTGGACTCAGCATCATCACCTCTACAGAGAGGTTCACTCGGGTGGACTCAGCATCATCACCTCTACAGAGTGGTTCACTCCTCGGTGGACTCAGCATCATCACCTCTACAGAGAGGTTCACCCGGGTGGACTCAGCATCATCACCTCTACAGAGAGGTTCACTCTGGTGGACTCAGCATCATCACCTCTACAGAGTGGTTCACTCCGGGTAGACTCAGCATCATCACCTCTACAGAGAGGTTCACTCCGGGTGGACTCAGCATCATCACCTCTACAGAGAGGTTCACTCCGGGTGGACTCAGCATCATCACCTCTACAGAGAGGTTCACTCCGGGTGGACTCAGCATCATCACCTCTACAGAGAGGTTCACTCTGGGTGGACTCAGCATCATCACCTCTACAGAGTGGTTCACTCCAGGTAGACTCAGCATCATCACCTCTACAGAGAGGTTCACTCCGGGTGGACTCAGCATCATCACCTCTACAGAGAGGTTCACTCCAGGTGGACTCAGCATCATCACCTCTACAGAGAGGTTCACTCCGGGTGGACTCAGCATCATCACCTCTACAGAGAGGTTCACTCCGGGTGGACTCAGCATCATCACCTCTACAGAGAGGTTCACTCTGGGTGGACTCAGCATCATCACCTCTACAGAGAGGTTCACTCCGGGTGGACTCAGCATCATCACCTCTACAGAGAGGTTCACTCCGGTGGACTCCAGCATCATCACCTCTACAGAGTGGTTCACTCCTACAGGTGGACTCAGCAACATCACCTCTACAGAGAGGTTCACTCCGGGTGGACTCAGCATCATCACCTCTACAGAGTGGTTCACTCCGGGTGGACTCAGCATCATCACCTCTACAGAGTGGTTCACTCCGGGTGGACTCAGCATCATCACCTCTACAGAGAGGTTCACTCCGGGTAGACTCAGCATCATCACCTCTACAGAGAGGTTCACTCCGGGTGGACTCAGCATCATCACCTCTACAGAGTGGTTCACTCCGGGTGGACTCAGCAACATCACCTCTACAGAGAGGTTCACTCCAGGTAGACTCAGCATCATCACCTCTACAGAGAGGTTCACCCGGTGGACTCAGCATCATCACCTCTCTTCACAGGTGGTTCACTCCAGGTGGACTCAGCATCATCACCTCTACAGAGAGGTTCACCTCTGGGTGGACTCCAGCATCATCACCTCTACAGAGAGGTTCACCCAGGTGGACTCAGCATCATCACCTCTACAGAGGGTTCACTCGGGTGGACTCAGCATCATCACCTCTACAGAGAGGTTCACTCCGGGTGGACTCAGCATCATCACCTCTACAGAGTGGTTCACTCCGGGTGGACTCAGCATCATCACCTCTACAGAGAGGTTCACTCCGGGTGGACTCAGCATCATCACCTCTACAGAGAGGTTCACTCCGGGTAGACTCAGCATCATCACCTCTACAGAGGTTTCACTCCGGTGGACTCAGCATCATCACCTCTACAGAGAGGTTCACTCTGGTGGACTCAGCATCATCACCTCTACAGAGAGGTTCACTCCGGTGGACTCAGCATCATCACCTCTACAGAGTGGTTCACTCCAGGTAGACTCCCAGCATCATCACCTCTACAGAGAGGTTCACTCCGGTGGACTCAGCATCATCACCTCTACAGAGGTTCACTCCAGGTGGACTCAGCATCATCACCTCTACAGAGAGGTTCACTCGGGTGGACTCAGCATCATCACCTCTACAGAGGTTCACTCCACTCGGTGGACTCAGCATCATCACCTCTACAGAGAGGTTCACTCCGGGTGGACTCAGCATCATCACCTCTACAGAGAGGTTCACTCCGGGTGGACTCAGCATCATCACCTCTACAGAGAGGTTCACTCTGGGTGGACTCAGCATCATCACCTCTACAGAGAGGTTCACTCTGGGTGGACTCAGCATCATCACCTCTACAGAGAGGTTCACTCCAGGTGGACTCAGCATCATCACCTCTACAGAGAGGTTCACTCCGGGTGGACTCAGCATCATCACCTCTACAGAGAGGTTCACTCGGGTGGACTCAGCATCATCACCTCTACAGAGAGGTTCACTCGGGTGGACTCAGCATCATCACCCTACAGAGAGGTTCACCCAGGTGGACTCAGCATCATCACCTCTACAGAGAGGTTCACTCTCGGTGGACTCAGCATCATCACCTCTACAGAGAGGTTCACTCGGGTGGACTCAGCATCATCACCTCTACAGAGGTTCACTCCGGGTGGACTCAGCATCATCACCTCTACAGAGAGGTTCACTCCGGGTGGACTCAGCATCATCACCTCTACAGAGAGGTTCACTCCGGGTGGACTCAGCATCATCACCTCTACAGAGAGGTTCACTCCGGGTGGACTCAGCATCATCACCTCTACAGAGAGGTTCACTCCGGGTGGACTCAGCATCATCACCTGTACAGAGAGGTTCACTCCAGGTAGACTCAGCATCATCACCTCTACAGAGAGGTTCACTCCGGGTGGACTCAGCATCATCACCTCTACAGAGAGGTTCACTCCGGGTGGACTCAGCATCATCACCTCTACAGAGAGGTTCACTCCGGGTGGACTCAGCATCATCACCTCTACAGAGAGGATCACTCTGGGTGGACTCAGCATCATCACCTCTACAGCAACAACAAGACAGTTAGGTGTTCACTGGCGACATATCATTAAGACACTACAGGAAAATGATTGACAGTCTGACTTTGTGTAGAACCACAATGAACAGCACTCTCCTGCTGTAGTGTTACCTGGAGATGGAGAATAACCTTGTTAGACACAAACACACACTGATGCAGGGGCTACAGACACTTTTGGAAACTGACTTACGAAACTGTGTTGAGTCTAGTAAAGGGTTCTAAAGGTAAACCGGATGTATGCATAGAAACTACCTTGATGTTGAAATACAATAAGTCTTACTTTCTCATCAGCTGTTAGACAAATGGGGTATGGTCTGGACTAATCCATGTCACCACTTGCATTTATTGATTTAACTAATCCTGCGGCACAACAGGATGAGACATGATACTCAATATAGCACACTTGACAAATGGGGCACCTGCTCAATGATGGGTGAGACTGGTCCTGATGCACACTGAGGGTGAGACAAAATTATTGATCATGATGCTCAGCACTGGGCACCTGGTAATTGGTGGATGAGACCCAAAGAGGGTGAAACAAATCCAAGTTAATGAAACTCAATATGGGGCACCTGTAAAATGGTGGGTGAAGCTGGTCCTGCCACACAAAGAAGGTGAGACAAATCAAATTTAATGAAACTCAATATGGGGCACCTGCAAATGGAGCACCTGCTAAATGGTGGATGAGACTGGTCCTGTGACACAGAGGCTGAGACAAAATAAATGTGTTGATACTAAATAACCTCCTGATGGCTGGTCCTTGTGGAACACAGGTGACTTATACACAAAACTGCTCATTGTAGGCAGAGTGATATGGATCATATGGACACTCACATATCTGATATGCCTTGATGTGCAAGGTTGCCACACATAACACTAATTCATTGTGTAATCATAGGGCATTCTTCTACATCATTCCCCTGATTATAAGATACGTAAAACACTTCTATACCATCATTGATCTTTGAGCTTCAGTTGATGTACATGAACTGACACTGTGTTTACCACAGGGGCGTGTCACGCTTAGAAACAGTGTTAGAAAGACATATAGGTATATAGACCCTAACCTAGTACTATATAAAAGGAAAGGGATGTAACGACTGAACCACCCCCTCCTCAATCAAAGTTAGATTTCACCACGTAAACCTTTTTTAAGGCCTACGGATCAAAAGCGAGATGATTTCCCTACAAAATGAGCTATAACTGGTCACAATCGGATCACTATTTCAAAAGTTATACGCCACGACTCACCGAAAACAGCTACCTCCACAATTCCAAGCCAAAATCATGGATCACCCAAGACAGCGAAAACTCATCTTTTAAATTCGTTTATTAATTCCAGCCACGTTGACAGCACCTATGTAGGGCTAGATTCGATCAGCAGCGGCATTCCACGGGTCTAAAAACTTATTGCAACATCTAGAAATCATTTCCTCGACAGTAGGCAGACATTTTCTCCCAAACCATCGGCAATCATACTCACTTGTCGGCCATAGATGGCCTTGACATTCAAGTGATCTGAGCAGATCCGCAGAAACGAAATTGGGCCATCCGATTGGTGGAAAATATAACATACTGTAAGATTGTGACTGTTTGCTAATGGGCTCGAAATATGAACTTTGCAATAATCCTTTATTTTGGATGATGTACGGAACAGCAAATTGTTAAGAAAAGTTTTAGAGGTTGTAAAAATGCATTCGATATTGATTCCTTTTCAGGAAATTATATTTATAAATATTTAACCTCTAAAATTATTCTTACAAATTTACTGCTCAGGTCACTTAATGTCAAGGCCATCTATAGCCGACAAGTGAGTATGATTGCCGATGGTTTGGGAGAAAATGTCTGCCTACTGTCGAGGAAATGATTTGTAGATGTTGCAATAAGTTTTTAGACCCGTGGAATGCCGCCAATCTGCCGACGAATCTAGCCCTACATAGGTGCTGTCAATAGGTGAGTTTTCGCTGGAATTAATAAACTAATTAATAAACGTTAAGGGGCCTTAAAAAGGTTTGTGACGTGGTGAAATCTAACTTTGATTGAGGGCGGGGTGGTTCCGTCGTTACATCCCTTTCCTTTTATATAGTACTAGGGTAGGGTCTATACACCTATATGTCTTTCTAATGCTGTTTCTAAGCGTGACACGCCCCTGTGGTGTTTACAAGGTGAAGGACAAATACTATACATTTATCAGTTGCTATTATGATACTTGCATTTGTTTTTCTTTCATTGACTGTAATACTGAAGAGAATTATTCACATTCCATTTATATGTGATCAGCATGTGGCAACACCTATAGTTTGGCATGAAATGCATGTGGACCCGTTTTTTTGTAAATATCTCTTCATCCAATGACCCAATCGATCTCAAACTGTGCAAGTGGATGTTTTGTCAGACAACCTAATCACATTGTAAATCACTGATTTTATGCATTTGTATTAAAGAATCTGTCTATGTAACTGTCAACAAAATAAACAGCAGAACGCAGAAGGCTTGCAGAGGGAGGGAGCCATTGACCTGTAACAGCGGTAGTGTTGGGTCATAAAGGTCAACGATCGTCAATGTAGGTCAGCTATGCTGATGACCCTGATGTCAAAAGAATCTAACTTTGATGCCTACCTTTTGTACAAGGTTTTGTTTATTGGTTGTTGGTTTATTTTTCACAATTGTTAGCACGATGTTCTTTTCATGCCAAGAGCAAAAGTTGTACGTTTCATGTAATCCGACACCTTATAAATCGGTTTGCTACGCTTTGCTCTCTTTTAAAAAAAATTAAACACATTGCTAATTAAACGCTTAGCATCATCTGAATAAGCTTTCATGATGACAGCTAGAAGTAGTCAATGTGAATGATCCAAACGGTCTATCACTGTGCAGTGCACAGGTAACTATCATGAACTGCACGTGCATTTACCTTTATGATCCAACACTACCGCTGTTACAGGTCATTGGCTCCCTCCCTCTGCAAGCCTTCTGCGTTCTGCTGTTGATTTTGTTGACAGTTACATAGACAGATTCTTTAATACAAATGCATAAAATCGGTGATTTACAATGTGATTAGGTTGTCTGACAAAACATCCACTTGCACAGTTTGAGATCGATTGGGTCATTGGATGAAGAGATATTTATAAAAAAAACGGGTCCACATGCATTTCATGCCAAACTATAGTCATTGTTGTTGTTGTTTTTTATCAGTGTTTCCCAAGTCCCTGCTCATTTTTCTTCATGCAATGACCAGGTTTCATTTGTAATTTGTAATCACAAATAGCCAGTAGTGAGCGACTATTGTCCTACACTCAGTACAGCAATATCAGGGTGGGTGACCCCAGAAGCTACCAACCGTCCACAGACATGATTTGCTCCATCATGTTTATTTGTGCACTTCTCAAACAGGAATGTGAGACAGTGTGTAAAATATAGCACACTTTCGGCTGCTGTCGCCATTAAAAACACAAAACGAAACTCAAGTCCATCCTAAATATAGAAGCCTTGAACAGTTCTGAAAAAGAAATCAGCAGAAGACGAACTCTGACGTTAATAAGGAAGTGTTTTGTTCAAGTTTGATTAATAAAATTTGCCCCAATTATTATGACACGTACGCATCAGTGTCATCAATGTCAGCTGAAAAAGAATGACAATTCGTCATACTCTGCTAAAAACAACAACAGGCACGCGCTTGTATCCAAGGAACGATCAAAGATGGGCCACAGTTACATTCCTAAGATTCTCCAGGCTTGAATTCATTACTTACATGTTGTAATGGTTCGATCTAATGAGTATTCAAAGTCCAGATAGCAATTCTTCTCTCGAAGAAGACACTGTCTACACTCATCTACTCACACCTACTATCAGTTCCTCCTCTCCGATCAGATGACGGATGTACACAAACACACGTGATACAATTATAGTAATACCCTACGACTGTTTCCGAACACAATATCACAACAGCGAGCCTCTTTCATGAAATGAATACAGATACCTAGAATTAGAATATCATGAATCTTCAAGCTACAGTTGTTTGTTGTAAAAAGTTTAAATGCTATTTATGAGTTGGGTTGATACTCGGCTGATTAGAATGGTCTTCAGCAATCCATGCTTGGATGATATCGGTGGTCTGATTCGCTGACTTGGTTGAAACATGTCAGCTTGACTAATACTTAATCTCTGAATATAAATAATTCTGATAGAAACAAACAATTCCTTTAAAAATTAAAAAGGAGACCCAGTGGAAAGGGAGATTCAGAACTGAACCTGTGGAAATCTAGACTTGTTTCATTTAGGGCTTTAACATTGCGGAAATGGCTGGGCAAGAGGATAAATAATGCAGTTGAATTTAGATCATATTTCAGTTTCAATTGAAAATATCTTAGTTTTAAGTTCGCGATGTTATATTGGGAGAACTGCACTGGACTGGCGCACTTTTTAGATTAATTAACGCTGCTGGGTTTCAACCCTAACCCTAAGGATCGTAAAGGGTGCCTAACCCTAAAACGTAGAGGGAGCAGCGAATAAAACTTTGAAAAAGAAAACGAAATGGCGCAATGCACAATAACTGATGGATATTTTTGCTATTCGTTTCATATTCGTTAATTTGTTTCCGCACAAATTCACAACAAATAAAAAACGGTATGGATAATTTCAAATTCTCCTTTTCCTTCTCCAGTCATCCAATCAGAGACCTAAGTCGGTAAATATTCTTCCCCAGGTTGAAAGCAACTATCAGTAAAAATGCCATTATAGAAATGGTAAATTTCCCAAATTATATTGGTTGAATTACAGAGATGCGATGGCTTGGAAGAGGTGACTTATATTCAAATATTAACATTGGACCGTTTTACACGATTGTATTAAGTGGAATATTAAGATACAATGTTCTATAAATAGGAATAAGATATAAGGATGAACCACTCCTTGTCACAAGAAGGAGCGATAGTCGGGGTAGTTCTGACGCTGTTATCAAGGAAGTGATGTTACAGAATGTGGTGGAGACGAGGTTGACTTATTGTTATGTATTAACTGTTCTTATTTATCAACATCCATTGTTTATTGTTATGTACGTACGTTGCTCAAGAGTGTATATACATGTCCATTCACATGCTCATCAGTTCCATGAACTTCTGGGAGGATTCTTATGAACAACTCTGAAAAATAAGAAAAGACAGATTCTGAACAACACACACACACACACACACACACACACACACACACACACACACACACACACACACACACACACACACACACACACACACACACACACATTTCTCCAATTTGCACCCCCATACATATTTATTTTTTACCGAGACAATCGTGTCCGCTGTCCTATATCTAAGTTTCCTCTTGCTTTGGGGTGGTGGCCAACCTAAGACACTTAGTTGGGAATCTTAGATAAATCCCCGGACATAGTCCCTGTAATTAAAGTTGCACATCCTACGATCTGGTTTAGCCGAATAACACATCAGGTTTTCAGTCACTTTATTCAACTTATCTTCGGTCTGGTCTAGTATCCTTCAAAGTGTTACTAAAGAACATTATGAGTTTTGTTATTCTTCTGAAAACATTAGATAACCAAAAAATAAAACCGAGCATAAGAATAAAATAGGAATAATTAAGTTTTAAGTGTCCTTAATTATACATTTGAGAGGAAAGATAATATGATTTATGAGATAGTGAAGGCTTGTGGATACTAAATTCAGGCCAAGGAGACAAACACATTGAAACGGAGTACTTTCAAGTTTCATTTATTGATAAATAGTCCTGTAGGAAATAGTAGATGAATCACGCGTACAATGTGCCGAAAACTGATGTGATATGTCGCGTTAATTGACAGTGTATTGTTTTTCACGATATCTATCTAATTTGCCTTGCAATCAGTACCTGAGATGTATAGTTTCACGTTTTTCACGTGATTCAGTGGAGACTGATAAATAATTCATACGATAAAGAATGTTTGCGGCAACCGTGTGCTATTTCGAGCATGTGCAGAGTGATCTCCTCTTGGCGCCACCGGTCATCGTCGTCACACGCTGTTGAGGAATTTGGTGGCGAAGAAAAAGAAATTGCAGATTTATCCCAGTCTTACATAGCATCGTATTCAAAACATGGATGTTGGGAAGTTGGTGGAGGTGCTTAGAGCAACCCTCGATCCAGAGCAGCGAGAGAATGCCGAGCAACAGTTGACGGAGGTGAGAGGCCCGACCACGTTTTCCGTCATGGCAGATTTCCATGTCGCTCTTTTTCGTCATGATAAATTGTTTTTGTCACATTGGTATCAAGTTGATCATGATAGGTTTCAAATGTTATGATTCGCTGTTTAATGAACTTCGATTTAATAGATATGATCGTGTTGTACCCGAAAGACTGTCTCTCGTGGAACCATCATTATCCCATGCGTTTATCCCATGCATGACGCATGCCAAGTTCTGGTCGCACGTGTGCTCCAGGCAAAATACCAACTGCCTCTTCCCTGATCGTAGAATGAAATATTGTTTGTAATCTTCATTAATATGTAACCTGTTAGGTATTTACAGTTGTTGAAACATGACCTCTCACTGTCACTTGACACATTTCGAGGTCTGTGAACTATAACTAGAATCATAAAGAGTTATCAGACAGACTATTTTTATCATAAAGATGTTTTTCATGTCAAATGTGTCACTACTACTCATCTTCTACAGGTGATGGGTCCAATGTGAAATTTGTGTCTGATGATTCTTAGAACCTGATCTGTTTGAATATGTCATTCTGACAGATGTTAGTTTTGAGTTGCACTTATCAAATCAGGGATAATGTCTTAAAATCACTCGATCTACTGTGAAGTTATCTACCCTGTGTTGAAGATGATTTGTGAAGCAAGTAGACCTTCCCCATTGTAAACAGTTGTTCTGTATGTTAACATTGACCTGAAACTTTTATCGATGGCATTAGCTTTTTGACTGAACATATGTCGAAGTGTCCCAGTAAGTAATAGGTACAAGCTGCGCATAATTACCGGACAGCAAGCGATGTCGTCAAAACGCCGGTAAGGTCACCGTATGGCATAATGCAACGTTGGAATCTTATAGTCAATAAAACTTATATTTCTAGGTAAATATGATGAATACCAGCATGTTTAGTCATGTAAACAAAAAAAAAAAGAGACGTTAGTTGCCGTGTTGCGATCCATATCTTAGGTGCGCGGAATTATCGGGCGGCATTGTATAAAAGTTGAGAAAAGAGTAATTATTTTTTCTTCATCAGTGCACACAAGGTGTTTTAAAGTTACATGAATTCCTTTGATGTTTTGAGTAGTCCCGTTACAATTCAGTGAATCAAACCATATCCCTTCATGAATTCAATTCATCATTCATGTTCACAAAATATCGAATGTTTATGAATATATTTAAGAGAGTGTTTATGCTTGGAAATGGTTTCTTGTTTATCTAAGTGTGATATACAAGATGGAGTATGTCCAAAGCATGTAGTGGTGTAAATTTGCCAAGGCCCCTCACTGCACTGTCATCATGCTATAAGTTGCAGTGGTCGTAACATATTAATCTTTTTGCTTTCTGATAAATATTATTATGATAGGATATTAATGTAGCGCACATGTCCACACACTAGTACATGTTCAAGGCGCTGTTTTTTTTCCTCCATCATTTTAGCCACTAGGCGCAATAAGTTATTGCGGCTTCCCCATCATTACGAGGCACCAATTCACACCTGGGTGGGCTGGGACACATAGTCACAGTACTTAGTCCAAGTTTATTTATTTATTATTGGATGTTTATGTAGCGCACATGTTCACGCACTAGTGCATGCTCAAGGCGCTGGTATTTTGTCCCAACGGCACATCTTATGGTAAGAGTTCCTCCCGTACCCTCTTCCCAAATAATGTTTATAAATTAACATATACTAAAATTATTAACAAAACTTAAGAGAACAATTACTAGAGAACTAAAACAAATGACTAAAAGTCCAAACTTTAAGTTAGGGTTAGGTTTAGAGGCAGGTTTAGGGTTGGGGACCGGAAGGAACGCTTTCCCATCTTATTGTCAATCTCAACTCCCTGGGGATCATACAACTCTTGCTGCCACAAGGCGCACCAAGTTATTGCGGCTTTCCCTGCCGAGTTACCCATTCAAAGCTGGGTGGACTGGGACACATAGTCACAGTACTTTGTCCAAGTTTACAGCACGTTGCTGTACCTGCAACTAGGTGTTTGCACATATTCATGTGGCCACTATCTGGTGATATACCAACGGATTTGTTGGTTCTTTTAAGTGCACAGGGTTGTGTACTGTACACTAGGGGTTGTGACAACACTGAAAGAGTCTTCACAAAAGTTTACACTAAGGTTTTTACACCTGTTCACAGATGGGCTCGATCCTTTCACCTCAAGCTCACATAAATATCATTTAAATGTTTCAACTTAAGCAATTACATGACATATTTATTATTATAATTTCTTGACCTAAAGTATTCATGAATAAATATTTGTATTTGTTATGGTATATTCATCAAACATATCATATTGACCTCGTAGTGCATTTGTTGCAGTTCTAGTTGTAGCAGTTGAATGAGGAAGTTTTAACATTTTGCCAAATTACTGCTGTAATCACCATAATGATATTCACGAAGTATGTCAGTAACCAATATTTCTATATTAAGGAACCACTGCCTTGTACCACATGTCACATCCTTCCTTTAGGCATCAGGTTTATTCTTAGATGTTCTATTTTAGAGTTTTCATGATTCATTTTTTGGTTTTAAAAGTCAAAATATAATTTTGAGTTGCAGTCTAAATTTTATGTAGCATTATTACAATGATTCTTCTTCCTCTAAAGTTTGAATCAAGTTCCAGTTTTTGTGTTTTTCCATACACATATTATGTGGATGAGACAATGCCTGTTGTTGACATAACTAATGAGAACAACTGGACGTGCATGCAATGTGACCATAATGTTCAAGGTCAGATGAGTGTGTTTGACCCAGTCTCTGCCCCAGACATTTGATTATACACACAAACCTGTCATTTCACTTCATTTCAGTAAGGGGCGGTGGGGTAGCCTAATGGTTAAAGCGTTGGCTCGTCACCCCGAAGACCCGGGTTCGAATCCCCACATGGGTACAATGTGTGAAGCCAAATTCTGGTGTCCCCCGCCGTGATGTTGCTGGAATATTGCTAAAAGCGGCGTAAAACCAAACTCAGTCAGTCAGTCATTTCAGTAAATCGTACTGTTGATGTATGTATATAAGCAAACCCTTTTAGATCAAAGAGTTTTTACTAAACTCTGGCACTGGAATAGTGACTCTAATCACCAACTGTTGATATCTGTTATACCAGGATATGGTGTCATAATTTCTTGTCAATAATACATTCTTTCTGTACAATACAGTCTTTCAATCTGTTCATTATTATTTTCATGAATTCTGGGAAAATATTGTTTGAACTGATAGGCAGATCACTCAAACACACTGATCAAACATCAACCACAAAAATAGTGAATCACCTTTGACTCAAGACATGCATCTTACAACATTAACAGTCCACAAGAATTCACTTAAAAGTCTAATTTATAGATAGTAATGCTGGGAGGTCACAACCATGCTTTTCATGTAAACTCTGGCCTGCTACAGTGCTAGGGCTGTTAGACACTTCCCTTTCCTTGTCTGCCATTACAATCCTTCATATGATAAAGTTATATTGCACCTTTCATCATAATCTGCCTGCCATTGATAATTATACTATAGACTTGTGGTACAATAATCAATGTCAAGCAGTGACAGGTGGAGGTTGTGTCCATGTCAGGCTGGGCTGGGTTGTAGCTATGTCGATCAATCATTATGTTTGTCTAAAAGTTGAAAGTTGACATATACTTCAGTCAAAGTTTAGTTGAATTGGTAGTGATGGAGAGATGTGCATCAGTTGATTGCTGTTTTTACTTCCCAATATAAGTATTGATCACAAATCAGCGTAAGTTAATAATATAAATTTTCACCTTGAAAGTTCACATTGATAATGGTACCTCCAAACCAACACTATTTAGAAGTGAATAATTTCATCCATTTTGCCATAATTGACTCTGGCACACATTTGACTTCAGATAATATCAACACAGTTGATAAAGAGTTGCCTCCCTTCTGGATCTTCATCCATGCTGATTTTATTGGCTGTGTGACTAAGTAGTGCCCAGTTGCAGCATAATTTACTTTGTCAGAATGCAGAATGAAGGATAATAGCTAGAAGGCTTAAAAGCCTGACATAAATTTGTTAAATTGTCATTGTGGGAGATAATTGGCTATCCTGTCTATGAAAATGGTGGCACATGTTCCACAGAGTGCATTCAAGTGTCCTGGGGGTCGTTCTACAAAGCAGTCAAGGTGCTAAGATGCACGTAACTACCCATACTTTATCTTACCTTATATGTGAATCACTGTAATCTGATTGGACAATACTGTTTCAGTGATAGAAACTCTTTCAAAAACTCTAGTGGCCCAAATGTTTCAAGTCTGGCCACCACTTTTTGAAAGTAAGTAGCCAAAACCACTTTTTGGTGGCCCAAATAAAGTTAGTACAAACTAACACATATTGGCAGTTGCGAATAGATATAACAGGAAGAGGGTGTACACTTTATAGTAAATTTAAATTTGAATGCTTTGTTGCTGTTGAAAATTGTATTTCATTTTACGAAAATATTTGATAAGCAATATTATGTTAATGATAACATATGTTACATAAATGACATGATCAATAAAAAGATATGAAACAAAATTACTATGACATTCACTTGTAGAATGTCAACTGTTTCACTGTCTGTAGAATGAGTGTAGATCATGTATTATAGATGTATAACTGAAATTCATTTCTGATAAGGTCAAAATGTTTATAAATTTTCAATCCCCTACAAGTGATAATAATATTATTCTAATTTAGTTATCATATACTTTTATCAATTTATTATAAGTTATAACTTCATTAAACGTGTCTCACTAAAATATGTCTTCAATTCGTCTGTAGGAAATCGAAAATTAATTTTAATTTTAAACATTCTATTTGTATAACAGATGGCTCGATCTAATACTGAAAGTAACCCAAATATATCGCTTGAAACTAAATAATGTTAACAAAAATATAACTTATCACAGTATCAATGTCATAGCTGGTCAGATTTTACAGTGTACACCCTCTACGAACATATCAATCCATCGCAACATATGAATTCTATCAGTGTTTTGATGAATGAAAGTCATATTCAAATTATTGCATGTATGTGATTTCACGTTAAAATATCTAGATTATAACTTACTTGGCATATTTGCTCGTCGGGGGCTTTGCCGGCTGACGTTTGAGAAATAACCAAGCTTCCGCCATGTTGGGAAAGTGAGCCGTATAAACAAGACGTTTCCTGATTGGCTACTGTTACTATCTGAGCCAATCAAATACAGTATTACATCGGTGCCAACCCGGATGTAAATATGGCGATATCGTCAACAGCACACACTTTTCCCGATGTTTTAAGGGTATTCATGATTTATTCAAGCAATTGATAAGTGATTAAAACATCTGAAAAAGCATATGAATTACATACATTTTATTTGACACGTATAGATAATTCTAGTCGCCCAGAACTTTTTTTGACTGGCGACAAAATTGTGCTTTTTTAAAAAACTTGGTCGCCCCAATGCACATTCAGTCGCATTTGGCGAGCTGGCGGCTGGTAGTTTCTATCACTGCTGTTTTGACAAATCTGTCTACCCCACCATTGAGGTTTATAACTGGAAAATGTTACATACACTGGGGTTTACCTCGACTCACAAACATTGGGGGCCCAGGGACCCCTAATTATTATTTTTAACCCCCTGGGTGCCAGAGGGACATATGTGTCCTTCCCCCTTCAACCCTCACTTTGAAGTCCAATAAAAGTCAAAATATATCACGCACACAAATACCCTTCACAGTTTCGAATTCTGCGGGAAATTTCCTGTTTTTTGATACCATCCACTAGTGCTGAAAATGACCTTTCAAAATAGACTTCATCGAAACTGTCGCCATTTTTGACACGATACGAAAGCTCAAAATCATGTTTCGCGAAGGCCGGTATTGAGACGCCAATTACATCACATATATTTCATATTCAGCTGCGACAAATGCATAACTGAATTCCCCATACATTTTAGAATCTCATTACAACTGGTCTTTGTCACCAATACCAACTGTCTAGATAAAATGAAACAGAGAATATTGGGTGTGAAAACGAACACTGTGCTCGGAAGACTGCGCTTGTTCGAAATGTAAACAAAGACAAATTCTGATTTTACACTGCGTAGCATTTCTGAAATTTTCTGACACCCAACTGTGTATTCATTGCTTGCAATGGCTCAATACTTTTAGAATATTCATGGAAAGAGTATCGTAGCAAGAAATGGTGAATTAATAATAGTTAAAATGCAAATGATTTGATAATTCATAAGAAATTGTCTAAGTTCCGTGCAGCGTGAGTCGTGATGCCATGACGGACGCAAAATCACGCAGAACGATAACGGTAAATGTCAGCATTCCTGGCTTATTATCTTACTTACAGTGAAAACGATAAAAACAATACACAGATAATCAGAATCATTCTGATTACTTACATCTCATATACATGTACAAACGATCTATGACTCAAGGGAAGGGGCCTGGTAAAATCCATTGTAATCCATTCATGAAACTATTTTCAGTATCTACATTTAGCCATGTTCAATATCTTTTCATACGTGCATATAGGGTATGCATTTTATTATTCTTTGAGAGGTTTTGATTGTTTGAATAATATTTACATGAGAAAGTGACACATTTAGTGTAGCACACCATATTTTAAACCTTTACACAATTGTTAGACGAGTGACACGTAGCCATAACTGCAAGGTGTACTTTAGTTCCTATGAGGTACAAGATTCAATACATTGGGACTAATATTGCAGTTTCATATGAACAGGTTAATGAACAGCGATTTAATTCAACCGTATAAGTAAAACTGATAATATTAATGAAAATGATTTATACTTTTTATGAAATGTGTATGCACACATATTTAAAGGAATTGTCTTGTTCATTGAATTTGTTTTTGTCGTTTTATAGACAAAACAATGGTGTATATTGATTGGCCAGGTGCGGGTTTGCAGAATCGTTATATGATTCACTATCATTGTTTTCGATAATATAATGAGTTCATATTCGATTAAAAAATATTGTGATGACATGATATCAAACTCTAACTATATTTAAATGCGAAAGTTGTTGTAAAATATATAAACTATGTCATGTCTTACTTTGGACAAACCATACACCCATATTCTAATAGTTTCATACAAAAAGCTATCTTTTTGCATCTTTCATTGCATACTTATGAAGAGAAATAGATACATAATCATAAACAAAGAAAATTCTTATTCTTAAAAAATATTTGGGTGTTGTGAAATATTATTTTTCATTTACATTAAATTGATGCGAAACATGTGCGTGTGTTGCTCACAATACGATACACAGTCATACCGTCTAATTGTTGATATGTTTAGGACACTATTTAAATGGTAAAATCATTCATTTTATGTTTTGTGTAAAGAGTGTTAAATTCTGACATAGAAGCCGAGACCTTTTATACAATTAATAGAAATTAGGTGAGATATATATAACTAATCAGCATACCAATATCTTCAATTTCCGACGTCGCCAAATGCATACAACAAGCAATGACGTCAACTAAAATGTTGTATTATTTTCAGTTATTTCATTATATTTGAAGATATGGCTTGTACTCTGGTAATAACGATGCAATGCATGTACACAAACAGGAGAAAATGTGAATCAAAGAACTACGTTATATATCGGATAGGGCCATCAAATTGCTATTACGTTCTTTCACATGTAGTGCGTTGTCATCTTTTCTTATAAATTGTGAAACTACCAAAACGTATCCGCTCACACTGGGGAACTTTGAATTAGAATAGTTTGGTTCACCGTGAAGAAAACATAACCAAAATATAGCGTCCGTATCCACAACAAATTCTCTCCAGGTGATCCGAATTACATTGACCTAGTGGTAAGTATAGCGGAGTTATGCCCCCTTTCTTTATACATTTATGACCTCTCTGTCGTCGTTTGGCGTTATAGAAGAAAATCCATTTTTGATATTTATTACGAGTCATTTTAATGTTGAGCGTATTACGTTATGCATAAGCACATAAACCCATTTCATATATACACATGTCGTTCAGATATCAGGTTGTATTTTCTTCGCTCACACTTTCCGTAAAGATGCCAAATAAAAAAATCGTAGCACAGTGTTTTTATCGCTGTGCGATAAAAAGTGGTGAAATTTACTGTTTTTAACGCATCACAAATTTTTTGACAACATTTAGCAGTGTCTATTTCTCAAACCGCTGAGGTGGTTGCACTTATATTTATACCAACGGATAGGAAATTTAATATTCTACATTTCTGTGTAATTTTACAGTCATACACATATCCAGGACCACGCAAGCACAAATCTCGCACAACGTTCACTTTTCAAACTACATGGGCTTAAATTCGAAAATGCGCAATATGTTGATAAAATAAAAAGTATTTGGTTTTTAAAAACTGTTTTATCAGGAAACTGGTCTATAAATTCAAAATTGAATGACCACATGGTTCAATTTAACTGCAACTGCATGCACATCACAGGGGTTAAGATGATCAATTTCTGTCACTAATAACTGCCATGTAACTGGTCTCCAAAATGTTCTGTAATGCGATAACCTCACGGAGGCACTACTAAAATTAAAAATAAAAACGTCAAGGTTCGCCATGCTCTTGGCAAAGGATGTCACTCTAAATATTCAAGAATTAAATCCATCCAGATTTCATGGGCTTAAATGCGGGAAAAAACACCGTAATTTAGCCAAATTTTGCGTGGGCCTAAATACGGGAATTCCTGGTAGCTAGAAGTGTCTGGGTATTTCCTTCCGAAGGTATGTGACATACTAAGACACACCAGGAAGTAACATTCAGTAGATTCACTTCACCTTTGTAAAACTTGAAGAAACAGAGAAAATTAAAATAAACCAATCTTTGCTTCCTGTATGCTTTTCTGGATGTTATTATCCACTGGCTCGGTGGATAAAACCTAACACAGGACGCATAAAAACCTGTATACCCCGAATCATAATGCTACAACAAATGTATCTTACCGAATGTTTAAATCAGTCATTATGTAAATGTAACATTAAAACAAACTGAAATTCAATCATATATTTTACTAACATGGCACTGACAAGTCGATCCGAACCACTGGGTCATGGTTCACTGACTGCCGTGGATGCATGCTTTTTCCATGGGGTGGGGTATAAATGATTTATTCTCCCTTGCAAAGATTTATACCCCGCTTGGGTGGTTATGGACATGCACTGGGCATACATGGTGATTTGATCAAGGTCACATTAACCAGTAAGAGATGGACATTCTTACATGAGGTAGGATAATTAAGTTTGTACTCTTATTGAAAAGCAAGCAATGTTATTTAAGCTGTAGTTGTACTATTCAATTAATATGCTAACAATTGCTTTCATATTTATTAACAGTATGATCAGACCTGCCATGGTATGCTGATTTTCCTTGCTAAATGTAGGTTTATCTTCTACCTGTGTCATTCGGAGCTCGTGTCACAGCAGTAAAAGCCTCTGGTTGACAGGTGTTAAGAAACAGGCTAATGTAGCATCATACTTCATTAAACAGTTGTCTATTATTGGTAGTCCAAACAGAGACTTGCTCACTGACTGGCTGACAGTTCAAATTCCAGGATGAAACAAATATTGAAATTTAGAATAGCCAACTGCTGACAATAGATATACATAATCCTTGTCACAGGTTCTGGTAACTTAAGTACTGTCGGAAATATAAAAACCCTGTTTTTCACATTTATGTCTACAATTTATGTAGTTAATATGTGAAAGTGTGAAATGTCTGTTAAGCTAAGTTCAGCCTAACTGCAGACTCTGTGGTAGGGAGATAGGAAACGTGTCGAAAGGACTTTACTGAGGAGAGATTAGTGCAGAAATGAGCAATGTGGTTTCTTTCGAAGTCCAAAGCGACTTATTTGGAACAGACCATGGCTTTATGCAAATTAGTGTGCTATAATATTGTATTACAAAGGACACTTTTTAAATGCCCACTTTGAAATTAGACTTATCTTCATTATAAACGATAGCTGACATAAGAAATAATACCTTTAATACTGAAGCTATTAAGGCTGTAGCTACCATGGAGTCTCACTATCACTATGAGAACGAACAGGTAAGAGGGGTCGTCTCAAAAGCAAAACCAGGACCGTTGCAGATGGTGGTTGGGGTTGGGCTGGGCTGGGAGATAGAGATAGCAGCTAATATAAGATAATCCTTAGGGGGAGTTAAACTGGGGAAGTAAACGCATGTCATAACAATTTACAAATAATATCCTGTCCAGTCCTGTCGTTCTTCGGGTGGTCATGCTACCTATATATTTTGCAACATTTAAAACGATGGGCGACTTAAGCTTTTCTATGGGTATCATATTCTTTTACATATGTCAACATAAACTTTATGGAAGAAAGACAAGTAAGATGTCAAGCAATAGATGAGACATATTTAACACACATGAAAAAGCATAAAATATCTTTGAGATGACCCCTTGTGTCTGTAGGCAGCACATGCATTTCATGCCAGGTGAGTTGACGGTCCATCTGAGCTGAGCGACATAATTGCCATCTTTAGTCTGATCTATTGTTTTCAGCAGCTATTCATAATTTTTCAAAGTTTTGCCCGATTTTATGAGTAAACATGCTTTTCTGGATATCCTATTTCACATCCCACAGAACACCCAGTTAGGCCGGTGGGTTATTTCAACATATGTTTTTTGCAATTGTGTAAATTTTAAGGATACAGAGTAACAGCCGAAAAACAGTTTTTTTCTATTTCCGACAGTACTTTAATGCCTGTGTTGTCCATCATAACAGATCGCACTGGTCATTGTTGTCCACAGAGTTTCATTGAATGTGAACCAGTTGAACCCAGTAACATCTGCTTGATGGAACCCACCTGATTGTAACTTGTTTGATTACCAGTGGAAGAGCCATAGAAAAATAGACGTTATAATCAATTATTGAGCAGTTGGAGATGCATCAAGTACACTGGAATGTTGGATCTCCTGTTTAACATAGAGCTAAGTTGTATGTAGGCTTATCGTGCAGTGATGGTGTAGGCATGGAGTGCAGTGATGGTGTAGGCGTTTAGTACAGTGGCTGTGGGTGTTTAGTGCAGTGACATTGTAGGCATGTAGTGCAGTGATGGTGTAGGCATGCAGTGCAGTGATGGTGTAGGCATGCAGTGCAAGTGACGGTATAGGCATGTAGTGCAAGTGACAGTGTAGGCATGTAGTGCCAGTGACAGTGTAGGCATATAGTGCAGTGACGGTGTAGGCATGTAGTGCAAGTGACGGTGTAGGCATGTAGTGCAGCGACGGTGTAGGCATGTGGTGCAGTGATGGTGTAGGCATGTAGTGCAAGTGACAATGTAGGCATGTAGTGCAGTGATGGTGTAGGCATGTTGTGCAAGTGATGGTGTAGGCATGCAGTGCAAGTGATGGTGCAGGCATGTAGTGCAGTGATGGTGTAGGCATGTAGTGCAGTGACGGTGTAGGCATGTAGTGCAAGTGACGGTGTAGGCATGTAGTGCAAGTGACGGTGTAGGCATGTAGTGCAGTGACGGTGTAGGCATGAAGTGCAAGTGATGGTGTAAGCATGTAGTGCAGTGATGGTGTAGGCATGTTGTGCAAGTGATGGTGTAGGCATTAAGTGCAGTGACGGTGTAGGCATGTAGTGCAAGTGACGGTGTAGGCATATAGTGCAGCGATTGTGTAGGCATGCAGTGCAAGTGACGGTGTAGGCATGTAGTGCAGTGATGGTATAGGCATGTAGTGCAAGTGACGGTGTAGGCATGTAGTGCAAGTGATGGTGTAGGCATGAAGTGCAGTGACGGTGTAGGCATGTAGTGCAGTGACGGTGTAGACATGTGCAAGTGATGGTGTAGGCATTACGTGCAGTGATGGTGTAGGCATGTAGTGCAAGTGATGGTGTAGACATTACGTGCAGTGATAGTGTAGGCATGTGCAAGTGATGGTGTAGGCATGTAGTGCAGTGACGGTGTAGGCATGTAGTGCAAGTGATGGTGTAGGCATGTAGTGCAAGTGATGGTGTAGGCATATAGTGCAAGTGACGGTGTAGACATGTAGTGCAAGTGATGGTGTAGGCATGTAGTGCAAGTGACGGTGTAGGCATGTAGTGCAAGTGACGGTGTAGGCATGTAGTGCAGTGATGGTGTAGGCATGTAGTGCAGTGATGGTGTAGGCATGTTGTGCAAGTGATGGTGTAGGCATTAAGTGCAGTGACGGTGTAGGCATGTGCAAGTGATGGTGTAGGCATGTAGTGCAGTGACGGTGTAGGCATGCAGTGCAAGTGACGGTGTAGGCATGCAGTGCAAGTGACGGTGTAGGCATGCAGTGCAAGTGACGGTGTAGGCATGTAGTGCAGTGACGGTGTAGGCATGTAGTGCAGTGACGGTGTAGGCATGTAGTGCAGTGACGGTGTAGGCATGTAGTGCAGTGACGGTGTAGGCATGTAGTGCAGTGACGGTGTAGGCATATAGTGCAGTGACGGTGTAGACATGTTGTGCAAGTGATGGTGTAGGCATTACGTGCAGTGATAGTGTAGGCATGTAGTGCAGTGATGGTGTAGGCATGTAGTGCAGTGACGGTGTAGGCATGTAGTGCAAGTGATGGTGTAGGCATATAGTGCAAGTGATGGTGTAGGAAAGTAGTGCAGTGATGGTGTAGGCATGTTGTGCAAGTGACGGTGTAGGCATGCAGTGCAGTAACGGTGTAGGAATGTAGTGCACTGACGGTGTAGGCATGTAGTGCAGTGACAGTGTAAGCAGATGCATCCAATGGATTCACTGATAATAGTGTCACATTTCTAATGTATTGCAGATAGCAGTATTTATAAGTTCAGCAGTAACCTGGTCTGATGCCTTACCTGACTTGTGTCACTGTTGGCAAATTTGAACTGGTTGATAGAAACACTAATCAGGTGTTATATCAACGATGTACATGGTTGACCCATGTTGTCATTTCTTGTTGATTATCATTACAGACCATTATTTACTCATTGAATGTGGGCAGTACATAATTACATACAGAAATCATTGAATATGGGCCATACATCATTGGGCTAAACATCATTGAATGTGGGCAATACATCATTGGGCTATACATCATTGAATATGGGACAAAACGTCATTGGGCTATATACACCATTGAATATGGACAATACGTCATTAGGCTATATACACCATTGAAATTGGGCTATACACCATTAAATATGGACAATACATCATTGGGCTATATACATCATTGAATATGAGCAATACATCATTGGGCTATACATCATTGAATATGGGCAATACATCATTGGGCTATACACTATTGAATATGGGCAATACATCATTGGGCTATATACATCATTGAATATGAGCAATACATCATTGGGCTATACATGACTGAATATGGGCAATACATCATTGGGCTATATACATCATTGAATATGAGCAATACATCATTGGGCTTTACATGACTGAATATGGGCAAAGCAAAAAGTGTTTAATGCTACAGATAGCCTTAAACTTTACTTATTGTAACTGAGAAGCATGTTGCTGCTAAGCTTCTGTGACATGTGACAACGTAGGGTAACACATGTACAGATGTGAGATGACTGGAAACAACATAAACATGTACAGTGTAGAAAAGGTTTACTCATTGGTTGAAAAAGACCCAATAGACTTGATCAGAGGGAGTAGATATAGTGAATACTTAAAGAAAACTTTTAATGCCCAATGTGAATGATAACATTGGCAGATAACAAATGCTGATATGAAATGTATTGTAACGAAACAACCCATGTCTTTCAACCTATCTGTATAGTTTCTCAGTTGCTATTTTGACTTTATAGTCTCTGGTTATTGTTGGCCCTTGTTTGCTTGTCTTCATGTATGTTTGGCTATTGCAGGTACACAAGATCATTGGGTTTGGGCCGGTGCTGCTGCAAGTTGTGATGATGGAGCAGATCGACATGCCCGTCAGACAAGCAGGTGAGATCACCATCACACTCTAGATTATGTGGAACTCCAGACAGGGATTTTGTTGGGTAGTATAGTGGTTAAAGCTACACTCGTCACGCTGAAGACACATTATTGATTCTCCACTTGATACAATGTGTAAAGCCTGATCTCCTTCTATGCGAATGTTAGTGGAACTCTTGAATCCCTTGTAGTTCCCTAAAGCGGACGTAAAAGTCCTCTCACCCACGAGTTGCCTCCCTTTTCCCGCGCAAACTGAGTCTTCAGTGAGATATGGTCTTATAGAAGCAAGTTGGCGCAAATCGAGAAAGAAGAAAGAAATGGCGGTGATACCCATTTTGTGGTCGTCTCTGTGAGTCACGGCGAAGTCAAGATAGAGTTACGTCCCTTGCTTGCCTGTTGCAGAAATGAAGGGTGTTTTCTCTTTGGAATTTCCTCAGCCCCGGGACTATTTACATGTGTAACCTAGCATCAGCGGAGACTTTGCAGTGCATTCTGCCTAGACAATGTAATCTAGTCGTATCAACAAGCAGATCAACTCAGATGACAGCTGCAGTTTATGTTTGAACTACTGACATTTATCGTTTATAATGAATCTACGTCTAATTTCAAATTGGGCATTTAAAAAGTGTCCTTTGTAATACAATATTGTCGCACACTAATTTGCATAAAGCCATGGTCTGTTCCAAATAAGTCATTTCTCATTTCTCATTTCTGCACTAATTTCCCCTCAGTAAAGTCCTTTTTCTCCGTTTCCTATCTCTCTACCACTGAGACTGTAGTTAGGCCGAACTTACTTTAACAGATATTTCACACTTTCACATATCAACTACATAAATTGTAGAGATAAATGAGAGAATAGTTTTTTTCTATTTCTGACAGTACTTTAGTGATTGATCTAAGTGCACCCCCAGATACTTCACACAAGGTTGGAATGGAATATCACTCCCTCCTACAACAGCTGACTCATCCTTGATAAGTTTTAGACGGTTGGGTGCACCAACTGGCATAAGTTCTGTTTTGTCGGTGTTTAATTTCAGTTTATTGCTGAGCATCCATTCCAAAACATCGTCAATGCATGATTGGATGTCATGTTTGACAGCACCGAAATCCTGAGGAAGACCACTTTTGGACATTTCGGTGTCGTCTGCATATTTCTCGAATTCACAGTCATGGGAAGAGATGACATCTGAGAGTGGTTGTACATATAGAGTAAACAACACTGGCCCCAGGACAGAGCCCTGTGGAACTCCATACGTGAGGGAACTGGGGTTGGACTGGATGGAATCAATTTCAACTCTCTGTGTACGTCCACTGACATGAGATTTAAACCATGCTTAAACTGTACCTCGAATGCCATGTTATTTCCATCCGTTTTAATCCAATAGAGCCATCGGAGAGACTTGCCTTTCATCAGCCTTTAGTAGTAGGTTGTTGACAACACTAAGTCACGGCCGTTTTGGTGCTATGATACTGCCTATAAGCGGATTGATGTATTTCCTGAAGCCCTGCTGTACTGAGATGCGCCAACAGTTGTCTCAGAACAACCTTTTCTAGTACATTGGAGACAAAAGGCAGATTCGACACAGGACTACTTCAGATGGGGTATAACAATTGCCTCCCTGAATCTTTGTGGAACAAAGCACGTAGAGAGAGATATGTTGACCAAGCTGGAAGACCAGCAGAAGAAATTCAGAGCACCAGTTTGGGATCTGAACGTGGTTTTACAACATCTTACGAGTGATGTCTACGAACCACTAGAGTAGACTATCTTCGAGCCACTCATACAGAAAACTCTGTTCCTCCTCGCCTTAGCCACGGCAGCTCGGATGTCAGAGATATATGCTCTAGACTTTGGACGACATGGGAAACTGTGCTGCAGTACATCTAGGACTTAGACAGGACTTCACTGCAAAGAATCAGTTACTTGGCCAATCGGACAGACAGTTCCACGTCCCAGCGCTATCTACGATCCTCGGAACAAAGGACACCCTGGACTTATCCTTGTGTCCTGTCGGAGCCCTGAAGATATATCTTCAAAAGGCTAAACAAGGAGAAGAAAATTCATGCGCCTATTCATCCCCTTTGTCAGCAGAGACAGTAGAAGTCTCAAAGACGACAATATCACTGTGGATGTGAGCCGACAAAGCAGCAGGATTAGAACCTCCAAGTCGGACACAATGTTTGGCAACCTCTACCTCAGAGACATCACCTCTGACAACGTCTCCGGCATTCACCAGTTTGGGCCACTTGTTGTATCACTATAACTAACGGTCCCTCAAAGGCGCTGAGTTGGAAATCTCACCCTTTATCACTTTGACTTGTTGATAACTTTTACTACGAAGAAGTTTTAGTTTGAAAGTCCATGCGCACAGTCTAGACTAGACTAGCATGAGTGATTAAGACTCTCTACGGGTAATGATCTTACTTGTACATTAAGGGTTCACAACTCATTTATGATAACGATCTTATCATAATCTATGGGTTGTTATAGATAACTAGTAAAAAGAAGATACTAGTATATCTAAATCCGCATGAATCTAGAAGATTCATTTGTCTGAGAGAGAAGTAAGACAAGATTGTGGTTCCCCCGAGTTGACAACGGAAGTTGGAAGAATAGGATCTAGGAAGTGCCATTATGCAGTTTCCCATTGAGGGGGGGATTACAGGACGTATCTAAGGACAGCTGATGAATCCACGAAGTGGCTTGACCCACCACCAATCAGTCGGATTCTATAAGCAAAAGATCATGAGTCAGGATAAGGCAAAATATGTAATTTTTAAAGTAAAACTGATATTTTATACTTATCCTCACTCATGAGGTCAAGCCCTCCCATCCTCCCCGCAGAAGACACTTCAGGTTTCCCAGCAAAACCCAGGTGCGTGGGCTTATTCAGGAGAGAGTGGCAAGCATGGCATGTCACATGACTGTTTGCGCGGGAAAAGGGAGGCAACTCATGGGTGAGAGAACTTTTACGTCCGCTTTAGGGAACTACAAGGGATTCAAGAGTTCCACTAAGATTCCAAGAAGGAGATAAGCAAAAGATCATGAGTCAGGATAAGTATAAAATATCAATTTTACTTAAAAAATTACATATTCTTAGATACAAATTTCTTTAACAATATATTGTCAGATCATATGTTTTCGGATGTCCGATATTGAAAAGTCTTGACTGATGATTTGTGCTTTGGATAAAGTTGTTATTAATTGGTTGGGGACATGTGTTACATTTACTCAAGCAATAATTGAGAAAACAACAAATGTTGTAGTATAAAACTTATCATTTCTCATCGTAGGTTAAAGTGCAAGTCACTCAAGCCACAACAGTCAAGCCATAACAGTAGTTAAAATCAATGGGGAATCTTTAAAATCCTATTTCCGACATCTCCTGTAAACAGGAGCCAAATACTGGCCACAAATACTGTGTCTAAACTGACATGCGTATGCAGACACCATGATGTATATTCAGAATGAATTGCTTGAGACTACAGCCTCATCAGAAGTACACGTCTTATTCTTGAAATCTTTTATCCTGAAAGTTCTATCAACATACACCTGCATACAGGTGTGTTTTACAGGTGTCATTCACTTGAAAGTTTCACCTGCGTAGAGTTAGATTTACCTGAATATTTTACCTGCCTTACAGGTGTGATATACCTCAAGAACATCATCACCCAGTTCTGGATAGAGAGAGAGGCAGAGAACCCTGGGGATGCCGTCCCATTTAACATCCACGAGCAAGACAGACAGGCGATTCGTGAGAACCTTATAGAAGCCATCATCCATGCCCCAGAACCTGTCAGGTGAGAAGGGTGCTCTGGTGGCTAGATTATGTATCATGTCATATTTGGGATTATACTTTCTACAGATTCTAGTACTTGTTGGATTGAGTCCCATGTTGGATTCGACCACACACTCTCACACCTCATCACCAGCGATGTGCCCTACTCAGTCACTGCAGCTTCCACAAGAATGGAAGTCGGACAACTGGTAGTCCAGATGACATACTTTATGTACCCCAGACAAGTTGGCTTGGCCCCCATGGCTGAAAGCTTTGAATACATTATGTCATTTTGAAAGTGGTCAGTGGCATTGTGTATTCAATTTACGTGGCAATACTTTTCCTTGTGCTTGAATTTTGTCACCAAATATCAGTGAGTAGTGTTGCTATTGTTTCACCTAGAACTGAAATGATCGCAGAAATACATGAATAACATGTCAACTGTATGTCTTGATCACAAAAGGTTGCAACAGTGAAGCTTGGCCTTTCTTAAGATGTTATGGAGACTAATGTTTCGTTGGTCCTAGGCATGAAAATGGGCATTTAGAGGCATCGCTTGAACTAAGGACAGATGCAATATGAATTTCCGATGATCATTACTCAAGGATAGGATCATCATGGTTGAAACAAGATAATGAATAAAACAATCTAATGTAGGTGCTGGTTATAATGCCTAACATGTATTTTTCCTCGAGAGAAATCTGAAAAGCAGTAATGTAAGATGTTGTGGCCTTGTGAGTCAGCAAGATATCCATGGACTGTTGGCCATGTTTCCAGGGTCCAGTTGTGTGTGTGCATCAGTCACATGGCTAAGAGTGACTGGCCAGGACGCTGGCCGAACCTGGCAGAGAAGATCGCTGTGTACATCCAGACTGAAGACCCCAAGACTCTGATGGGAGCGCTCATGTCCCTCTATCAGCTGGTCAAAGTATATGAGTAAGTAACTCTGCAATTATTCTGTGGTGCCTCATCCTTCTCTCCCTTATGGCGGAATACCCATACTTGACCCTTAGATAGGCCTCTCGTGTATATCATAGGTTCCCAGCTCCCAATGTTTGTGTTATTGTGCAGACTGATTCCAGAAACCCATGATCCTAAGAATCCAGTTCCCACCTGAGTATGTGTCTCACTTAGCTTTGTTCTGAACAGCATAATCTCATGTTGGTCACAAGCAATTAGTGGGTGGTGGGGTAGCCTAGTGGTTAAAGCGTTGGTTTGTCATGCCGAAGACCCGGGTTCGAATCCCCACATGGGTACAATGTGTGAAGCCCATTTCTGGTGTCCCCTGCCATGATGTTGCTGGAATATTGCTAAAAGCGTTGTCAAACCAAAACTCAGTCAGTCAGTCAGTCAGTCAGTCAGTCAGTCAGTCACAAGCAAGTATTCAGCTGCTACTGGTTGCAGGTACAAGCGAGCTGACGAGCTCAAGGTGCTTGATGAGATGATGGTGCACATGTTGCCGCTGGTGTATCAGAGGACGCTGCCACTGCTGCAGGACAATAGTGAAGTCTCCAACCTCCTCCAAAAGCAGATTCTCAAGATTTTCTTTGCTTTCACACAGGTCAGTCCTCAAGAGAATTCATTATTCATCTCTTTGCTTAATTCTTATCCTGAAGTACTGTTTGCTAAGGGAATGGACATTGTTTGTGTTACATTATGTTGCTGTGAGGGTTTACACAGTATATGCACAGGTTATTACCAGGATTATGTAACGGCCTCCATAAACGCAAACTATTTTGAAGTCTTTGAAAGAAAGAAATCATCCTATATGATACAGAGCTTAAAGACAGACAAAGAACAGCTGCTGGCTTGGCTTGATCCTCTGTTCTGGATTGCCCAGTGAATCTCTCATGGAACTGTACCATGGTTTGTTTTCTACCTACAGAACTTCCTGCCCCAAGCAACTGTACCCAAGGAGGTTTTTACACAGTGGATGGAAGTGCTCAGGCAGATCGTTGACAGACAAGTGCCCCAGGTAGGTGATGTGCCTGTAACAAGTCCTAGTGTTTTCTTGGTGCACCATTTTGGTTCACAGGACATGGGTTGTCATGCATTGTGTTGTTTCCCAGGACATGGATTGTCATGCATGGTGTTGTTTCCCAGGACATGGATTGTCATGCATTGTGTTGGTTCCCAGGACATGGATTGTCATGCATGGTGTTGGTTCCCAGGACATGGATTGTCATGCATTGTGTTGGTTCCCAGGACATGGATTGTCATGCATGGTATTGATTCATGGGACATGGATTGTCATGCATGTTGTGTTGTTCATGGGACATGGATTGTCATGCATTGTGTTGGTTCCCAGGGACATGGATTGTCATGCCTTGTGTTGTTTCCCAGGACATGGATTGTCATGCATGCATGGTTCACAGGTGTTGTCATTCCCAGGACATGGATTGTCATGCATTGTGTTGGTTCCCAGGACATGGATTGTCATGCCTGGTGTTGGTTCCCAGGACATGGATTGTCATGCTTGGTGTTGGTTCCCAGGACATGGATTGTCATGCATGGTGTTGGTTCCCAGGACATGGATTGTCATGCATGGTGTTGGTTCCCAGGACATGGATTGTCATGCATGGTGTTGGTTCCCAGGACATGGATTGTCATGCATGGTGTTGGTTCCCAGGACATGGATTGTCATGCATGGTGTTGGTTCCCAGGACATGGATTGTCATGCATGGTGTTGGTTCCCAGGACATGGATTGTCATGCATGGTGTTGGTTCCCAGGACATGGATTGTCATGCATGGTGTTGGTTCCCAGGACATGGATTGTCATGCATGGTGTTGGTTCCCAGGACATGGATTGTCATGCATGGTGTTGTTTCCCAGGACATGGATTGTCATGCATGGTGTTGGTTCCCAGGACATGGATTGTCATGCATGGTGTTGGTTCCCAGGACATGGATTGTCATGCATGGTGTTGGTTCCCAGGACATGGATTGTCATGCATGGTGTTGGTTCCCAGGACATGGATTGTCATGCATGGTGTTGGTTCCCAGGACATGGATTGTCATGCATGGTGTTGGTTCCCAGGACATGGATTGTCATGCATGGTGTTGGTTCCCAGGACATGGATTGTCATGCATGGTGTTGGTTCCCAGGACATGGATTGTCATGCATGGTGTTGGTTCCCAGGACATGGATTGTCATGCATGGTGTTGGTTCCCAGGACATGGATTGTCATGCATGGTGTTGGTTCCCAGGACATGGATTGTCATGCATGGTGTTGGTTCCCAGGACATGGATTGTCATGCATGGTGTTGGTTCCCAGGACATGGATTGTCATGCATGGTGTTGGTTCCCAGGACATGGATTGTCATGCATGGTGTTGGTTCCCAGGACAAGGATTGACATATCACTGTTCCTGACTTGTTCACCATGTCAGTGCTGTAGGTTCACATGTCATCTCTGTCATGATAGTGCAAGATAAGTGTCATCAAGGTATGACAAAGGGGAATACCACTGACACATGGTGTCTACTTGCAGGAGACCAACCAGATAGATGAGGATGACCGCCCAGAGCTGGCCTGGTGGAAAGTAAAGAAGTGGGCAGTTCATATACTGGCTCGAATATTTGAGAGGTAGGGTATCATTGTGTTACTTGTTAAAGAATCTGGCTCTCTGATTGGTCAGTTGCTGTCTTGTGGCAGTTTTGAGTTGCACACTGCAGTTAAGATCATCATTTATTGTCTTCCTGGCCTGTATTGATGTTAAAATGTTTTCTGTGACCCCACTCGTCACAACATCCTAGTAGATGCTTGTCATTAGGGTAACAGGGGCGGGGGTAGCCTAGTGGTTAAAGTGTTTGCTCGTCACACTGATGACCCGATTTTGATTCCCCTCATGGGTACAATGTGTGAATCCCATTTCTGGTGTCCCCTGCTGTGATATTGCTGCAATATTGCTAAAAGTGGCGTAAAACCATACTCACTCACTCACTCACTGGGGTGATGGTTTCAAATGTCCATGTGTGACAAAAGGAATATTGCCTAATGTGGTGAAAGATTGAATCAGTAACTCCTGTTTTCAGGTATGGAAGTCCTGGAAATGTCACACGAGAATACCAACAGTTTGCTGAATGGTACCTTAAGAGCTTTTCAGGTGTGTATGTGATTGGAGATATCTGCTGATACTTCTCACCTTGAAACTAAGCATTCGTGAAACTTAACACTAAACCTATTGCAGTATACGGCATGAAACAAGCTTCAAACTTGCATGATTGCAAACATACAATTAAAACCAAGAAATACAATTAATAAGCCAATCTATGGAAAAATAGTTTTAAGGAATAAATCTTCATTGACGATGTTGGTTTAACGGTAAAGAGATGTGAATTATTTCGTTGAACTCTGTTGTGAACATGCTCTTCCTTCTCAGTTGGTACGAAGTAAATTGCATGGAGAATTTAAGCAGCAAAATAATCAGCTGGTTGTAACAATATATACTGTAATTTGAGAATGTTGGCAGCTAGGAGGTTGTAACAATATATACTGTAATTTGAGAATGTTGGCAGCTAGGAGGTTGTAACAATATATACTGTAATTTGAGAATGTTGGCAGCTAGGAGGTTGTAACAATATATACTGTAATTTGAGAATGTTGGCAGCTAGGAGGTTGTAACAATATATACTGTAATTTGAGAATGTTGGCAGCTAGGAGGTTGTAACAATATATACTGTAATTTGAGAATGTTGGCAGCTAGGAGGTTGTACTTGTTGTATTACAGCTGGGATCCTGCAGGTGTTGTTGAAGTTGTTGGACCAGTACCGCCAGAAGATCTACGTCGCTCCCCGCGTCCTCCAGCAGACCCTCAACTACATCAATCTTGGGTGAGTCTGTCTGCCCGCCAACCATCCCTGTCCATGGTAATGTGTTATCACTGGCATCGTGTGTGTGATACGTCCTTGACAAAGTGTTCTGACCATCATGTATTGTCCTTGACAAAGTGTTCTGACTGTCATGTATTGTCCTTGACAAAGTGTTCTGACTGTCATGTATTGTCCTTGACAAAGTGTTCTGACCATCATGTATTGTCCTTGACAAAGTGTTCTGACTGTCATGTATTGTCCTTGACAAAGTGTTCTGACCATCATGTATTGTCCTTGACAAAGTGTTCTGACTGTCATGTATTGTCCTTGACAAAGTGTTCTGACTGTCATGTATTGTCCTTGACAAAGTGTTCTGACTGTATTGTCCTTGACAAAGTGTTCTGACTGTCATGTATTGCCCTTTCTGACAAAGTGTTCTGACAAAGTGTCATGTATTGTCCTTGACAAAGTGACAAAGTGTTCTGACTGTCATGTGTCCTTGACAAAGTGTTCTGACTGTTATAGTGTTTGATTGTCCTTGACAAAGTGTTCTGACTGTCATGTATTGTCCTTGACAAAGTGTTCTGACTGTCATGTATTGTCCTTGACAAAGTGTTCTGACTGTCATGTATTGTCCTTGACAAAGTGTTCTGACAATGTATTGTCCTTGACAAAGTGTTCTGACTGTCATGTATTGTCCTTGACAAAGTGTTCTGACTGTGATGTATTGTCCTTGACAAAGTGTTCTGACTGTCATGTATTGTCCTTGACAAAGTGTTCTGACTGTCATGTATTGTCCTTTGACAAAGTGTTCTGATTGTCATGTATTGTCCTTGACAAAGTGTTCTGACTGTCAATGAAGGCAATGAAGTAGTATGATGGACTACGATTGTGTTTAACTTTAAGTTTAGTTCTTAACTGTATTTTTTCTGTTGCAGAATCAGTCACGCCTTTTCATGGAAGTACATCAAGCAACACATGCAGGTGAGAGAAAGTAGTCCTGAATTTAATAACAGAACACATTACACCATGGAGGCTTGCTAGGTTATGGAGACTATGGGCCATGTACCGATCTCCAAACTTGGAGCTAAACACATAAAACAGACCGCAACCATGGCATGTTGAATTTCATACTTTGTGTTCTTGTAGTGAAATGGCATCCCTATTGAAGCATTGTTATACTGGAGACTAACGTTCAGTACAGTGCATGGTTGGAGCTCCATCTTCGTGTCCCAGGGTCTGTACCTGTAGATTCAGTACCTGGGACTCATTGCACACAACTATCTTAACACTGTGATCATAACTTCTATCCTTCAACATAGGCCTACAATTGTCAAATAGCGGAGATCACTTTGTGCAGTGGGGCCACGGTTGGAGCTCTACCTTAGTGTCGTGATTGTAACTTCTATACTTCAACATAGGCCTACAATTGTCAAATAGCGGAAATCACTTTGTGTAGTGGGGCCACGGTTGGAGCTCTACTTTAGTGTCGGTGCAGTGTCAGTTCAGCTGATGAGGAGGGGGAATCTTGTGTGTTTCAGACGCTGATGCAGGATGTAATATTCCCACTTATGTGTCACAGTGACGAGGATGATGAGCTGTGGAACACTGACCCACATGAATACATCCGGGTCAAGTATGGTGAGTTGTCTCCCTTCCTGAAGCATGATTGGAGCTGTCATTGTATTGACACACATGGAGAATCTGTATCTGGTTTGTTGCTTGGTTTACGCATGACCTGTTTATGTCAAAGTTAAGGCCCTTTATTGATATAACTTGTTGTTGGACTTAGGCTAATAACTACATCCAGGACACATTCTATTGCCAATGGTTACTGTTTCTCTGAAGTTCAGCAGCTTGATTGCAATTGCTTCAAATTTATTAAATTATTTGATTTTTGCAGATGTGTTTGAAGATTTCCTGTCCCCGGTGATGGCTGCCCAGATAGTTTTCTACTCCTCGGCCGCCAAAAGGAAAGAGGTGTTGAACAAAGCCATGGGATTCTGTATGTCCATCTTGACCCAGCCCAACGTTGACCCACGCCAGAAGGACGGGGCCCTGCATATGGTGGGGGCAGTGGCTGAGGTGCTTCTCAAGGTGGGTGGACAGAGAGTGGCCTAATTTGGGATTATCATAAAGCCAGAATTGTTGTAGAAAACCCATCATTGAGAAGTGGCTACCACCAGAGATAAAGCTTTGTTGAAATCAAGTGATACAGGAGATAATGCTTTCCTTGATATGTGTAACCATGGCACCACAATCACACAACATCACCGATCTCCCGATATTGCAGTATGGTATATAACACTGGTCATTACTGTTTACAAACTGAGGTGAGGTGAAATTGGGTTTTACGTTGTGCTTGAGAATATTTCGCTCACATGACGACGTGTGTGTGTGTTATGTGCGGCTGCTTGTACTAGCCCAGACTTGAGCTGGTTTGATAGTGCTAGCCCACTGAGATACCATGCCGCAGTGAAGCATGAATATCCGATTCACACATTATACTGACTCCGAGCCGACCAGTCCTTGTTGTACCCATTAATACTGAGCGCCAGGCAGGGACCGACAAGTACCATATTTTAACGTCTTTTGGTATGACACGGTCGGGGATCGAACCCGCGACCTTCCGCTCTCTGGGCGGACGCTCTAACCGCTACACCACGGAGGCGGTCCGTTTACAAACTGAAAAAATAGAAGTATTGAACTTGGATTATAAATAGAATATTACCATCATATTTTTTCATATAAAAATATTAACACTTTTAGATAAATGTTACGTAGGAGAAGAATTCTTGATGTATTTTTCATTAAAGTGTGTAATTCTGTATGTTTGAGTGCGACTCTTTGGAAACTGGCTCTTGGTAATTGGATGTATGAATTTGATGGCAGAATTAGCTCTCTGGCAGTTAATGCAGGTCATTTGTAATACATGGAACAAATGGTCAGGCTGTGTGACTTAAAGGCTATCATTGATGCTCATGTAGATGACTGGACTGTCTGGTTCGTTGCCAATTACAGCGTTTAAACACACACACCACCCCCAACACACACCCCCAATGCACATACACCTCCCAATGCACATACACCTCTATGGCTTGAGCTGCAATGAGAACTCTGTTTGTATCTGTAAAATCAACAGTCTCCCATGAGTTACCTCCCTTCCATGACTGAGAAAATGTCTTCACTGTTGTTACAGAGGAAAATCTACAAGGACCAGGCAGAGTTGATGCTGACAAACCATGTCTTTCCCCGAATTCACAAGTCAGTTTGGCTACCTGAGAGCAAGGGTGAGTTTACCATTACTTGCCTTTGATTGCACATAGCAATCTGCCAACAGTGACATTACAATACATGTGTGATGGCATAATCACTAATAGACTAAGACCAGGTAGGGTATGTAATCTTCCATTTTTGATACATATATTTTAATCTTTCCAAAATACTTAGAACTGATTCTCATATGTCAAGTGTATGTTTTAATGTATCGAGAGTAGAATAATGAATATTCACACGGGAACGAATTATTCTTTTTACCCTATTTTTCAATCCTTGTACTGTACAGGTACAGTGTGTGAGGGCTGGACGAGATATAGCATATAAAATAACAGATCCTTGACCAAATGTTAGCGGATAAAGATTCAGGGGAACCTATAACACAAGGGCAAGCCTCAAAGTTCCATTGTAATATTGAACACTGAAGATAACAATATGTTATTTCTGAGTTACAACTTGTCTCAAATCAGAGATCATATGGAAGAGTAGTCTCCCTTTGGATGTGTTTGACATTGTGTATCTTCTCCCCCAAGGCATGCTGGGTGATCCGTTACTTCTGTGAGCTGAAGTTCCGCAATGAGCAGAACCTGATGCAGGCTGCCGAGATGATCAAGACGTGTCTGTGTAACGACAAGGATCTACCTGTCAGAGTGGAGGCTGCCATCGCCCTCCAGATGATCATCACAGAGCAAGAGAAAGGTGAGTACTGCTGACTCAGCTGTTTGAGTCGGGGCCTCGTCACACTGAACTTCTACAGGTGGGGAGGTTTAGTACTGTGACAACATTGCTAAAGCCTGGCATGGATTCGGGCTTTGAATTGTTACACTAAACGGGCGGTGGGGTAGCCTAGTGGTCAAAGCGTTGGCGTAAAACCAAACTCAGTCAGTCAGTGTTACACTAAACCAATCAAATGATGCATTGGTTGGTCACTTGGCTCAGGGACTTAATTGATGGTGTCATCGTACCCTGATGATTTCATCCTGATTTCATTAGTTACAGGTCATTAATTGTGATGTGTTTGACATTAACAGTAAACATGCCCGTAATGGTATATGATTGGACTTCCTTCACTTTGCAGTACATGGCCAATTATTTCCTTACTGAATCTTCTTATAAAGTATTTCTAGCATTATAGTTTCATGTGTCTTACACTGAGTTGTTTTTTCATTTCAGCCAAGAATTATATCCGCCCGTTTGTCAAGCCTGTGATTTTAGGTAAGTCAGTGTCCCGATCATCCTTCAGCCCTACAAGTCATACAATCTCTGTCAGTATTGCTCTAGGGGCTGTGGGTAGCCTACACTGAACCCAATCAGACACTGCTTGTGTCAGTCAGTATTGCTGGTGCTTGTGTTGCTGGTTCTTCAAGGTGTTTGGTGACAGTATGTCGGTGTTTGGTTGCCACGGAAACAGTATGTATTAGTATTTTTGCAATGGCGACAATATGTGGATGTTTGGTTGTAATGGTAATAAAGGGTGGGAGTTTGATCGCTGTGGTGACACAGTATGTTGGTTACTTCAAGACACCAGTAAATCTAAAGCTATAGTAGATTGTATATCAGTGTTTGATTTCACAGAGTTGCTGAAGGTGATCCGCGAGACCGAGAACGATGACCTGACTGGCGTGATGCAGCGACTTGTCTGCACCTACACCGATGACGTCATCCCCATTGCAGTTGAGATGATGAGTCATCTTGTAAGTGGGCCATTGCCTTTTGAAAGTTGAAATTAAAATAAACTGTGAGAAGTCTTTAAGCTTTTGATAAGAGGCAATGAATATGTATAGATTTGCCTTGTTGCTGTGTACACGAACTTCAGTAATTTAAAGATGTGCATGGCTTCAATAATTAAGTACACTTGATGGATTGGGGCGTTTGTATCCCTGCTGTAGCCCATACTTGCTGCAGTATGACTGCAGCAGAGAAGTGTCTCCGGCTCTGGATCTACAGATCATGGCTGGACTGACACCGTGGCAATGATTGCTTTGTCCAGACTGGTATTATTGCAAGCTTTCATTGATTTATTGTTGTGGTTTGAATAATGCTGACTGACTTTAAATAGCATGCACTCTGTGTGTGTGCCTTTTATTAGGGCCAAACATTGAATGTTGAAGTGTTTTCCAATGTCATCGTTTCTCTTGTTCCAGGCACAGACATTTGCTCAGGTCTTAGACACAGATGTAGACGGGTCTGAAGAGAAGGCCATTACAGCTCTAGGAATCCTCAACACCATGGAAACAATTCTCAATGTCATGGAGGAGCAGAAAGAGGTCAGTTCTGGATTCTTTTGTTGGACACCGACTATATCTCCCCTAGGCTTCTTCAGGGTGGTCAGTGCTGTGTTTGTGTAGGTGACCAGATGTGATTAGGTGGTCAAGTGATCGCTGGATTGTCTGACTCAGTATTCACAGATTAACATCATATGGTTGGAATATTGTCGTGTTTCATTGTCTAGGTGAACAGTCTGCACCAAAAAGCTTTTTGAGTCGAGACCTAAATGGAGTTTGCCTGAAATGGTCACCCATACACATACATACTTACAGCTACCAATAGTGTGTCACTCTGCCTATGTGCAACATGTACACTGGACACAGGACCATCTTCTTTGAAAACCTAATTATTCATTGCAAATTCCAGGTATTTTTGGTGGGACCTTCTTATCAAGAGTTGTTTCCCTTGTATTGCTTCTATGAATGTGGGATGAAGTGACTGAATTTCTTCTTTTTCTTTCCAGATTATAACCCAGCTAGAAGGAATAGTTCTCAATGTTATAGGAATAATTTTACAGCAAAACATTATGGGTAAGATATTTGCTTTTTACCGAGTTTTGTTTGTGTTCTGAAGTAATATCCTCAATGTTTCTATATAGAGAAACTTTATGCATTGTCATATGGGACCCACAATAGGAATAAGTCAGAATTTGGTGCTTCTGTATGCTTTAAACCACTGATTTGGTTAGTAAATCTATAAATTTGATTTGAGCAGCATTTCTGTTTGAATGCTTATTTAGACTTAATTTTGTCACCTCAAATTAATGTAAATGATGTGGCTTTTATGGATAAGTTTATGACAATGATTTTATAGTTTGTAGTTTGATGACATTGGAATGTGTTTATGTTGATCTGTCTCCAGATTTCTATGAGGAGGTGTTATCCCTGATCTACAGCCTGACCAGCACCCAGGTGTCACACCACATGTGGGAGGTGTTCGGCATGATCTACCAGATGTTCCAGAAGGACGGCATCGACTACTTCACAGGTACCTCCACACTCCACCACCACGCTTCACCTCACAGGGAAACAGGGCTTTGGTAGACCAGAAGCAACTTTGTCCAGAGCCAGAACCTATGACCTTAGGGACTGTTCATAATTTATGGCTGGGGGTGGTGGTGGTGGTGATGATGATGATTTTTATGGAGAAGCATGTACAATGTGAATGCTGCCCTGCCACCCCCACCCCCAAAAAAAATTTACAATTTAAAAAAAATTATGTACAAACTAAGTGCCCTCCCCCAGCTCGCCAGAAAAAATGGGTGGGGAATTCCTCCCTCTCCCCTCTAAAAAATAAAATAAAAATATGATCACCCTCTCTTTCTTCCCTCCCCTCCCCCTCTTCCCCATAAATAATGAACGTTCCTTGGGTTCAATCCTGGTTTGAACAGATGGTTTCTGGGTCTGTCAACACCTCCCCAGTTTGTCGGGGTTGGTAAATGTACGAGACAGTCTTCACTTCATTTCCTCCCATATCAAGCTGACCTGTTTAAATGTAACTTGAATTCTGTTCTAAGTAGCATTAAACCCAACTCCCTTCCGCAAGGGAACGGGTTTCACGACCCTGTGCTTTGGGATATCAGAAGAGATCTGAATCTTTAGTCTTTATTCAATGATAGAAAACGTCTTCAGTACTCAATGACTGTTTCCTATTACATGCGTGAGTTGTCAGTACTTTTGTCAAGTTTGAGACTTTGGTTAATTTCTGAGATATTTTCTTTTGATCTTCTTCTACTCCGTACTGTGTTTGATTCCAGACATGATGCCAGCCCTGCACAACTACATCACCGTGGATACCACAGCCTTCCTAGCCAACCCCTCGTATCTACAGATCATTTACGAAATGTGTAAAACAGTCAGTATCTATGATCACAATGTCCTATCCTCATGCTATAGCACCCTGTTGGAACTAAGTTTAGAAAACATACCTAGCACTCCATTGTTGATTCTTCTGACTGTATTTTTGTATCAGTATTTGTAAAAATGTTTGCCAGGGATCTAGAAATGGAGTCTTTGTTGTAAAAGCTTGTTCAAGTAAATATTCAGTGAGTGTAAGAAGAATGGGGATAATGTGTAAGAATGTTAACATTTTATGTAAGTGTGTAAAGAGATCGGTACACTTACAGAATACCGGATACATACCAACCATATTGTTTTATGTCACGTCACCCTAACCCTAACCCCAAACCTTACCCTAACCCGAACCCTAAACCTTACCTTAACTCCAAACCTTGCCTCTAAACCTTACCCTAAACCTTACCATTGACCTTAACCCTAACCCCAAACCCTAACCCTAACCCTAACCCTTAACCCTAAACCTTGCCCTAACCCTAAACCTGACCTTGCCTCTACCCTAACCCTAACCCTAACCTTACCTAAACCTTACCCTAACCCCCCCTAACCTTGCCCTAACCCTAACCCTAAACCTTACCATTGAACCTTGCCCTAACCCCAAACCCTAACCCTAAACCTAAACCTTACTCCTAACCCTAACCCTAAACCTTACCCTAACCCCAAACCTTACCCTAACCCCTAAACCTTGCCCTTAACCCTAACCCTAAACCTTACCCTAACCCTAACCCTAAACCTTACCCTAACCCCAAACCTTACCCTAACCCGAACCCTAAACCTTACCATTAACCTTGCCCTAACCCTAAACCTTACCCTAACCCTAGGGTTAGGAAGGTATCCGGTATTCTGTAATCTTACCAAGAGATCTAGCAGAAGGTACGACCATGTTGCGTATACCAACGATGTATTGTGTTGCAGGTGTTGACGGGGGATGTAGGTGAGGACCCTGAGTGTCACGCAGCCAAGCTGCTTGAGGTCATTATTCTTCAGTGTCCAGGAAAAGTAGACCATGTAAGTAGCCTGTCCACATCTTCCCGACCCAACACAAACCCTCAACCTCACTCCAGTCAGCTGGTAGAATGTTGATTGATTTTACCAACTCTTATGAAGGATTTTTACATGTTTTCACCAAGAACAGGGAATATTCTGGTCAGATACAGATGGGAACTGGTTTGGCCAGCCACCGAAGCCTTGGTGAAACTGGTGACTTAGGTGATGTCATGGTACCCTGACGGCATGGAGCATTCCCATAATATCAGTCACCAGACTGTCTGGTCCAGACATGAGTATTTACAGAATGCTCTCCTGTAGCTGGAATATTGCTCACTGCGATGTTTAACAAAAATGAAAGACAATTATTTAAATAGGTGTGTTTATTCTGTGAAGCCATGTAGTATTTATACCACCATGTTGGAAAATATCTGTAAGTACACAAACAAAGGAAGACTTCTTTAGTTATATAGTAAGAGCTAGACTTCTTCAGTTATAGAGTAAGAGCTAGACTTCTTCAGTTATAGAGTAAGAGCTAGACTTCTTCAGTTATATAGTAAGAGCTAAACTTCTTCAGTTATAGAGTAAGAGCTACTTGTGAAACAATGAAACAATATGTGAAGGAGCTTGTGTTGACTTCATTTGCAGGTAATAATGTTACAGGTGATGTTTGATGTGTAGTTGCTGACCGATGTTTCCGTGCTGCAGGTAGTGCCGTCATTTGTGGAACTGGTTTTACAGAGGTTGACACGGGAAGTCCAGACATCGGAGTTGAGGACAATGTGTTTACAAGTAGTCATATCCGCACTGTATTATAACACTCCCCTGTTGTTCGAGATGTTACATAAAATCCAGATCCCCAACATGCAGGGATCAATACTCGCACAGTTCCTCAAGCAGTGGCTTCACGACGCAGACTGCTTCCTGGGGTAAGGATCATCTATGTTGGGGTTCATGTCCATTTTTATAAATCGGTTTTCCTTGTTACTCTACGTAATTGGGTAACCACATCACTGAGTACTGAGACTAACACTTCAATATTACGGAGGGTTCAGGGTAACCATATCAGGAGGTTTCAGGGCAACCATATCAGGAGGGTTCAGGGCAACCATATTACAGAGGTCTCAGGGCAACCATATTTTGTAGGGCTCAGGGTAAATATATTATAGTGGTCTCAGGGCAACCATATTAGGAGGTTTCATGGCAACCATATTAGGACGGTTCAGGGGAACCATATTATGGAGGGCTCAGGGCAACTGTATTAGGTATTTGGGCAACCATATAACGAAGGGCTCAGGGCAACCATATTAAGAGGCTTCAGGGCAACCATATTACGGAGGGTTCGGGGCATCCATGTTAGGGAGGACAGAGGGCAACCATATCATGAGGGCACATGGCAACCAACGATATTACAGTGGGTTGTAAGTAGGGATGCCACGATACATCGATACTTTTTCTAAGATGTTACAATTATCAATACATTCAAAACTGTATCGATATTTAGTTTTGAAAGTATCGGTTTAAAAATGTTTATGTATCGTTTGAATTTTGCAATGATATCGTGTTTTTTGATGTTATGAGAGTTATAAATGATTATTTTTCATGCACAAAGATGGGAAATTAGAACTTTTTAATATCTGAGAATGATAAATGTTGAGCTTTTCATGGACAATTATAAAATATGAAGTATTAATGTTCAAAATGTAACTATATTTACACAATAATGCTTTGAAAATAGCTATCATGATACGTATCAAATCGTGACATGGGTATCGTGATACGTATCGATTCATGAAACTTATGTATCATGTATCGTGACATTCCTAGTTGTAAGCATAATCATAGCATTGAATATAATCTTTCTGTTTCAGGCTGCACGACCGAAAGATATGTGTGCTTGGTCTATGTTCAGTTTTAAATATGCCAAACAATCGCCCAGCAGAAATTACAGCTGTCGCACCCCAGATCATACCTGCAGCACTGCTCCTGTTCCAGGGATTAAAACGAGCATATGCAAGTAGGTCTCCTTTGCTGATTATATACAAGTAGGCCTCCATTGCAGATTATATACAAGTAGGTCTCCATTGCAGATTCTATACAAGTAGGCCTCCATTGCAGATTATATACAAGTTAGTGTCTTGTGGACATAGATGATAGATACAGCAGTCACAAGCTTGCTTCCCCCAGACTTGATTATTTACAGTTCGTTAAGATTACAAAGAAACCACTTAAAAATTCTTCAGTCATTGCATGAAATACACAATGGCATTAGTCATTCCAGTCAAGTGATTGCACACTGTTTGTGACAGGTCGAGCCAAGGAAGAAGAAGACTCTGATGGTGACGAGAATGGCCAGGAAGAGGATGAGGATCAGGGTAGGTGTACTGGGATGGTGATCAGGGTAGGTGTACTGGGATGGTGATCAGGGTAGGTGTACTGGGATGGTGATCAGGGTAGGTGTACTGGGATGGTGATCAGGAAGGTGTACTGGGATGGTGATCAGGGTAGGTGTACTGGGATGGTGATCAGGGTAGGTGTACTGGGATGGGTAGGTGTACAGGATGGTGATCAGGTAGGTGTACCGGGATGGTGATCAGGGGGATGGTGATCAGGTGTGTACTGGGATGGTGATCAGGGTAGGTGTACTGGGATGGTGATCAGGGATAGGTGGTGTACCGGGATGGTGATCAGGGTAGGTGTACTGGGATGGTGATCAGGGTAGGTGTACTGGGATGGTGATCAGGGTAGGTGTACTGGGATGGTGATCAGGGTAGGTGTACTGGGATGGTGATGAGGGTAGGTGTACTGGGATGGTAATCAGGGTAGGTGTACTGGGATGGTGATCAGGGTAGGTGTACTGGGATGGTGATCAGGGTAGGTGTACCGGGATGGTGATCAGGGTAGGTGTACCGGGATGGTGATCAGGTAAGGTGTACCGGGATGGTGGTGATCAGGAAGGGATGGTGATCAGGATGGTAGGTGTACTGGGATGGTGATCAGGGAAGGTGTACCGGGATGGTGATCAGGTAGGTGTACTGGGATGGTGATCAGGGTAGGTGTACCGGATGGTGATCAGGGGGATGGTGATCAGGTACCGGGATGGTGATCAGGTAGGGTGTACCGGGGATGGTGATCAGGGTAGGTGTACCGGGATGGTGATCAGGGTAGGTGTACCGGGATGGTGATCAGGGTAGGTGTACTGGGATGGTGATCAGGAAGGTGTACTGGGATGGTGATCAGGGTAGGTGTACCGGGATGGTGATCAGGGTAGGTGTACCGGGATGATGATCAGGGTAGGTTTAACTTGGATGGAGTGAGATCAAACCAAGGAACCCTCCTTGATACCTTATGAAACTGATCCAAAGTTTACGTTATAGACTAAAGTGATGAGTGGACTGAACTATATTTCACAAAGCTTTGTTTGTATGTCCACAGAAGTATTGGAAAGTGATGAAGATGAGATTGATGAAGATGGAAACCAGTATTTAGAAAAATTAGAAAAAGCGGTAAGTATTTGGTTGGTCTGATGTGTAGGGTGTACGGGTCAGTGATGGCTGTATCAAGTCCTATCTGATAATCTTTGATACTGCTGACATGCCTTGGTACAAAACTGACAGTTCTTGGTGCAGGTGACAAGCCATACATATAGCTAACAAACCTTGATATAGGTGACTTTCTGAGAAATCGAGACAGGTGTATTCTGACAAGTAGCTTGTGTTTCCTCTGTAGCGTGGTGATACGGACGATGACAGCGATGCAGAGTTCACAGATGATGGTGCGGAGGAGACGGCACTCGAGAGTTACCAGACTCCCATAGATGAGGATAGCTGTCAAATTGATGAATATGTCATCTTTAAACATGTTCTGCAGTGTGAGTTGTCAACTTGCTTTGGGTGCTATATAAGTATTACACCTGTGAGGATTTTAGTGCACTGAGTTCTGGAGTATGAGATTGATAGGAATTTTCCAAGGCCGTTGGTGTCATTGATGGTGTGCATGACATACCAGGAGTTGCACTGATTAATTATTCATGTTTTATGTGATTTTCAAACCTACCAGAGTTGTTGGTTAGCATGTATCATGATAACTTGGATTTGTGTTTGTTCTTTTTGACTTGAGTTGTTCATTTGTACTACATTGGTCAGTATCATGTTTACTGATATCTCAGTTCTATTGCAGTTGTTGATAACAATCCTACTATTGCAATGTGTGGGTACCATTTCAATGCTGTTACAATAGTGAAAACAGCCCCTATAGCCATCCCTAATGATAATCTGTTCACCGAGTGAATAGTTTCAGCTTTTACATAATTATTACTGATTCACTAAACTGGTGTGCCTGGGGTTTACTTTCTCTGCTCCCTGAGGAGTACACAAAACAAGCTGAGGGTCAACAGTCACAGTTAAGGTTAATCTCATCCTACCGGGTACCCAGTCAGTGCTGGGTGAACAAGAGCATATTCTAAACAATATAGCTGGAATTTTGCCTGTATATTTTTACTTCAGAATCTCTTCTGTCTGTTACCATATTTGTGATATGTGTATTCATGTGTGTGTTTCAGCCATTCAATCCACAGACCCCACGTGGTACATGGCTTTAACGAGCGCCCTCACTGCACCACAGACAAAAGAATTGGATGACGTTTTCAAACTTTCTGACCAGAGAAAGGCAGCTGCAGGTATTTAGGAAGTTTATGGCTCTCACCCAATACAGCAAACAGTCAAACTAGTAATCGGATCAATAGCCCCAGCAGTATCCAAACCAGGACACTGCAGTCAATATGTGACAGTTCTGTAAACAGTTTGTGCTTGTTGCTAATATTTCTCTGTTTTAAACCTGTTTGACTTTTAGTGGACATTTCTCTAACAAACTAGAATAATGTATTTACGTGTATTATTTAGTTCAAGGCAATGATTCATTGTTATTTTATGCCTGCCTTTTTAAAAGTATTTTCGACTGATCTTATGTGTTTGACAGTATTTAAAGTGGGTTTACGTTCATCATTAAAATTGATAGCCTTTTTTGTTTGTAGTGAAATTTAATTAACTGTATAAATTACTGCCACACATGCCAGGAAGAGTATAGCTGGGTAAACAGTTTACTGCGTCTTCAAGGAGAACAATGATAAGGAACTTATGGATATAGCAAACATTTCTGGCCATGGCCACAAGCTGAATATTTGTGGACCAATGTGTGTGACAAACTACGGTTATACCAAATTATACTTTGTGTCCCAACCACGTGTCTTCACAACATGTCCTCGCGTGTCCCAACCATGTGTCTTCACAACATGTCCTCGCGTGGTCCCAACCACGTGTCTTCACAACATGTCCTCGCGTGTCCCAACCACGTGTCTTCACAACATGTCCTCGCAGGTCCCAACCACGTGTCTTCACAACATGTCCCTCGCGAGGTCCCAACCACGTTGTCTTCACAACATGTCCTCGTGTCGCGTGTGTCCCAACCACGTGTCTTCACAACATGTCCTCGCGGGTCCCAACCACGTGTCTTCACAACATGTCCTCGCGAGGTCCCAACCACGTGTCTTCACAACATGTCCTCGCGTGTCCCAACCACGTGTCTTCACAACATGTCCTCGCGTGTCCCAACCACGTGTCTTCACAACATGTCCTCGCGTGTCCCAACCACGTGTCTTCACATGTCCTCGTGTGTCCCAACCACGTGTCTTCACAACATGTCCTCAGCGTGTCCCAACCACGTGTCTTCACAACATGTCCTCGCGTGTCCCAACCACGTGTCTTCACAACATGTCCTCGCGTGTCTTCACAACATGTCCTCGCGTGTCGCAACCACGTGTCTTCACAACATGTCCTCGCGTGTCCCAACCACGTGTCTTCACAACATGTCCTCGCGTGTCCCAACCACGTGTCTTCACAACATGTCCTCGCGCGTGTCCCAACCACGCGTGTCTTCACAACATGTCCTCGCGGTGTCCCAACCACGTGTCTTCACAACATGTCCTCGCGTGTCCCAACCACGTGTCTTCACAACATGTCCTCGCGTGTCTTCACAACATGTCCTCGCGTGTCCCAACCACGTGTCTTCACAACATGTCCTCGCGTGTCTTCACAACATGTCCTCGTGTGTCCCAACCACGTGTCTTCACAACATGTCCTCGCGTGTCCCAACCACGTGTCTTCACAACATGTCCTCGCGTGTCCCAACCACGTGTCTTCACAACATGTCCTCGCATGTCCCAACCACGTGTCTTCACAACATGTCCTCGCGTGTCCCGACGATGTTGTCATTAGCACTATATTCATGGCTTTGCGCTTTCTATGTTGTCACTGCTTGTAGTACAGCAGGTTCGTATGATCCAAACTTGAATATGCACTGGCTGGCTTAGATGTTCACTCTCACTCACTCACTCTGTTTCAGATTCCAAGCAGATAGAACAAAGAGGGGGTTACATGTTCACAACCAAACAAGTTCCTACATCATTCAATTTTGGAAGCATGGGATAATTTTTGCTTTGCTTAAAATAAACTATTGTGCAACAGTGTCTCCTTTCACCCCTATTTTCCACTCGTGGACTCAACCAGTGCTCAGCTTCATATGAGGAAGCAAGTGAAAGGAAGGGGTGACAGGATAACATTCTAGATGTCTGCTCACCGCCACCCTGTGTGGATGTGGACTTCACCATTTGTCTGCTAATAATGGGATTCACCTGTGTGACTGCTTCTGCTTCCAAGATGACCCAGCATTTCTGACAGAAAGCATAAATACTTCACAAATCTTGGATTGGACGGTTCGCGCAAGGATGTTTGAAATTGAAGCAAATGTTGCTACCGATTCCAGTGTGTTTGAAACTCAAGACAAAGAAGAGAAGTGACGCTGTGAATTACCCTCATTCTCTGGGAATCCTCTTGATGAATATTTGTGTAAAAAGATTGTGTACGAAACATCCGTGAAAACCATTTTTTGGTACAAATTGAAAATATTTTGTTAGGTTTGTGAACGTGTCTGTTGGAGTTTCTTAGAAAAAACCTTGTTGGATTTTATACTGTGACAGCGTGTCGGTGTATATTTGACCATGTTAATAGTAAACATGTATTTGATAACGTCAAGTCTCTGATCGGGCAGGCGCCCCCCACTTCCCAGCCGTGTTTTGATCTGTGATAGTATGTACAATGTGCATTATGGGGGGGCAGCCACTGACACAACCAGCTCCACTCAAACCATGGCTTCCTGCAGTCGTCACCATGTGCGGTCAGCCCAACAAACAGCAGTCCTCACCAGGCCACATTCTCCACCATAGTTTTCATGTCCATTGTTTCTGTCAATCAAGTAGAGTGAAGTCAGTTATAACAAGCCTTTTGTCCTCCATTGTTTATGTAAATTATTTAAAAGTGGCAAGATTTCACATTGGTTAGTCTTTAGGATCAAAATGTCCTAAATAATTCAAATCTTACAATGAATTAGGAGAAAGTCTTGTATAAAGTTGATAAAAGCATGCCCTAATGCCCTGTGGCAAGTTATTGACAGATATAAAACATCCCTTGGCTATTGTGTTTATTACCATATTATTATCTCTATTAATTTGTGTATAATAATACTCGAGTTATTGGGAGGGGTGTGGTAGTCGGGGGGTTCAGTAGTCGGAGGGTTCCATGATGTTGTGTCTTTAGTTACAGGATTACTTCTGACAAAACAGTGGGTTTGTTCGCATTTGTATACTTTCACACAAGGTGCTGATTGTACAGCCTTGTTCAATGTTATGCCACAGATATTCCTTCTATTTCTGTCTGTTCTGTTCTGTTCTATTTTTTCCATTAGATCATGTATATTCTTACAGTCTTCTACCTAATAAGATGATGCTGTTTGCAAGTACCCCTGGATTGGGACAGATCCATTATTACAAGACTGTCTAATGTCATATGTAACAAGCCAAACTTGATGGCTGTGGTTTGAGAAGTTGTTTAGCGCAGTGCATCAAGTGGTACTTGTACTAATTGTGGGGCCTGCCAACAGCACCTAATCTGTCCCCCAAGTTTCTTCTCCCCCCGACCTCTGTCATCCCGGATGTAGCCAGTTTAATTCTCCTAATGAGTACATTGTGCGAAGCCTATTGTCACTGTCTTCCGCTGTAAGTACTTAAAGTATTGCAGAATCCAGTAAATTGCCACCTTCCACCATTCTTGTTTGGGGCAAGCTGCTTCGTTAGTGTGTTTTTCCACTTGCCATTTTTGTTCCACTGTGCTAATATATATTTGGAGGGATTTACTCATCCCATAAGGGCTTAAATGAAATGCCGTCGTAAGTAAATTAAAGTTTCAGTCACCCAAATTAATATAAAGTATGTGATTGTTGAAATATGGCCACAACGGATCTCAATGGTAGTTGGTCACGTTATGGAACGCTTTGACTACTTGTCCATGTTGATGTCCTATTTCCTGTGGTTATGGATTGTCTTGATAGTAAATGTTCAGGATTAATCTTGTTGCACCATACAGATGCACGCAGTTATATTTCCTGCCGATTTTGTTCCTTGTTTCTTACAATTAGGTGTTAGGTGAGAAACAAGTGTGCCACGTATATTGTCTAAATTGTAATTATTATTACTTCCCTCCCATCCTGCATCTCTCTCCCCCCTTCCCTCCCATCCTGCATCTCTCTCCCCCTTCCCTCCAGTCCTGCATCTCTCTCCCCCCTTCCCTCCCATCCTGCATCTCCCCCTTCCCATCCATCCCCCCCTGCATCCTGCATCTCTCCCCCTTTCCTTCCATCCTGCATCTCTCTCCCCCCTTCCCTCCTGCAGCATCACCTCACGCTCCCTCACTCACCCACCAAAACTCACTCCTCCCTTGACCAATTGTTGCCTGTGTCTGACCTTCAGTTTGACCTTCAGTGCCACCAGTTTGGTCATATATATTTGCTCCTGTCTGTCAGTCATATTTCTGAGAGAACACGTTACTGTCCAAACCTGTCTTGCTACTGGAAACAGAATCATTATTGTTTAGGGCATAAGAATTTACTGTTCCAGTTTCTAGTCACAATCTCTTGGATGACATTACTTTAAGGTTTATAAGCACCAGATGAACAACGGTGTAAGCACATTGCTGTACAGAAGAATTGGTCATGATAATTGTTTTAAGGACAAAGGGTCATAGTCTGTGAAGTATTGAAAGTTGTTTGCTTAAACTTGCTGTTACAATGCAACGTTATGAAATCATGATTTGTTTTTAGTACGTAACTTACCTCACTCAACTGACTTGATCTGTTTTAGATTTATTTACTTGTCCCTTTTTCAGGATTCTGCATTTCCATCTCACTGTTTGAAAATTGTTAAATTGACACGATACCACAAATATGAACATCTTTTGGCATATTTCATATCATCATTTCCTTTGAAACAACAGTGATAGTTTAACAGTTCTTCTGTGATGAACTGAACTGACTTGAACTGGAAGTGGGAGGGATGTTTCTACAATAGGTGTAAAGTGGCAGTTGTTTTCATATTTTTATTTTATACCAGTGCCTTTTACTGTTAAGATGGTAGCTATTTTACCTATCAAAAACTCACTGGAAGTGTAAGTCCTCAAGCTAGTGTTACTGACACGGTCTCTCCAGGTATCTGTCTGTATTCAGTCAGTATGTATCGGGGATTTGTACTGTGCAGGTTGGAACTGTGTACATGCAGGTACTCTTAATCATGAACTTCTCATCCGAAGCTATTTCGCTATTTTCCAGGAAGGATTATTTTCATGATGTACTTTTTTAATTTATTTTTAATTGAGCCCATTTGCATGTAAAGCTCATAACGAAGATAACATTTCATGCTTAGGAAACTGTCTTGAGAGTAACACCTTTAAGTGTCAAATTTGAGCTTATTGTAGTGTCTGTAACAAAAATGGTTTGGTAATGATGGACCATTAAAACAAACTAAACTCCCTTGATGCAGGGTTGTGTAGTGAATCCCTTCCAGCAAATAGTATTGATCCTCGGCAGTCCGACATAATGTCCCTGAAGTCTGTCCTTGCCATGTTGACTGTTTATGAACTCTGATCCATGACACCTTATTGTTTAATGAAATTCGGTAGAGTAGGAATAGTCACATGGCTGATTCCTGGCAGTGCTGGCAGACACAAGTTATTTCATCACTCCAGTGTCCCAGGAATCGGTTTTGCTGAGCCTTGCATGGTAGTCTGCCCATATAAGGCATGGGGTCCTTTTCAGTCATTTGAAGGTCGGTTGCAGTGAATGAACAGACAGATGTCTGGTTTATCTATTTGCTTATGAAATCTGCAGAAAACGTAAATCAGCAAGTTTCACTTAACATTTTCTCTCCATAAAGCAAGAAATGACAAGACATGGGTTTTTGTTTCATGTGAAGTTGCTGCATGGGAAAAAGGGGAAATTTAAATACTCTTAATTAAACTTAAAGATTATTAATATTTGTCTGTGTTATTGCCCTGTAAATGTTTTTATTGATGACATGTGTACTTCAAAGACTTTTTTAGCATTATCTGTACAATTGTGTGACCATTCCAGTCAGTACTGTACCTAACAGAGCTTCACCCTCACTGATTAAAAAAAACAAGCTATTGGTAACTTGATGTCAGATTTATTTTGGGACTTGAAATGTTTCTTCGCACAGCGCGTCTTTCTTTCCAGGCCAGTAGTCCAATATGAACCTAATGCTCCTGACAAGAACCTCAACAAATACGCTGTAGGATTGAGAAACGTGATACTTAATTTATGACCCGTTGTTGCCCGGAGATGCCATGGCTACCTGAGTGGGGCTTCTGTTGTTTTGTTGTTTATAGGCTGGAACAATGGAAGGATGCAATCAGTGACACACAAATAAAACTTTTAAATTTGGAAATAAATCATGGTGTTTTGTCTTTTGTACTGTAAAGCTTAAAGTAGTTTTTCTCCCAACGTCCTGGAATCCATTGGTGGTTTCCATATACACTTAGAGATGACACAACTTTATGGATGATCAACTTCTATATTTTAATGTTTCGGTATAGGATCTTGTACCGTTTTCAAGCATATGGGGGAATGATGGGGTACATCAGTTTATATACAAGATAAGATAATACGATAACAATAACAAGGCTGGGGAAACAAAGCATGAAAGAAAGTTACATGATGAGCTACCATGACATGATGATGAGCTACCATGACATGATTATGAGCTGAAGATAACAAAATGGGATTGCCATGACAATTAGTGAATGTGAGTTAATTAGGCAGAAGCCAAGGTGGTGGGGGGGATTAGTGAGAAACCAGTGGTGAGGAATGTGAGTATGAAGGTTGTTTTTCCCACCTTTGTTATCGCATTATCTTATCTTGTACATAAACTGATGTACCCCATCATTCCCCCATATGCTTGAAAACGGTATAAGAACCTATACCGAAACGTTGCTATTGTTAAAAGAAAGAAGTTGATCATCCATAAAGTTGTCATCTCTATACCACCAACTTCTAGAATGCCACTCAAACAAATCATATACACTTAAGAGAATCCAACCTCTTTTACTCTGAATACACCAGTTAATGGGAGGTGAGGTGATGACGTCATAGTTTGCTGTGCAGAGTTGCTTCCCTTAGACGTGCAATGGCTTCACTTCTAGATTTGTCGTTAGGACCATATGTTTGTCAACCCCATGTTGTGGGTTTCATACAGTGGTAAAGTCGATAACTAGGAATATTCATAAGCAAATGTGGGGTCTTCTCAACTGACACTAGCAAGTTATTTCTATGCGAATGCTGGCATGTCTCTGAGGACTACTGTATTGCAAGACTATCAGACGATTGGGCAGCAAACATGAAGTTAAGGCCCGTCAGCGTTCAGGTTGACAACGAGTGACCAACACTGAAGGATACAGCCTTTGCCAGAATCACAAGGCTTCATCCATTAAAAACAGTGGCTTCTACGTCATAGTTTGTCCAACAGAACGTTCGAAATCTGATTTACAATGTAAACAATGTAAACAAACCTTTTCTTCCTTCCAATTTGACTATCCATAGAACTTGGTTTTCCTTCTTGCTTACAATTTCAAAAGGAGCAATGGCATTAATTTCATAATATCATGATGTGATCAGTTCTGACATCTCAACCTTAACTGCCTTTCCAAATACCCGCTGGCCTATTAGACCCTCTACCTCGTGTCTTATGAACCACAGAAACCTTCAGCAGAGATAGGAATGGTCGCTGCATTTTGTTGTTCTGATCTAGCACTAAAGGTGAGTTACTTTTGAGGCCTTGAGAAATTTCTTAGGTTAAGCCTGTATATATCTATACATCAATGCAGAAAATACATGGAGCACTGGAATAGGAGCAGGTTTATTAAGTTTCCCTGTGTCTGGTTCTGTACAGACATGGCAAGATTCACCTCGTAGAGACATAACAATGAACTTTGTGTAGAAACTCACTCCATGTACTCTGTGTAGAAACTCACCATGTACTCTGTGTAGAAACTCACCATGTACTCTGTAGGGATTAGGAAACAACTCGCTGTCAGTTTTCTTCATACACTACAGTAGATGGCGGGACAAGTAACAGCAATTGTTAGGTTGTCGGGAAAGGTGTTCTCTGGGCTGACGTTAATGATTAAAGGGAGACTACTCTTGACATCTTAGAGGCCATGTTATGGTGAAATCCTGTACCTACATTCCGATATCTTGGCTAAAATGCCAAGGCCCAGCTCAATGATTCTAAGGCAAGTCACCGTGACATAAACATTCTCTGTGCGTGCGTGCGTGCGTGCGTGCAATGACGAATGCCAGGCAGGGAAACATCGAGTGCCAGTTATTACCGTCTTCAGTTACGACGCATCCCTGCCTTCCCAGGCCGACGCTCTTCCCAGGCCGACGCTCTATCCATGCACTACACGGTCCTGCTCTTCAGAATCATACACTGCACGTCCAAAATGGCGGGTCAGGTCAGGCGAGCCAGGAATTGCTGTAATGCTGTGTGAGTGAGCTGCCGGCATACTAATCTTCCAACGGTTTTAATCTCATTTGCATATGGGCTCTTAGAAGTAGTATTTACCAAAGGATCTGTATGTTGCCACTGTATAACGCTAGGTAAACATTATCATTGTGTTCCCCGCAGTAATTGGCGATTTTCGACGCTGTGGTTACAAATATATTCCAGCTCTATCAGCACTCAGTTATTTACAGACGGCAGCCATATAGCTGGAATATTGCTGAGTTCGGCGTAAAACAACAAAAAAAGGTACAGAACAGCACCTTGATCATCCAGTAAGCAGATATAACAGCGTTAAATGACACATCGCGTGCACATGTACTGCAGAAGTAGTTTCTCAAATAAATATTGAAAACCCTCAACATCCCTGTGTATATTCAGTGACATTTCGTACACAGACGACAGATCTCGGAGAGGGACTCGGATGCGCGATGGTCCCAGCAGTCCTGTTGTTTGGCTCAAATGACATTGTGCTGAATTTCACAAGTTACGTTATAGGAGATTGTGGTTTGAAATTTTGTGTTGTAGATGGGTCCACTCCGCCGTAAGTCTGTGTTACAGTGCAGGACGTACGATCATATTGGCGCTACCGTAGCTTTGTGGAACGGAAAGGGTTAAGATAAGGGTGAATTTCTAAAGGTTTCAGAGAGGGTCATTTTGACATATTTAAAGGAAAAGGAGTTTGCATCTTTACAGAAGGCCTATTGTCAATATCGTGTTTTACGCCGAGTGCAACTGGTTTTCCAATTCACTGCTATTAAAGGATTGACGGGCGAAAGGTGAGATGGCATTCATAAAAGCGGAGTACTTGTTACTGTAAAGAGTTGGAATTACCATTGTAAGATCCACATGTCATCTCGGGTACACATCTAATGGTGACAGACTTACACCGGGGCCCATCCTGCCAGCTTTGTCCCTCGACCCGCTCAAGGAGTGTTACTAAAAACACAGCAGTGTGAACACAGAGCAGCACATTGGCGTATATAAACATTGTATCTTCCACCGAGTCGGGGTATCGAGTTGTTAAATATTTGTACGATGACAAATACAGGTGAAGATATAAAGCTTTCTAACTGATCACACCTTCATCAGCAGGTCCAGCTGCCTTATTTACGTCGTTGGCACTTATGAAATCACATGAAATTACCCTCTCTGCATGCATTCAAGCCGAAAAAGACGGTATTAACTTTGCGGGAGCAACCGCTTTGTACAAGCGGATCCATATGAAGCGGTCTCCCAGCGATCTAAACCAGTACAAGTAACCTTTATATTCCCACGAAGAGTCTGCCTTGCACTCGGCAGTAAGGGACTAACACAGGTATCTGTATCCCGACACACACCGACACAGTGAAAACACACAGCACACTCACCTACTGTGTATATGCCACGATGAATTGCCTTTAAACCATTTAGCCGGGCCATGGACATATATAGAAAATTGGTAAAGGTTTCACTAAGGTTTGGCCTCAAAGATTCCCCTGCAACCTAACAATGGCTGTTAAAAGCTTTGGGTATATGCACTGGTATTGTCATCTAGATCGATGGTAAAAGTCAAATTTCATTCGTCACGCCATTTGCGATAAAGATGCGAGACGGTGTAAAGTTTTCACCATAATACTCAGTAACGATGTCTATACACATAAAGGTACATTAGAATCTATAAGTTTACACCTGTGGGTTCGCCGTCCATGACACTGGTATATAAAACCGTATTTCTCGTGCCAACAACCAAAATCTTAAACCCATGTTCATTTCCCATAGAACGTGAGATCCATAGTATTTTTTGCTGTATTACAAGATGAGTTGCCGATATTTCATAAATCAGCAAATTGTTGGTTGCTATGACGACGGGGTACCTCTTTTTCCTGTTTTACACACCTATAACGGGGTACACACAAATTTTTCAAACAGTCATTGACCAATAACTTTCAGATAAATTTCTTTTAACTGTGAGTATATGTGTCGACTTGGCGTCGTAGCTATATGGCTGAAACAATGCCGATGCGACTTTAAATTTTAACTCACTCACTGCGACTGTCATGTAAAAGATATGTATTAAATGTCATTGTATACTGCGTTGTCGGGAACAGCATTTACGACAGAACAAAGACGACCAGCTAGGGGTTCGCCACGGACAGACGCCCTGACTTCAACTATTCCCCTCGTATTTGTTTGCACAAATGCAACGCTTAAAACGTGAAATAATTCCGTTACTTGTAAGTGTTGTGCTTAATATAGCATGAAATTGATGGGACTGGTAGCACTAGTCCTGTCTCTGTACACATCATCTTTACAAGTCTGACACCATCTATTGAAGGTCGGTACAATGCAGTTGTTTAATATGCCAAACCCGTCCCGAGGCTATTCACGTGAAATCAGGTGCCCGCACAGGTAATAATGTGACCTCGCGCTTTTCTTCTTGTATCAATATGCGATGCACGATGCGCCCTAAAAACAAACAAGTGTATAATTATGGAAATGTACGACACCTCAATGAAATGATGTCCCTGGGGAGAGGTAGTTTTTTTGTGTCAGAAATATCACACGAATATATAACTTACGACGGAACACGGCCCACTTGAGAAACACTCCAGAATTCCTAAGCTCTGTCTGTCTGTCTCTTTCTCTCTCTGTGCGTGTATGTGCGTGTATGTGTGTTTACAGATGGCTGATGATAGGGATACTTCAAAGCGGCTACTTGTGTAAAATATTACAGAAACAAGTTAACGACACCCGTGCTTCTGTTGATACCCCAGATCCTTGGACAAAAACCCGTTAAACGGGTAGACACCATCACAAATAGTACACCACGGTAGACACTACCACCAATAGTACACCACGGTAGACACTACCACCAATAGTACACCACGGTAGATGGGTAGACACTACCACCAATAGTAAACCACGGTAGACGGGTAGACACCACCACCAGTGGTACACCACGGTAGATGGGTAGACACTACCACAAATAATACACCACGGTAGACGGGTAGATACCACCACCAAAAGCACACCACGATAGACGGGTAGACACCAACACCAATACTTTAACACCACGGTAGACGGGTAGACACTGACCAATAGTACACCACGGTAGACGGGTAGACACTACCACCAATAGTACACCACGGTAGATGGGTAGACACTACCACCAATAGTACACCACGGTAGATGGGTAGACACTACCACCAATAGTACACCACGGTAGATGGGTAGACACTACCACCAATAGTACACCACGGTAGACGGGTAGACACTACCACCAATAGTACACCACGGTAGACGGGTAGACACTACCACCAATAGTACACCACGGTAGACGGGTAGACGGGTAGACACTACCACCAATAGTACACCACGGTAGACCACGGTAGGGTAGACACTACCACTACCACCAATAGTAATAGTACACCACGGTAGATGGGTAGACACTACCACCAATAGTACACCACGATAGACGGGTAGACACTACCACCAATAGTACACCACGGTAGACGGGTAGACACTGTCACCAATAGTACACCACGGTAGATGGGTAGACACTGTCACCAATAGTACACCACGGTAGATGGGTAGACACTGCCACCAATAGTACACCACGGTAGATGGGTAGACACTGCAACCAATAGTACACCACGGTAGACGGGTAGACACTACCACCAATAGTACACCACGATAGACGGGTAGACACCACAACCGATAGTACAACCCGACGGTAGACACCACAACCAAAAGTACAACCCCACGGTAGACACTACCACCAATAGTACACCACGGTAGACGGGTAGACACCACCACCAGTGGTACACCACGGTAGATGGGTAGACACTACCACAAATAATACACCACGGTAGATGGGTAGATACCACCACCAAAAGTACACCACGATAGATGGGTAGACACTACCACCAATAGTACACCACGGTAGATGGGTAGACACTGCAACCAATAGTACACCACGGTAGACGGGTAGACACTACCACCAATAGTACACCACGATAGACGGGTAGACACCACAACCGATAGTACAACCCGACGGTAGACACCACAACCAAAAGTACAACCCCGTACGGTAGACACTGCCACCAATAGTACACCACGGTAGACGGGTAGACACCACCACCAATAGTACACCACGGTAGATGGGTAGACACTACCACCAATAGTACACCACGGTAGACGGGTAGACACTACCACCAATAGTACACCACGGTAGACGGGTAGACACTACCACCAATAGTACACGGTACGGTAGACACCACGGGTAGACACTACCACCAATAGTACACCACGGTAGACGGGTAGACACTACCACCAATAGTACACCACGGTAGATGGGTAGACACTACCACCAATAGTACACCACGGTAGATGGGTAGACACTGTCACCAATAGTACACCACGGTAGACGGGTAGACACTACCACCAATAGTACACCACCACGGGTAGACGGGTACACACCACCAATAGTACACCCCGATACGGGTAGACACTACCACCAATAGTACACCACGGTAGACGGGTAGACACTACCACCAATAGTACACCACGGTAGACGGGTAGACACTGTCACCAATAGTACACCACGGTAGATGAGTAGACACTACCACCAATAGTACACCACGGTAGATGGGTAGACACTACCACCAATAGTACACCACGGTAGACGGGTAGACACTACCACCAATAGTACACCACGGTAGACGGGTAGACACCAATACACCACGGTAGACGGGTAGACACTACCACCAATAGTACACCACGGTAGACGGGTACTACCACCAATGGTACACCACGGTAGACGGGTAGACACACCAATAGTACACCAATAGTACACCACGGTAGATGGGTAGACACTACCACCAATAGTACACCACGGTAGACGGTAGACACTACCACCAATAGTACACCACGGTAGACGGGTAGACACCACCACCAATGGTACAACACGACGGTAGACACCACCACCAAAAGTACAACCCCACGGTAGACACTACCACCAATAGTACACCACGGTAGACGGGTAGACACTACCACCATTAGTACACCACGGTAGACGGGTAGACACCACCACCAATAGTACACCACGGTAGACGGGTAGACACTGCCACCAATAGTACACCACGGTAGACGGGTAGATACACTACCACCAATAGTACACCACGGTAGACGGGTAGACACCACCACCAATAGACGGGTAGACACTACACCACGGTAGACGGGTAGACACCACCACCACACCACGATAGACGGGTACAACCCGACGGTAGACACCACAACCAATACTGTAACACCACGGTAGATGGGTAGACACCACCACCAATAATGGGTAGATACCACCACCAAAAGTACATACCGACGGTAGACGGGTAGACACTACCGCCAATAGTACACCGCGGTAGACGGGTAGACACTACCACCAATGGTACACCACGGTAGATGGGTAGACACCACAGCCAAAAGTACATACCCACGGTAGACGGGTAGACACTACGGCCAATAGTACACCACGGTAGATGGGTAGACGCCACCACCAATAGTACACCACGGTAGATGGGTAGACACTATCACCAATAGTACACCACGGTAGACGGGTAGACACTACCGAATAGTACACCACGGTAGACGGGTAGACACTACACCAATAGTACGGTAGACGGGTAGACACTACCACCAATAGTACACCACGGTAGACGGGTAGACACTACCACCAATAGTACCCACGATATAGCACACCACGGTAGACGGGTAGACACTGTCACCAATAGTACACCCCGGTAGACGGTACCACGGTAGACGGGTAGACACACTACCACCAATGGTACACCACGGTAGACCGTAGACACCACAACCAACAGTACACCATGATAGACAGGTAGACACTACCACAAATAGTACACCTGAGTAGACGGGTAGATACCACAACCAATAGTACAACCCACGGTAGACGGGTAGACCCTACCACCAATAGTACAACACCAGGATAGACGGTAGACACTACCACCAATAGTAGAGCACGGTAGACGGGTAGACACCACAACCAATAGTACACCACGGTAGATGGGTACACTACCACCAATAGTACAACCCACGGTAGACGGGTAGACACTACCACCAATAGTAGAGCACGGTAGACGGGTAGACACTACCACAAATAGTACACCATAGTAGACGGTTAGACACTACCACCAATAGTACACCACGGTAGATGGGTAGACACCACCACCAATAGTACACCACGGTAGACGGGTAGACACTACCACCAATAGTACAACACCACGGTAGACGGGTAGACACTACCACCAATAGTATAACACCACGGTAGACGGGTAGATATTCTCTCAACATGAAATGTTTTCGGCAAGTGGAGTTGTCCATGTCCATGTGTTCAGCAGTGAACGTTCCTATCTGTTCCCTGGAGCAGACACTCGAGTCGGACCAGATGTTACCTTATCTTGTGAGTGAAATTTGAATCAGTGTTAAAATGGTTGAAGAAACTCAACCAAGAAGTTATTGTTTGAATTGCACGAAATTTGCATCAATCATGACAAAGTCGACAAAAATGGCCAAAGTCATACGTCAGGACGCATATCATTTCCACTCAATGCAGTCCAAAGAGATGCCGAAGTCAGAAAAAACCCACCTCTTTTCAGCGTTCTGGAACAAGCTCGAAATGCTACGTCTCCAGCAAAATGACAGACGGAGAACGATGGACATGCTTCAGTGTGTGGTACCTCGCAGCGTTACGTTGAAAAACAATTCAACGTCATTAGAAAGATCATTTGGCACTTAAGGCGACGTTTTCAGCTAAACAATCAAGCTATAGACCGTCCACGTTGTGGGAGCCCGACGTCATGATTCCTACCTCGCGAAACACAGGTTCCATCCAGCAACACCTACAGCCCGTACCATACCTGGCAACAGAGGTGTATCTTCAGGAACAGTTCAGACCCGGGTTAGAATTGGTCTTCAGCAGCCAAAGCGACAAACTGGATCGGGTGGTCAGGCTCGCTGACTTGGTGTCATCGTATCCCAGTTACGTAGATTGACGCTCATGCTGTTGAGTGCAGCGTTAAACAACAAACAAACAGAAACAGTTTGACGTCGATGTCACCGGCGTTGGGGAACACGTGGACGCGTAAAAGTCACACGGAACACAGGACATATGCACTGGAACACAGGTGACCGTTACAGCCGCCATGGCCATTGTTATACTGAGAGTTGAGATGAGTTGGGCTTTACGTCACATCGGCATTATTCCAGCCGTATAGTGATGAGATCAAGTCTGCATTCATAAACATTTTTATACAAAATCCAAATGAGTTTTATGTTCAAATATATAAATTCAGTACATTATTATTTAAAAAACAGAAAATATCATAGCACCAAATTCAAAAGCAAGCAATCCATTATTCACATTACATAACTACAATTTATGATACAGGTCGACTTCCCTCAGGTAGCTAACAATGAGATGCCCGCTCGCGCGGCAAAACAGATCTTTCAGATTTCTCGCATCATAATGTGAATCCCTTGCAGGTGAAAAGTCCACACAGTCAAGCAGAACATGCTTGATGGTGAACACTTCATCGCAAGAGACACACATGGGAGGTCCATCCCCATCCGTTTTCAGCAGAAAGTCATGAGTAAACCGACTGTGGCCAATACGACATCGTCGTAAAATGACCTCATCACGTCATGACTGACAACTCAAGTAGGTATAACCAATTGTGGGCTTCAATTAATGAAGTTTATTTCTTCCTACTTGGGTGTCCCACCTTTTTCTTCTTTTTTTCAGGTTCCTTCTGTAGGTGGGGGCGTTACAATCTGGGGATTGTGACACTGGGGAACTTGAATGCTGAGGTATCGACTCTCGAGACGATATTTTGCAAATGGACGCTTTGCCGTTTTTGCAACAGAACGGTCCTGGAGTGACTTTCCAACACGATAACACATTGTCCGAGTTGCACAGCAGAATCTTCAGCAGAAAAATGTCATGTGTTACCCCGTTAACAAGACTTGTCACCCTCTTAACACGTCAGGCATGAAATGTGTCCTCCTCCACCCCAGTCCTCCTTCACCCCAGTCATCCTCCACCCCAGTCCTCTGCACCCCAGTCCTCCTTCACCTCAGTCCTCCTCCGCCTCAGTCCTCCTCTACCCCAGTCCTCCTCCACCCCAGTCCTCCTTCACCCCAGTCCTCCTCCACCCCAGTCCTCCTCCATCCCAGTCCCAGTCCTCCTCCACCCCAGTCCTCCTCCCACCCCCAGTCCTCCTCCCCCAGTCCTCCTCCCCAGTCCTCCTCCTCACCCCAGTCCTCCTCCACCTCAGTCCATCCTCCTGCCCCCCAGTCCCCAGTCCTCCTCCCCCCAGTCCTCCTCCGTCTCAGTCCTCTGCACCCCAGTCCTCCTCCACCTCAGTCCTCCTACAGCCCCAGTCCTCCTCCACCTCAGTCCTCCTGCACCCCATTCCCCTACAGCCCCCAAATCCTCCTACAGCCCCAGTCCTCCTACAGCCCCAGTCCTCCTCCCCAGTCCTCTCCTCAGCCCCCAGTCCTCCTCCGCCAGTCCTCCCTCAGTCCAGTCCTCCTCCACCTCAGTCCTCCCACAGCCCCAGTCCTCCACACCCCAGTCCTCCTACAGCCCCAGTCCTCCTCCACCCCAGTCCTCCTCCAGCCCCAGTCCTCCTCCACCCCAGTCCTCCTACAGCCCAAGTCCTCTTCCACCTCCAGTCCTCCTACAGCCCAAGTCCTCCTCCACCTGCCAGTCCTCCTCCACCCTCAGTCCTCCTCTTCACCCCAGTCCTCCTCTCCACCCCAGTCCTCCCTCCACCCCAGTCCTCCTCCACCCCCAGTCCTCCTCTCCAGTCCTCCTCCACCCAGTTCACCCCAGTCCTCCTCCCTCCTCAGTCCTCCTCCACCCCAGTCCTCCTCCACCTCAGTCCTCCTCCAGCCCCAGTCCTCCTCCAGTCCTCCTGCACCCCAGTCCTCCTCCACCAGCAGTCCTCCTCCACCTCCAGTCCTCCTTCAGTCCTCCTCCTCCTCCACCTCAGTCCCCTCCTCACCCCAGTCCTCCTCCACCCCAGTCCTCCTCCACCCCAGTCCTCCTCCACCCCAGTCCCTCCCTCCCCCCCCAGTCCTCCTACAGCCCCAGTCCTCCTCCACCTCCCAGTCCTCCTCCACAGCTCCTGTCCCTCCTCCACCTCAGTCCTCCTACAGCCCCAGTCCCTCCTCCACCTCAGTCCTCCTCCAGTCCTCAGTCCTCAGTCCTCCCCCAGTCCCAGTCCTCCGCCTCAGTCCTCCTACAGCCCCAGTCCTCCTCCACCTCAGTCCTCCTACAGCCCCAGTCCTCCTCCACCTCAGTCCTCCTACAGCCCCAGTCCTCCTCCACCTCAGTCCTCCTACAGCCCCAGTCCTCCTCCACCTCAGTCCTCCTACAGCCCCAGTCCTCCTCCACCCAGTCCTCCTACAGCCCCCACCCTCCTCCTCCTCCCAGTCCTCCTACAGCCCCAGTCCTCCTCCTCCTCAAGTCCTCCTCCAGCCCCAGTCCTCCTCCACCTCCTGTCCTCCTCCACCTCAGTCCTCCTCCAGCCCCAGTCCTCCTCCCTCAGTCCTCCTCAGCCCCAGTCCTCCTCCACCTCAGTCCTCCTACAGCCCCCAGTCCTCCTCCCTCCTCCCAGTCCTCCTCCCAGCCCCAGTCCTCCTCCCACCCTCAGTCCTCCTTCACCCTGTCCTCACTTGGTCCTCCTCCAGTCCCAGTCCTCCTCCTCCTCCCAGTCCTCCTACAGCCCCAGTCCTCCTCCACCCCAGTCCTCCCACCAGCCCCAGTCCTCCTCCTCCACCTCAGTCCTCCTACAGCCCCCAGTCCTCCTCCACCTCAGTCCTCCTCCAGTCCCCTTGGTCCCTCCTCCTCCTCCTCCTCAGTCCCTCCTTCAGCCCCAGTCCTCCTCCTCCCAGTCCCCTCCTGTGTCCCTACTACCCCAGTCCCTCCTCCACCCTGTCAGTCCTACTCCCGTCCTGTGGCACAGTCCTCCTCCAGCCTCCAGTCCTCCTCCACAGCCCCTCCTCCTCTCCTCAGTCCTCCTCCACTGTCCCCAGCAGACTCCTCCAGCCCCCTGTCCTCCACCTCCTCAGTCCTCTCCTGGCCCCAGTCCTCCCTCCACCTCAGTCCTCCTCCTATAGCCCCAGTCCTCCACCCACCTTAGTCCTCCTACAGGTCCCGGTCCTCTCCTCCACCTCAGTCCTCCTCCAGCCCCAGTCCTCCTCCACCCCAGTCCTCCTTCAGCCCCAGTCCTCCTCCACCCCTCAGTCCTCCTTCCAGTCCTCCTCCACCCCAGTCCTCCTCCAGTCCTCCTACACCCCCAGTCCTCCTCCACCTCTAGTCCTCCTCCACCCACCCCAGTCCTCCTCCACCCCAGTCCCAGTCCTCCTTCACCCCCCAGTCCTCCTTCATCCAACCCCAGTCCTCCTCCTCACCCTCCGTCCTCCTCCTCCTCCACCCCCCTCCTCCATCCTCCAGTCCCAGTCCTCCTCCACCCCAGTCCTCCTCCTCCACCCCAGTCCTCCTTTCACCCCCCAGTCCCCTCAGCCCCAGTCCTCCTTCCACCACCCCCTCCAGTCCTCTCCTCCCACCCTCCTCCTCCCGGTCCTCCACCTCAGTCCTCCCCCCAGCCCCAGTCCTCCTCCACCTCAGTCCTCCTACAACCCCAGTCCTCCTTCCACCTTAGTCCTCCTACAGCCCCCGTCCTCCTCCAGCTCCGGTCCTCCTCCCTCCTCCAGCCCCAGTCCTCCACCTCCAGTCCTCCTACAGCCCTGTCCTCCTCCACCTCAGTCCTCCCTACAGCCCCAGTCCTCCTTCCACCTCAGTCCTCCTACAGCCCAAGTCCTCCTCCACCTCAGTCCTCCTCCATTCCTCCAACCCTGTCCTCCGGTCCTCCTCCTCCTCCCAGTCCTCCTACAGCCCCAGTCCTCCACTTCCCCATCCCCCACCTCCTCCACCCCAGTCCTCCTCCTCCCTCCTGTCCTCCTCCTCCACCTCCCTCCTTACCAGTCCTCCTGGTCCCCCAGTCCTCCTCCTCCTCCTCCAGTCCCTCAGTCCTCCTCCACCAGGGTCCTCCTCCTCCCACAGCCCCCAGTCCTCCTCCACCTCAGTCCTCCCGACAGCCCCAGTCCTCCTCCCACCTTCGGTCCTCCTCCCTTTGGTCCTCCTCCCACCACCCCAGTCCTCCTCTCCCAGTCCCCAGTCCTCCTCCAGTCCTCCTTCCCCGGTCCTCCTCCACCTCCTCCTCCTCCTCCACCCCCAGTCCTCCTCCCCCCCCGGTCCTCCTCCACCCTTGGTCCTCCTCCACAGGTCCTCCAGTCCTCCTCCTCAGTCCTCCTACAGTCCCAGTCCTCCTCCACCCCAGTCCTCCTCCAGTCCTCCTCCTCCTCCCCTCCCCAGTCCCAGTCCTCCTCCACCTCCAGTCCTCCTGTCCCACCTCCTCCAGTCCTCCTCCTCCACCCCAGTCCTCCTCCACTCCCAGTCCTCCTGCCTCCTCCTCCTCCTCCACCCCCCTCCGTCCTCCTTCCTCCTCCACCCCGGTCCCTCCTCCACCCCAGTCCTCCTCCCAGTCCTCCTCCCCCGGTCCCCAGTCCTCCTCCACCCCGGTCCTCCTCCACCCCAGTCCTCCCTCCACCCCAGTCCTCCTCCCAGTCCCTCCCCTCAGTCCTCCTCCACCTCCGGTCCTCCTCCACCCCCTCAGTCCTCCTCCCACCTCAGTCCTCCTCCACAGCCCCAGTCCTCCTCCACCCCTCCTCCGGTCCTCCTCCAGCCCAGTCCTCCTCCGGGGTCTCCACGGTCCTCCTGGTCAGCCCCAGTCCTCCTCCACCTCCGGGTCCTCCTTCCAGCCCCAGTCCTCCTCCACCTCCTGTCCTCCTCCAGCCCCAGTCCTCCGGTCCCTCCACCTCAGTCCTCCCCGGTCCTCCTCCTCCTCCAGTCCTCCTCCACCCCGGTCCTCCTCCCGGCGTCCTCCTTCCACCCTCCTCCTCCCCGGTCCTCCTCCACCTCCGGGATCCTGCTCCCAGTCCTCCACCTCCATGGTCCCGGTCCTCCTCCACCCCAGTCCTCCTCCATCCTTCCTCAGTCCCCTGTCCTCCTCCACCCCGGTCCTCCTCCCCAGTCCTCCTCCCCCGGTCCTCCACCTTCCCCGGTCCTCCTTCAGTCCTCCTCCTCCTCGGTCCTCCTTCCTCGGTCCTCCTCCACCTCGGTCCTCCTCCCCCGGTCCTCCTCCACCCCCCTTCCCCTCCAGGTCCTCCTCCTCCACCTCGGTCCTCCTCCGGTCCAGTCCCTCCTCCAGGTCCTCCTCCCCAGTCCTCCCATCCTCCCGGTCCTCCTCCACCCCGGTCCTCCTCCCCCAGGTCCTCCCAGGTCCTCCTCCAGTCCCGGTCCTCCTCCCTCGTCCTCCTCCTCATCCGCCTGGTCCTCCAGGGTCCCCAGTCCTCCACCTGGCCCGGTCCTCCTCCACCTCCGGTCCTCCTCCCACCCCCGGTCCTCCTCCCCCGGTCCTCCTGTCCCCGGTCCTCCTCCACCCGGTCCTCCTCCCACCCCAGTCCTCCTCCAGCCCCAGTCCTCCTCCTCGGTCCTCCTCCAACCCTCCCGGTCCTCCTTCCTTCGGTCCTCCTCCACCTCCAGTCTCCTCCCCCCGGTCCTCCTCCACCTCCTCCTACACTCCAGTCCTCCTCCACTCCAGTCCTCCTCCACCCCGGTCCTCCTCCACCCTCCTCCCCAGTCCTCCTCCAGCCCGGTCCTCCTCCTCCACTCACTCCAGTCCTCCTTCCAGCCCCCAGTCCTCCTCCACCTCCAGTCCTCCTATAGCCCCAGTCCTCCTCCACCTCCGTCCTCCTGTGGTACAGCCCCAGTCCTCCTCCACCTCAGTCCTCCTACAGCCCCAGTCCTCCTCCAGCCGGTCCTCCTGTCCTCCTCCTCCCCCAGTCCTCCTCGGCTCCTACACCACCAGTCCTCCTCCGCCTTCAGTCCTCCCTCCTAGTCCTCCCACGGCCCAGTCCTCCTCCACCTCCGTCCTCCTATGGCCCCAGGTCCTCCTCCCGGTCCCCGTCCTCCTCCAGTCCTCCTTCACCCCAGTCCTCCTTCCTCCACTCCCAGTCCTCCTCCTCCTCCCCAGTCCTCCTTCCCTCCCCAGGTCCTCCTCCACCCCAGTCCTCCTCCCAGTCCCAGTCCTCCTTCCTTCCACCCCAGTCCTCCTCCAGCCCCGTCCTCCTCCACCCCGGTCCTCCTCCAGCCCCAGTCCTCCTCCCCTCCTGTCCTCCTACAGCCCCAGTCCTCCTCCACCTCAGTCCTCCTACAACCCCAGTCCTCCTCCACCTCAGTCCTCCTACAACCCCAGTCTTCCTCCACCTTAGTCCTCCTACAGCCCCTCCTCCTCCTCCCTTCCTCAAGTCCTCCTCCAGCCCCAGTCCTCCTCCACCTCAGTCCTCCTACAGCCCTGTCTTCCTCCACCTCAGTCCTCCAGTCCTCCTACAGCCCCAGTCCTCCCTCCCTCCTCAGTCCTCCTACAGCCCCAGTCCTCCTCCACCTCAGTCCTCCTCAGTAACCCCTCCAGTCCAGCCTCCAGCCCCCCTCCTTCCAGTCCTCCTCCTCTTAGTCCTCCTACAGCCCCAGTCCTCCTCCACCCCAGTCCTCCTCCAGCCTCAGTCCTCCTCCAGCCCCAGTCCTCCTCCTCCACCCCAGTCCTCCTCCATCAGCCCAGTCCTCCTTCAGCCTCCTCAGTCCTCCTCCACCCCAGTCCTCCTCCTACAGCCCCCAGTCCTCCTCCACCTCAGTCCTCCTCCAGCCCCAGTCCTCCTCCACCAGTTAGTCCTCCTACAGCCCCAGTCCTCCTCCACCTCAGTCCTCCTCCATACCCAGTCCTCCTCCAGTCCTCCTTCCGTCTCCTCTCAGCCCCAGTCCTCCCTCCTCTCCACCTCAGTCCTCCTACAACCCCAGTCCTCCTCCCCACCCCTCCTCCAGGTCCTCCTCCACTCAGTCCTCCTACAACCCCAGTCCTCCTCCCACCTTCCAGTCCTCCTCCAGCCCCAGTCCTCCTCCACCTCCCCGTCCTGCTACCAGTCCCCTCCTCCTCCACCTCAGTCCTCCTTCACCCCAGTCCTATTCCTCCTAGTCCAACTACAGCCCAAGTCCTCCTCCGCCCCAGTCCTCCTCCACTCCTCCTCCTCCTCCCCAGTCCATCCCAGTCCCACCTCCTCCTCCTACAACCCCAGTCTTATTCCACCTTCAGTCCTCCTAGTCCCCCCTCCACCGCCTCATCCTACAGCCCCCAGTCCTCCTCCACCTCAGTCCTCCTACACACCCCAGTCCTCCTCCACCTCAGTCCTCCTACAGCCCCAGTCCTCCTCCACCTCAGTCCTCCTACAGCCCCAGTCCTCCTCCACCTCAGTCCTCCTACAACCCCAGTCTTATTCCACCTTAGTCCTCCTACAGCCCAAGTCCTCCTCCGCCTCAAGTCCTGCTACAGCCCCAGTCCTCCTCCACCTCAGTCATCCTACAGCCCCAGTCCTCCTCCACCTCAGTCATCCTACAGCCCCAGTCCTCCTCCACCTCAGTCCTCCTACAACCCCAGTCCTCATCCGCCTCAGTCCTCTGCACCCCAGTCCTCCTCCACCTGAGTCATCCTACAGCCCCAGTCCTCCTCCACCTCAGTCCTCCTACAGCCCCAGTCCTCCTCCACCTCAGTCCTCCTACAACCCCAGTCCTATTCCACCTTAGTCCTCCTACAGCCCCAGTCCTCCTCCGCCTCAAGTCCTGCTACAGCCCCAGTCCTCCTCCACCTCAGTCATCCTACAGCCCCAGTCCTCCTCCACCTCAGTCCTCCTACAACCCCAGTCCTCCTCCACCTCAGTCCTCCTACAGCCCCAGTCCTCCTCCACCTCAGTCCTCTGCACCCAAGTCCTCCTCCACCTCAGTCGCCTACAGCCCCAGTCGCCACCTACAACAACCAGATCAGTCAGACATCTTCAGTGTACAGTAACCTGTGGAACCATCAACAGCTACGCCCATCCCTGACACAGTGACACATATGAAACAAAGGACAACGGTTTTTCCTCATTTCTGAAGCTGTAACGATTTCTGCGCAATACTCCCCTAGGCTGTCCAGTCCGTATTTACCCGGTGCTGTCTTGTCGGGTTGAAGGAAGGTAACCATGGTTACTGTACACTGATGCCGCTAAAGAAGCACTATTTGTCACCACGCTGAGTATGTCAGATCATATATGTTTGATACTGGTGTGTACTTTGCCAAGTTCCGGTCAATATTCTTTAACATAACAATATAATTCTTCGATGTCAAGGACACGTCTCGTAACTGACCAGTTTTCTCTTCTCTGCTTTGCACACATTCAAGAAATCTATCAGATATCAGTTAAATAAATAAATTAGACAGACCTAGAACACTGTTTAACATCACAGCAGTTATCTTCTCAGTTAAATGCCACTGTACTGCCTAGCAAACGTTACCGGTTTGGCAAAGACCATCAAATCATAGTGATTATCATGTTAGACAGAGACAGTCACAATGTTTATAGGTTGAGACAAAGAGGTCACAATGTTTATAAGTTGAGACAGAGACAGTCACAATGTTTATAGGTTGAGACAGAGACGGTCACAATGTTTATTGGTTGAGACAGAGACAGTCACAATGTTTATAGGTTGAGACAGAGACAGTCACAATGTTTACAGGTTGAGACAGAGACAGTCACAATGTTTATAGGTTGAGACAGAGACGGTCACAATGTTTATAGGTTGAGACAGAGACGGTCACAATGTTTATAGGTTGAGACAGAGACAGTCAAAATGTTTATAGGTTGAGACAGAGACGGTCACAATGTTTATTGGTTGAGACAGAGACAGTCACAATGTTTATAGGTTGAGACAGAGACAGTCACAATGTTTATAGGTTGAGACAGAGACGGTCACAATGTTTATAGGTTGAGACAGAGACGGTCACAATGTTTATTGGTTGAGACAGAGACAGTCACAATGTTTATAGGTTGAGACAGAGAGAGTCAAAATGTTTATAGGTTGAGACAGAGACAGTCACAATGTTTATTGGTTGAGACAGAGACAGTCACAATGTTTATAGGTTGAGACAGAGACAGTCACAATGTTTATAGGTTGAGACAGAGACGGTCACAATGTTTATAGGTTGAGACAGAGACGGTCACAATGTTTATTGGTTGAGACAGAGACAGTCACAATGTTTATAGGTTGAGACAGAGACAGTCAAAGAAATGTTTATAGGTTGAGACAGAGACCACAGAGATTTCAAAATTAGTATCGGTTATGCGTGAACACATTTTAAGTTCAAAGTATCCATGATACTCTCCCTGTATCTTTGTTCATATAAAGACCTCACATTACTTAAAGTCTTATATAACGTCAATAAACGGACATTAAGTTTGCACATCAATATATCAATATTAGTCTTTAACACACTATAGACGAAAGGTGGAGGCATTATATACTAATATTTGCCTAGGTATCATGATGGTCCTGGAGGGTGTGTCAACAGAGCGTGGTGCAAGTCACCCCCGTGCCCTGTTATATAAATGCCTGACATCTATAATAGACGCACTTCCAGACAGAGTCCAAGTGTAAAATATTCAAAGTATAAAGATGTGGTTACTGTGAAAGCAAGAGTTGCTGTCAATTGAAATGCAAACATTGACTGAAGATGTCTAGATACCAGAAGAATGATTGTGGGGGTTGGGATGGGTAGGGAAGGGTTGTGTTGGTGCTAATGTGTGATAAGTGGTGCTGTGTGATAGGAGGGATAGAGGTGGAGTGGTGGTGCTGTGTGTGTAGGAGATAGGAGGGTAGAGATGGGTGGTGCTGTGATAGGAACACCAGTGAGTAGGAGTGGTGCTATTGTTGATAGGAGGGGTACAGGGGTGACTATGTGTGATAGGAGGGGTAGGAGTGGTAGGGTGGGGTGAGGTCAGTGGTGACTGTGATAGTGTGTGGTAGGATAGGAGGGTAGGAGTATTGTACCAGTGGGATGGTGAGTCGTTCTCCACACAGTAGGAGTGAAATGTGTGGTACCCTGGTGTGATACCAGTGGGTGGATGGAGGGTGGGGTGGTGGTGTACAATGACTAGGAAGTGGTGCTGTGAGTGTAGTAGTGGGGTATTGTACCACATGGAGGCCCATGGATGCTCCCACAGTCTGTGATGACAGGAGGGTACTGAAGTGGGGTATTGATGCTCCACATGTATTGAGGTGGCAGGAGTGGGGTGAAGTGGTGTAGGTATTGTACCCATGGATGGTCAACACAGTACTGAAGAGTGTGTGGTACTTTGGACTGTGTGCCAACCATGGATGGAAGTGGTAACTGTGTGAGGGGTGTAGTGGTGGTTTGTATGATAGGAGTGGTACAGGAAGCATAGGAGGTGGTACTCATGGATGGACACACAGTACTGAAGTGTGTGGTAGGGTATTGTACCCCATGGATGCTCCACACAGTACTGAGAAGTGTGTGTGTAGGGTATTGTACCATATGGTGGATGCTCCACACAGTACTGAGAGGTGTGGTGGTAGGGTATTGTACCCCATGGATGCTCCACACCGTACTGAAGTGTGTGGTAGTGGTATTGTACCCCATGGATGCTCCACACAGTACTGAAGTGTGGTGGTAGGATGTGTGATAGGAGGGGTAGGAGTGAAATGGATGCTCCACAGTACCCAAGAAGTGTGTGGTAGGGTATTGTACCACATGGATGCTCCACACAGTACAGAAGGTGTGTGATAGGGTATGTACCCCATGGATGCTCCACACAGTACTGAAGTGTGTGGTAGGGTATTGTACCCATGGATGCTCCACACAGTACAAGTGTGTGGTAGGGTATTGTACCAGTGGATGCTCCCACACAGTTGAAGAAGTGGTATTGTACCATGGATGCTCCACACAATGTACTGTGTGGTAGGGTATTGTACCACATGGATGCTCCACACAGTACTGAAGTGTGTGGTTGGGTATTGATGTAATACCACATGGATGCTCCACACACAGTACTGAGAAGTGTGTGGTAGGGTATTGTACCACATGGATGCTCCACACAGTACTGAAGTGTGTGGTAGGGTATTGTACCACATGGATGTACCACATGGATGGGTATTGTACACATGGATGCCCACTACTGAAGAGTGTGTGGTTGGGTATTGTACAACATGGATGCTCCACACAGTACTGAAGTGTGTGGTAGGGTATTGTACAACATGGATGCTCCACACACAGTACTGAAGGTGTGTGGTAGGGCATTGTACCACATGGATGCTCCACACAGTACTGAAGTGTGTGTAGGGTATTGTACTCATGGATGCTCCACACAGTACTGAAGTGTGTGGTAGGGTATTGTAACACATGGATCCTCCTCACAGTACTGAAGTGTGTGGGTAGGGTATTGTACCACATGGATGCTCCACACAGTACTGAAGTGTGTGGTAGGGTATTGTACCCCATGGATGCTCCACACAGTACTGAAGTGTGTGTGGTAGGGTATTGTACCCCATGGATGCTCCACACAGTACTGAAGTGTGTGGTAGGGTATTGTACCACATGGATGCTCCACACAGTACTGAAGTGTGTGGTAGGGTATTGTACCCCATGGATGCTCCACACAGTACTGAAGTGTGTGGTAGGGTATTGTACCACATGGATGCTCCACACAGTACTGAAGTGTGTGGTAGGGTATTGTACCCCATGGATGCTCCACACAGTACTGAAGTGTGTGGTAGGGTATTGTACCCTCATGGATGCTCCACACAGTACTGAAGTGTGTGGTAGGGTGTTAATACCCCATGGATGCTCCACACAGTACTGAAGTGTGTGGTAGGGTATTGTACCACATGGATGCTCCACACAGTACTGAAGTGTGTGGTAGGGTATTGTACCCCATGGATGCTCCACACAGTACTGAAGTGTGTGGTAGGGTATTGTACCACATGGATGCTCCACACAGTACTGAAGTGTGTGGTAGGGTGGGTGTGTACCTCATGGATGCTCCACACCGTACTGAAGTGTGTGGTAGGGTATTGTACCCCATGGATGCTCCAACACAGTACTGAAGTGTGTGGTAGGGTATTGGATACCACATGGAATGTGTGGCTCCACCCCATGGATGCTCCACACAGTACTGAAGTGTGTGGTTGGGCATTGTACACCATGGATGCTCCACACAGCTCAACACCGTACTGAAGTGTGTGGTAGGGTATTGTACCCCATGGATGCTCCACACAGTACTGAAGTGTGTGGTAGGGTATTGTACCCCATGGATGCTCCACCACAGTACTGAAGTGTGTGGTAGGGTATTGTACCCCATGGATGCTCCACACAGTACTGAAGTGTGGTAGGGTATTGTAATACCCCATGGATGCTCCACACAGTACTGAAGTGTGTGGTAGGGTATTGTACCACATGGATGCTCCACACAGTACTGAAGTGTGTGGTAGGGTATTGTACCACATGGATGCTCCACACAGTACTGAAGTGTGTGTGGTAGGGTATTGTACCCCATGGATGCTCCACACAGTACTGAAGTGTGTGGTAGGGTATTGTACCCCATGGATGCTCCACACAGTACTGAAGTGTGTGGTAGGGTATTGTACATGGAATGCTCCACACAGTACTGAAGTGTGTGGTAGGGTATTGTACCCCATGGATGCTCCACACAGTACTGAAGTGTGTGGTAGGGTATTGTACCATGGATGCTCCACACAGTACTGAAGTGTGTGGTAGGGTATTGTACCATGGATGCTCCACACACAGTACTGAAGTGTGTGGTAGGGTGTACCACATTGCTCCACACAGTACTGAGGTACCACATGGATGCTCCACACAGTACTGAAGTGTGTGGTAGGGTATTGTACCACATGGATGCTCCACACAGTACTGAAGTGTGTGTGTAGGGTATTGTACCATGGATGCTCCACACAGTACTGAAGTGTGTGGTAGGGTATTGTACCACATGGATGCTCCACACAGTACTGAAGTGTGTGGTAGGGTATTGTACCCCATGGATGCTCCACACAGTACTGAAGTGTGTGGTAGGGTATTGTACCTCATGGATGCTCCACACAGTACTGAAGTGTGTGGTAGGGTATTGTATTGTACCACATGGATGCCACACAGTACTGAAGTGTGTGGTAGGGTATTGTACCCCATGGATGCTCCACACAGTACTGAAGTGTGTGTGTAGGGTATTGTACCTCATGGATGCTCCACACAGTACTGAAGTGTGTGGTAGGGGTATTGCATTGTACCACATGGATGCTCCACACAGTACTTGGATGCTCTAAGTGTGTGGTAGGGTATTGTACCACATGGATGCTCCACACAGTACTGAAGTGTGTAGGTACCTCAGGATGTATTGTACCCCATGGATGCTCCACACAGTACTGAAGTGTGTGGTAGGGTATTGTACCCCATGGATGCTCCACACAGTACTGAAGTGTGTGGTAGGGTATTGTACCATGGATGCTCCACACAGTACTGAGGAAGTGTGTGGTAGGTATTGTACCCCATGGATGCTCCACACAGTACTGAAGGGTGTGTGGTAGGGTATTTGTACCACATGGATGCTCCACATGGATGCTCCACACAGTACTGAAGTGTGTGGTGGGTAGGGTATTGTACCCATGGATGCTCCACACAGTACTGAAGTGTGTGGTAGGGTATTGTACCCACATGGATGCTCCACACAGTACTGAAGTGTGTGGTAGGGTATTGTACCACATGGATGCTCCACACAGTACTGAAGTGTGTGGTAGGGTATTGTACCACATGGATGCTCCACACAGTACTGAAGTGTGTGTGTAGGGTATTGTACCCCATGGATGCTCCACACAGTACTGAAGTGTGTGGTAGGGTATTGTACCACATGGATGCTCCACACAGTACTGAAGTGTGTGGTAGGGTATTGTACCATGGATGCTCCACACAGTACTGAAGTGTGTGGTAGGGTATTGTACCACATGGATGCTCCACACAGTACTGAAGTGTGTGGTAGGGTATTGTACCCCATGGATGCTCCACACAGTACTGAAGTGTGTGGTAGGGTATTGTACCACATGGATGCTCCACACAGTACTGAAGTGTGTGGTAGGGTATTGTACCACATGGATGCTCCACACAGTACTGAAGTGTGTGGTAGGGTATTGTACCCCATGGATGCTCCACACAGTACTGAAGTGTGTGGTAGGGTATTGTACCACATGGATGCTCCACACAGTACTGAAGTGTGTGGTAGGGTATTGTACCACATGGATGCTCCACACAGTACTGAAGTGTGTGGTAGGGTATTGTACCACATGGATGCTCCACACAGTACTGAAGTGTGTGGTAGGGTATTGTACCACATGGATGCTCCACACAGTACTGAAGTGTGTGGTAGGGTATTGTACCACATGGATGCTCCACACAGTACTGAAGTGTGTGGTAGGGTATTGTACCACATGGATGCTCCACACAGTACTGAAGTGTGTGGTAGGGTATTGTACCACATGGATGCTCCACACAGTACTTGAAGTGTGTGGTAGGGTATTGTACCCCATGGATGCTCCACACAGTACTGAAGTGTGTGGTAGGGTATTGTACCACATGGATGCTCCACACAGTACTGAAGTGTGTGGTGCTAGGGATATTGTACCACATGGATGCTCCACACAGTATTGTACCACATGGATGCTCCACACAGTACTGAAGTGTGTGGTAGGGTATTGTACCCCATGGATGCTCCACGCAGTACTGAAGTGTGTGGTAGGGTATTGTACCACATGGATGCTCCACACAGTACTGAAGTGTGAGGTAGGGTATTGTACCACATGGATGCTCCACACCGTATTGAAGTGTGTGGTAGTGTCTTGTACCACATGGATGTTCTACGCAGTACTGAAGTTTGTGGTAGGCTATTGTACCACATGGATGCTCTACGCAACACTGAAGTGTGTGTTTGGGTATTATACAAAATTGATGCTCCACACAGTATTGAAGTGTGAAAAAAGAGGGCCCTCCATCTAGAACTGGTGTGGGTGGATAAAGGTATTTAAACCAGATGCAATACCCTCATGACTGGTTGAATTCGCCCCCATCCAATAGTGAAATACGATCCTAAGATTAATGGACTGCCGTTTATTGACAGTAATGTTTTCATATTAACATAGGAAAATTCTTTGCCACCCTTAAGTCCTTATATGGGCATTGGCACAGAGAAATATTACCGGGTTACATTGGTGAGTGTAGCATAGATCTATGCAGGCTGACAAGGCAACTGATCAAGGCTTGGAGAAACCCATAGAAACCGTATCAATATTGACACAGCAAAGAAAGCGAGGCGAGGAGGAAAGAGTGACTGTATGTACGACATCTCAACTGGCTACGTCATCACCGCCATCGTTAACAACACTGGGTGTGCTAACAAACTACACCTATAGCGAGAATAGCCTATATATACCGAAGGCTCGCGGACAGGCGGCCATTTCAACGCAAGAAGAAAGGCAGGCACAAGTAACTACTGGTACTCAAGTGTCTGTACAACCATCACCTACTGCAGAGGGAAGAACGTATACAGAAACTCCGAGCTCTTCGTAAGTAATTGCCTACAGTTTACTTACTGATTGCAAAACTTGTCTAACTTTGTAATCAAAGCAACGATGATAATTAGCTTCCACAACGTGTGACGTCATCGCTCTCAGGTTCTATATAGCATAGGTATGCTGACTAACACGGTATCTATGGGAGGACATCTTCAGCAGCTGCTGTCAGTAGCGACAGACTCGACATTGACTTCTTCTTCTATATGTATTTTACAGCTACATTTCAGGACAGGGGTTGGATCCTGTGTAGTAGTAATGATTACGTGTTTACCGCGCTCATAGTGCGAAACAACAAACATTCGCTTAGATTGGGCTGTCATGGGCTTACAAAAACAGGAACCCTCTAAATGCCAGTTACGAAAAAGGATACAGGTATAAGGATACGGATGGGGGGATACGGCTGTGAGGATACAAGTATAAAGATACGGGTATAAGTATAGGGGTATAAGGATACGGGTGTGAGGATACAGGTGGAAGGATACAGATATAAGGATACGGGTGGGAGGATACAGGTATAAGGATACGGGTGGGAGGATACAGGTGGAAGGATACAGATATAAGGATACAGGTATAAGGATACGGGTGGGAGGATACAGGTATAAGGATACGGGTGGGTGATACGGGTATAAGGATACGACTCAGGGGATACGGGTATAAAGATACGGGTGGATGATACGGGTATAAGGATACGGGTGGGGGAAACGAGTGTGAGGATACAGGTAGAAGGGGACGGGTGGGAGGATACGTGTGGAATGATACAGGTGGAAGGATACAGATATAAGGATACAGGTATAAGGATACAGGTATGAGGATACAGGTGGAAGGATACAGATATAAGGATACAGGTATAAGGATACGGGTGGGAGGATACAGGTATAAGGATACGGGTGTGAGGATACGGGTGGATGATACGGGTATAAAGATACGGGTGGGGGATACGAGTGTGAGGATACAGGTAGAAGAGGACGGGTGGGGGATGCAGGTATGCGGATACAGGTATAAGGATACGGGTGGGATGATACAGGTGTGTTTCCCCATTGCAACCAGGCGTGTCCGCTTAACAGCGCCTGAAGGAGGAGAACATTAAAATAGGTGATGATCTGGCCGCGTTGTAATCCCGCTGAATTGAAAATAATGGCACCGCTTTCCTTGCCACTACGGGTAAAATATTCGTGACTTGCTAATGACTCACAGTACTCACACGTGTTTCTCTGTCTTCCAGCTGGAGAGACGATGAACGCCAAGTTCTTCATCACCGTCCTTGTGGGCGTCACCTTGCCTTCGCTCTCACTTCAGATATGTAAGAACTTTATCAGTATTCTCATAACACTATCAATAATAATGATGAAATTTACAAGCAATATTATTGTTTTAAAATATTTATGCTTATGTAGTCAATAGTGTGTTACATTTATGATATCCGATATTTTTAGAATAGTACTGAAGTCGCGAAATAAATATATTTTAGACGATGAAATCGACTTCCATTGAAAAATAGCTGGACACAGTAAAGTTAGGATGACAATGCATGTCCTGATTATTAATTATGCTGATTATTAATTATGCTGATTATTAATTATGCTGATTTCCAGTGGTGAGGAATTGCGGCACCTCCACCTACAGGAACGATAACGTCATAGTAGCATCTGAACTGTCCGAGAACGCTCGTGCAGCTGCTAGGACCGGCTCAAACATCGGGACCGAGTATCAGACATACACTGATCAGATGCTTAGCTTCTTCGCGGACGCCAGCGCCACAGGAGTTGACATCAACGTAGGCGTGGTCTACTTCTCCAGCCTGAACAACTTCCAGTACGATGGCCTGCTGAGGCCGGCATCAGTGCTCACCAATGCAAACTTTCCTACCCGAAGTGCTTCAACTGGTGCGACACTTATTGGGGGACTTCAAGAAATTGAAACTAACGCCGGAAGACTTGCTGTCAACGGGAGGCGAGTTCAGTTGCCTGTCATATATGCGTCCCAGATATCGAGGAGAGACATTGATCCAATCACTATTATAGTGTCTCGACTGAGACAGAGGAATGTATTCGTGTATCTGTTCGCCGTCGGGTCGGCCGTTCTTGACAGCAATTTGGACAACCTGAGAGGCAATTTGACCACTGTAACTGGGAGAGACGTCGTCTTCACCGTCACAAACCTATTCAACCTAGGCCAAGAAATCACGAGACAGGTTCTCGAGTGTGACCTCGTAATTCCCAACTCATGTGAGTATACCTCAGATTACTGTTCTTGTTACTGCCGAACTATAGTGAACGGGGGTCCATGTTTACAATAGTATACAGTCCTAATATGTTACAATGGGTTGAACTATCTGCTGGGGTTGTAATGTTCTACACTATCCTGTTCTGTAGTCACGTTTTCCATCGACTTAATACATGTACTAAACAAATACTCCACCTCCTTGCACAGTTCTTTTCTTTATTTCCTAATTTTCACCCACAGAGCAATACAAAGTTAGCGAAGAAACTTGGTAAAGATTGAAGGGAACTTTGTACTTTCATGTGTTCTCTTATGTTTGTGATTCAGTAGATATTACATACCACTGTGTTCTGTAGTAATGTGTCTCAGCGATCTAATAACTATACTGTACACTGTTATGAAGTGGCAAGAAGCAAGAATGTTTATCATCCAAAACTGTGTTCTACAGGAGATATTGCTTGTGTGAGATCAAACGATACTTCCTATGAGATATCGTTCTGACAGTAGATTTTTATACAATGCCCTGACGTCATCAATTACATGACTCACAATGCTATGACGTCAAAAAACTGATGACGTCACACTGCTATGACATCGCTGCACTGTAAGTCTAATGGCAGTACCATGTTCAGAGATGTACATTTTTCATTGAAACTAATGAAGAGTGATTTTTGATGATAAATAGAATCTCACCCTCGTGTCTACTGATATCAAATATATCAACATGCCTCGGATATTTGTAACTTTATCAACTTGATATGATATTTTTCATATCCAAAGAGACTCGGGTGAGATTCTCTATTTGCAATGATGTTGCAGTGTGTTCCGACTGTATCATCGAGGAGAGTTCCGCCCTCATCCCCCACCCAGACCGCTGTGACAAATACGTCCAGTGTTACATCCGGGGCAACCAGATCTTGACCGCCGAGTTCTTCTGCCCCCACGGCACCCTGTACGACCGCACCCTCGCCACGTGTCAGCATGCCAACACCGTCATCAACGACAGAAGCGTCAAGACCGGATGCCGTGAGTAGTACCGATGACGTCATAATAGCCGAGGGTGGAATCCATACTGCGGGAAGCGCTCGTAATATAACCAATATCCTCGACACGGAGTAGTGTCATGGCCAGCAAACTCCCTTTCGCCAAATACAGCGTTTCAGGGATATTTTCTCATTCATTGGGTTCGCAGTGCCTAAAATCTACTCGGCGTAATAAACCTGACTCGCCCAACAGACTGACTTATTGGGGAACATCAATAAGAGCTACTGTACATTTCTAGGTTTGAAATATCCCATACAGAGCTGGCATGTCTCAGGAAACACAGGCCCTCGTGTCTTTGCGAGGATTAAAGATTTTTAAGAAATACATAACATCTGAGATGACCTCCCGACTCGAAATGAAGCCTTTCGAGTCGGGGGTCATCTCAAAAATAATATTTTTTTAATCTTTAATCCTCGCAAAGACACGTGGGCTTGTGTCAGTAAACTGTGATCACCTGTGATAAAAAATTTTAAGAGACCGTTCATATTTTAAGGCCAGGCGGTGTGTGGGCGGTGTGTGTGTGTGTGTGTGTAAGGGTGACCCCCCAAAAAAAATAAAAAAATAATAATCAAAGACAACGCAATATCTCGCCAACTTTTAAGGGGATATCTTACAATATTGGTTTCTCCTCTCTAGAGTGGTGTGCGAGTACCAGCGGCCGCTACCAATACCGGGACAGCTGCGCCTCCTACTGGCAGTGTGGAGGTACCATAGGGGCGTCCACTCTGGAGCCTAGGTGCTGTCCTCAGGGGCAGCGCTTTGACTCGGCCACCAGTTTGTGTATCAGCGACTTCGGGTGTGACAGAACCGTCAAACACCCCCACGCGTCATACTGCAAGACGTACTTCCAGTGTAACGGCGAAGAGTTGGCGTCTCAGTGCTGTACTGGGGGCAATGGCTTCGTCAGCAACGACACATTCAACGACTGCGCTCCACGGACCGACTGTGTCGACCAGAACTGCCAGGAACCAAGCAAAAACCCAAGTACGTCTTTTATCATTTTACTGAACTGCTGGTTACAAGAAAACATACATTTCAAATTTGCTTTGATCATAAAATTAATAAAGTTATCAAATGACAGAAAACAAAGCTGCAAACGTAAGTTTCCAAACACTAGTGATATACCCGAACACAGCTCCGACAAACAACAAAACAACAATTTCATCAATGTAAAGTACGTGCGAATCTCGGAACATGAGGAAAACTAAACTCGGTGTATTACTCAGTCCGTGTAATTATACTGAAGGAAACAAATAAGGGATCACCACTTCATGGCAGTGTTCCTTTGTTTATTCTCAGATTTCCTCCCACCGCGCTATTCAAAGCTGGTGATAAAAACTGGAAGATGTTAGTGGAACACTTCAATTTTCCTGTGTTCCTTTTTTGTTTCTCTCAGTATATTATTTCAAGATGTCGACTCCTTCACTGCATTTGTTTATTAACTCACATCTGATGCCGTGTTGTGTTCAGGCTAGTCATAACCCTGATTACACAAAGCACAATTGTTATGATGTTAACATTGGAAAGAAATCTGGCAACATGGCCCCTCTTGTGTTTCAGACTGCAACATTGAAGCTGTTGGTGACTGTCAGTACAGGCAAGTGGTGAACGGTGTTACATTCGCTACCCAGGACTGTCCCAAGGGTCAAGGTTTCTCCGTGGCAGACTGCGCTTGTTCCATTAAATTGCCTTCAACGGTTGTCTGCCCTAGTGCTAGGATTAACAATAATGCCCGTAAGTTGGCCATAGACAGATAAATGGATTAACGCTTGGGGTGAAGGAGCTGTGTCAGGGATAGATGTAGCTGTAGATTATCCTGGTCAGATATAGACAGATAAATGGATTAACGCTCGGGGTGAAGGAGCTGTGTCAGGGATAGATGTAGTTGTAGATTATCCTGGTCAGATATAGACAGATAATTGGATTAACGCTTGGGGCGAAGGAGCTGTGTCAGGGATAGATGTAGCTGTAGATTATCCTGGTCAGATATAGACAGATAGATGGATTAACGCTCGGGGTGAAGGAGCTGTGTCAGGGATAGATGTAGCTGTAGATTATCCTGGTCAGATATAGACAGATAGATGGATTAACGCTCGGGGTGAAGGAGCTGTGTCAGGGATAGATGTAGCTGTAGATTATCCTGGTCAGATATAGACAGATAGATGGATTAACGCTCGGTTTGACGGATGCTGACTAGATATATAATAATAATAATAATAATAATAATAATAATAATAATAATAATAATAATAATAATGTCCACTTGTATGGCGCCGTTTCCACACACTAGTGTATGCTCATGGCGTATATATGTATACGGGGCGGATGGGGAAATGTAGGGATGGAAGCGGAGTTGATGGGTAGATATATGTATACTTGATGGATGGAATGTACAGAGTATCAAATGTTTAATGTTTATATTTCCAGTGCAGTGTAAGGACAATTTCCTCACAACTATGGCCAACTATGATGGCACTAATCCCTATTTCGACGATGAAGAACCATGGCCCTGGAACATCAAGAACAACAACGTCACTAAAAGCGGTACCGTCGGGGGCGTCTACGACGGCGTTCGGTCGTACCTGTCTATCCCGCGCACGGCTGGAACAGGGGAGGCAACTAAGAACGGTTTGTGGGCACGCGTCGTGTACCAGGACGGGACAGACAACGGCCAGCCTCTGAGCCAACCCAGAGTTCTCCTAAGCAACGCCCCGTGTGATAATGCGGTTGATTCTAATGAAGATGCTTCAATTTCCGTCACCACTACACCCAACCAGGGTCTTGTGACAGTTAGGCTCGTCACCGACAGCGGCACACAGTACGACTACAACGACGATGTCCCCGTCTCAGTCCAGCTTAACTACAACCCTCAAACAGTATGATATGTTCTGATCTTTTCTCGGTTTGAGAAATGCACTTCCTAACACGCCATACTTGATGTGCGACTTAGGTTTAGGATCATCGACATGCTTATGGCTTGTAATCGTACTCACAATACCAATCACTGGATTAACTGGTCCAAACTCGATCACCTACAAAGGTATTATGGTTTGAATATTACCCAGTGCGAGGTTAAAAAACGAAAACAACACGTGTACATGCACACACAAACGCACGCACACAATCACACACATACCGGTATCTAATCGTCGACAATGACACCTTAAAGAGGCACGATGAAATGATTAAAGCTGTGAATGCTCTTGCATGCTGGCCGAAAGTGTCTGTGTTTGTGTCTGTGCCTGTGTCTGTATCTGTGTCTGTCTTTGCCTGTGTCTGTGACTGTGTCTGTCTTTTCCTGTGTCTGTGACTGTGTACTTGTCTATGTCTGTGTCTAATCAGTTGTCAGTTATATCTTTGTAACCAGTCTTACTAAACGTCTTATTGCTAAATGCCATCTCAGTTTGTTGTGACAACTCAAGATGCCCTTGTTGCAGTATGGCCCCAATGACAAGAAAACTGTGACCTTTCTCTACGACAACAACGTCCTCACAGCCAACCTCAACATCAACGGCATTAGTATCGACCAGGGAGAGGCCACTGCAAGTGCGACAGGGAATTCACGTATGTACACTCTTAACTAATTCTTCTTATATCAGTTGCATCGCGAGGCCCTGTTTCGGGGTCTACTGCCAGAGCAGCCTGTGCCTAGCCAATATGCTACACTGATGTTTCAATGAGTTACAAACCTTGACAAGGTTAATATTACCAAGCTAAATCAAATATATATCATTTTCTACTCACAACAAACACTATGCTGTATGAACCACCTCATTGTATTGCCATGTACTCAATGTTTCAGCTCACATGTTTACTTGTGCTCCTCTTGCTGACATATCATGTCCTCTATTCCAGCCATTGGAACACGAAGTTGCGGTCTCAAGGTCGGCAAGGGAGATAACGTTCAGAGATTGTTCAAGGGAACTGTAGAGAGGGTAAGTAATTGTTTGACTGATTTGTCTGACAAAACAGAGTGATACGTTAAAGAGAGGGCTCAAGGGTGATACGTTATAGAGAGGGTTATGAGTGATACGTTATAGAGAGGGCTTAAGAGTGATGCGTTATAGAGAGGGTTATGAGTGATACGTTATAGAGAGGGCTTAAGAGTGATATGTTATAGAGAGGGCTTAAGAGTGATGCCTTACAGAGAGGGCTTAAGAGTGATATGTTATAGAGAGGGCTTAAGAGTGATATGTAATAGAAAGGGCTTAAGGGTGATATGTTATAGAGAGGGTATGAGTGATACATAGATAGGGCTTAAGGGTGATATGTTATAGAGAGGGTATGAGTGATACATAGAGAGGGCTTAAGAGTGATATATTATAGAAAGGGCTTAAGAGTGATATGTTATAGAGAGGGTTATGAGTGATACGTTATAGAGAGGGTTATGAGTGATACGTTATAGAGAGGGTTATGAGTGATACGTTATAGAGAGGCTTAAGTTTAAGAGTGATATGTTATAGAGAGGGCTTAAGAGTGATATGTTATAGAAGGGCTTAAGAGTGATATATGTTATAGAGAGAGGGCTTAAGAGTGATATATTATAAGAAAGGGCTTAAGAGTGATATATTATAGAGAGGGTTATGAGTGATACGTTATAGAGAGGGCTTAAGAGTGATATGTTATAGAGAGGGCTTAAGAGTGATATGTTATAGAGAGGGCTTAAGAGTGATATGTTATAGAGAGGTTATGAGTGATATGTTATAGAGAGGGCTTAAGAGTGATATGTTATAGAGAAGGTTATGAGTGATATGTTATAGAAAGGGCTTAAGAGTGATATGTTATAGAGAGGGCTTAAGAGTGATATGTTATAGAAAGGGCTTAAGGGTGATATGTTATAGAGAGGGTATGAGTGATACATAGAGAGGGCTTAAGAGTGATATATTATAGAAAGGGCTTAAGAGTGATATGTTATAGAGAGGGTTATGAGTGATACGTTATAGAGAGGGTTATGAGTGATACGTTATAGAGAGGGTTATGAGTGATACGTTATAGAGAGGGCTTAAGAGTGATATGTTATAGAAAGGGTATGAGTGATACGTTATAGAGAGGGCTTAAGAGTGATATGTTATAAAAAGGGCTTATGAGTGATACGTTATAGAGAGGGCTTAAGAGTGATCTGTTATAAAAAGGGCTTAAGAGTGATACGTCATAGAGAGGGCTTAAGAGTGATACGTTATAGAGAGGGCTTAAGAGTGATATATTATAAAAAGGGCTTAAGAGTGATATATTATAAAAAGGGCTTAAGAGTGATACGTTATAGAGAGGGCTTAAGAGTGATATATTATAGAGAGGGTTATGAGTGATATGTTATAGGGAGGGCTTAAGAGTGATACGTTGTAGAGAGGGCTTAAGAGTGATACGTTATAGAGAGGGCTTAAGAGTGATATATTATAGAGAGGGTTATGAGTGATATGTTATAGAGAGGGCTTAAGAGTGATACGTTGTAGAGAGGGCTTAAGAGTGATATGTTATAGAGAGGGCTTAAGAGTGATACGTTGTAGAGAGGGTTATGAGTGATGAAATCTTTAAATGCACTGATGAACAATAATGATAGCATGATGGACTCCAGGCACAATATGATGGACACTACTGTACAATATTGAACACGTTAATTAATATGATTGATATTAAGGTGAGGTGAGGTGAAATTGGGTTTAACGTCGTGCTTGAGAATATTTCGCTCATATGACGACGTGCATGCGTGTGTATGTGTATGTGCGACTGCTTGTACTAGCCCAAACTGAAGATGGTTTTATAGTGCTAGCCCACTGAGATACCATGCCGCAGTGAAGCATGAATACCCCACTCAGACACATTATACTGACTCCCAGCCGACCAGTCCTTGTTGTGCCCATTAATGCCGAGCGCCAGACAGGGACCAACAAGTACCATATTTTAACGTCTTTTGGTATGACGCGGTCGGGGATCGAACCCGCGACCTTCCGCTCTCCGGGCGGACGCTCTAACCACTACACCACGGAGGCGGTAGATTGATATTAAGGACACGCCGATGGAATCTAGAGATGATGAACAATATGCATACTTTGATGAACAATTGGTGTCACTGATGAACTATAGAGATACAATTATGAACAATAGCCCAACCTTAAGGATACAGTGATAGGGGTACTAGGATACTGAACAATAGCGATATTATAATGAATAACAGGGATACTGTTATGGACAATAGGGATACTGTGATGGACAATTGGGATACTGTGATGGACAATAGGGATACTGTGATGGACAATAGGGATACTGTGATGGACAATAGGGATACTGTGATGGACAATAGGGATACTGTTATGGACAATAGGGATACTGTGATGGACAATAGGAATACTGTTATGAACAATTGGGATACTGTGATGGACAATAGGGATACTGTTATGGACAATAGGGATACTGTTATGGACAATAGGGATATTGCGATGGACAATAGGGATACTGTTATGGGCAATTGGGATACTGTGATGGACAATAGGGATACTGTGATGGACAATAGGGATACTGTGATGGACAATAGGGATACTGTTATGAACAATTGGGATACTGTGATGGACAATAGGGATACTGTTATGGACAATAGGGATATTGTGATGGACAATAGGGATACTGTTATGGACAATTGGGATACTGTGATGGACAATAGGGATACTGTGATGGACAATAGGGATACTGTTATGGACAATAGGGATATTGCGATGGACAATAGGGATACTGTTATGGACAATAGGGATATTGTGATGGACAATAGGGATACTGTTATGGACAATTGGGATACTGTGATGGACAATAGGGATACTGTGATGGACAATAGGGATACTGTGATGGACAATAGAGATACTGTGATGGGCATTAGGGATACTGTGATGGACAATTGGACGGACAATAGTTATTCAATGATGAGCAATGGGACGGACAACAGTCATACAATGATGAACAATAGAGATACTATGACAGATAAGAGATACAATGGTAAGTGATAGTAAGTCATGTGTTTTTCATTCTACAGGTGGAGATGCACCTTGACTGCGAGTCCTTCCCAGCCTTGTAGGAGTGGCGCACACTACCGTCATGCCCAAACTTGCGTCAACCTACAACTACGTCATACTTACATTATTAATTTATCCACTGTTTTTCATGAATAAAATTTGCATTTATTTCCTTTTTTATAAATCTCGTGTCACTATTCGGTTTTGGTTTTACTGGAACTTACATTGAAAGTGTCATGTATCGACCTACAGTTATACAAGAAAAGCGATCTAGGTTTACAACAAGTACAAACTACTGCCACGTTATTACAACGGCACTAGACACAAGTGCAACACTACAATTACATCGGCAGCGTCACACTACAGGCGGTAATACTGAGTGAGTGAGTTTACTTTTACGCCGCACTCAGCAATATTCCAGCTTTATGGCGGCGGTTTGTAAATAATCGAGTCTGGACCAGAGAACCCAGTGATCAACAGCATGAGCATCAATCTACGCAATTGGGATACGATGACATGTGTCAACCAAGTCAGCGAGCCTGACCACCCGATCCCGTTAGTCGCCTCTTACGACAAGCATAGGTTACTGAAGATCAATATTCTAACCCGGATCTTCACGGGTCCATCTGGTAATAACACCAAAGTCAGGGATACTACTGTTCACCTTGCAACTGGGGCCAAGCTTCCAAGCTAGGCCTGGGCCCCGTTTCACAAAGCAATGATAGCACTACGACTGTCATAACTCCTATACTGCAACATAGACTTAGGGCTACGATATCTTTGTGAAACGGGGCCCATATCCTGAGAAACATTATCTTCACACAACCACTTGTCTTGATGTGAACAGAGAGGGATGCGCTTCCCCATATAAAGCGTTTCTTCTAGACAGTCCCAGAGGTGTGTACTTGACTAGCCACACATGTTCAAACTCAAAAGGTCTCCAGAGGCATACGAAGGAACACATAGTTTCTCGGCGATATCAGACACAATTAGTTTGTCGGGGTTTTTGATATTACCAAACGTCCGATGTCGATTTACCGTAACAGATTTATGCAGCTCATTGATGCAATAGGAAATACCCAGGCTTATATGATTGGTTTGTTTGTGGTTTAAAGCCACACTCAGCAATATTCCAGCTATAGTGCGGTGGTCTGTAAATAATCGAGTCTTGACCAGACAACCCAGTGATCAAGAGCTTGAGCATCGACCTGCGCAATTGGGACACGGTGACATGTGTCAACCAAGTCAGCGAGCCTGACTACCCGATCCCGTTAGTCGCCTCTTACGACAAGCATAGGTTACTGAAGATCAATGCTAACCCTGATCTTCAGGGGCACCCTACAATATGGCCTGTAAGTCTCGCGAGACACTACTTCTGATACAAAGCTGTTTCCCGGCTCCCTCTGCGCGCGCCAGCTTGCGATATGCGGGGTCAAGCTTACTTCCGGTACCAGATTTCCACTGAGAAACGTATATTCAAGAACCAGTTCTGGTTTAAAATTGCGCAACCGCCAAATATGACTTTACTAGACCGGACTAAGTGTACAGCCAAGTTTGGCTGTCACAGCTGTTGACAATCGTAGTAGACTAATTTCGGGATAGGTAGTTAGGAATTTTTTCATTCCTGCAAGAATTATCTGTTCCTTACTGTCAACTGACAACCATGAGACCATTCGAAAAGGTATGAAACGTTGTTTGTCACCGGAAGTACTAAGGTCTCACGAAGTGCCGTGACCTACTTACGGGCCTGAAAGGAAACACACGCTTATGGGAAACACACGCTTATGGGAAACACACGCTTATGGGAAACACACGCCTACAAAACACTGCAGCACGCATAGTGACTCTTACACCCAAGTTCTCCCACATACAGCCAGTTCTAAAATCTCTACATTGGTTGCCTATTCAAGCCAGGATAGAATTTAAAGTACTGACACTTGCATATCGATATCTATATGGTAAAGCACCACCATACCTCTGTGAGCTGATTAAGCAATACCACCCAACCAGACCACTAAGATCCGTAACTCAGGTTCTCTGTACTGTCCCAAAGTGGCGACTTACAGGATTTGGCTACAGACGATTTCCCACTCAAGCTGCAATCCTCTTGAACTCTCTTCCAGAAGAGCTGAAAAGAGCACCAAGTCTTGATGTTTTCAAGTCAGAACTAAAGAAATACTACGACTAGTGAACTAGTCAAATTTGTAGCGCTATGAGCATACCTTCTGGCGTGGAGTTTAGCGCGTTACAAATGGACTCATTATTATTATTATCATTATTATTATTAAACACACGCTTATAGGCCTGTAAGACATGGCGTCCTGAAAGAAACACTGGATTATGTCATCATATAGATTACAGAATAATTGCTATACTGTGATGATACTTCACGATAATGTAAAGCCCACGAAACCATTTTGGACATCCTCAAACTGAATTTATTAAATCTTTTACATAGAGGTTAAGGATATAGACATATAGATGTGGTTTCAGCCTGTCCATTTATTAAGCAAAATGTCTGTTATAAAGTCAAATACAAATTTAAATCTTGCACAGTTCATATAACGAATCTTCATTGAAACTAGACAAAGTGTTATGGCCACCTTAAAGAGATATTGGCGTGTCTCTGCATTATGGCGTTGTTACACTTACTACTACAACCGTCAATGTCAGCGAAAGCGTCACAACCTAACATGTTGGCCATTTCCAAAGGTCAACGGTCGAGGTATGTCGTGTTTTGACATTGTCGCCCCGTCCTAAAGTTCAGTCGTAATGTCGCATTGTTGAGCTGACGAGTTGTTATATTTTTAGATTATTATTATTATTATTATTATTATTATTATTATTATAATAATAGGATATTTATATAGTGCACATATCCAGGCAACTAGTGGATGCTCAAGGCGATTAATTTTCAACATCTATACATATCTTTAGTTCTATAAACATAAAATAGTTCTATCAACTTTCATAATCTATATTTGTTATTTCCTCCAATTGGAAATTGTCATCATGGTGCCCACACCATCCAACCAATATTAGTTTATTCCTCAGAGATGTGCGCCTTAGAAAACTTCATGATTAAAAAGGATTCAGTAAAAATATCACAGGTGTGTTCTAAAAGTTACGCACAAACTGCAAGCCTTTTTTACAGACACCCACTCAGATTGAACAAAATTTCATCTAAACATACCGGGATGGTGTGTTTTCTCTCTCACTAGAAAATCTGGCGGTGCAGTAAATGGGCATGTACAGTTAAACACCATAGATACTCCGAGTTATCCAATATTCGACACAAGCACAAGAGTTGTATGATCCCCAGGGAGTTGAGATTGATAATAAGATGTGCCGTTGAGATTGACATCCAATGATCGAGGGAAAAAATACCAGCGCCTTGAGCATGCACTAGTGCGTGGATATGTGCGCTATATAAATATCCAATAATAAATTATAAACAGATGACAACATTAAGAGTACGCAAGGACCAAGCTTTTACTTCGAGAAAACCTTAAGCTCGACACAACTGTAAGAATGTGCTCGTGTAGAAGATGTATTACTGTATTATGAGGTAGTTAAGATATCAAGGGGGTAACATTATGCATGCTTATTGTCGTGGGTTACTGGCATTTCATACCATAAGGTTAGAAGTACTCGGATATACCCTTGGGAAAAAGTAACTATACAAAGCACGATATAACATCATTAACCGAGGAGAACAGGCAGTTGAAAAGTGATACGTGTATAATCCAAATACATCATACTACATGAACATATGGGTATATACTGAGGGCGGGTTAACTCGATCAGTGAAATAAGCATTTAGTGTGGTATGGTATAGTATAAAGATTAGTTTAGTAGCAGGAGTGTCACAGGTTTTGTGAATAAGATGTGTGCCGAACGCGAAATACGTCAGATTTCAAATGAGTGCGGCGTCATTCTTCAACTAGTTCTAATTTGTTTACTTATAACAGGAAATTGTCTTGCTCTAAATTTACACCTAACCTACACGTGTTCAATATGAGACATGTCTGGGTGTTGCAAAACGTTCACCTGGTCGACATTTGTGACAGTTTATGGGGATTCGCAGCTTTGTTGTAGATACCAGAAATACAGGCTTGCCTCTACCATGCTGTGTGTAGTCGAGCGTTGTCCTGTTGGAAGATGGTCAGAGGGTTTTGTTGTAGATACCAGAAATACAGGCTTGCCTTTTCCATGCTGTGTGTAGTCGAGCCTTGTCCTATTGGAAGATGGTCAGAGGGTTTTGTTACAGATACCAGAAATACAGGCTTGCCTCTTCAATACTGCGTGTAGTGGAGCCTTGTCCTGTTGGAAGATGGTCAGAGGGTTTTGTTACAGATACCAGAAATACAGGCTTGCCTCTTCCATACTGCGTGTAGTGGAGCCTTGTCCTGTAGGACGATGGTCAGAGGGTTTTGTTGCAGATACCAGAAATACAGGCTTGCCTCTTCCATACTGCGTGTAGTCGAACGTTGACCTGTTGGAAGATGGTCATAGGGTTTTTTCATGCATATACTAGAAAAACAGGATTGCCTAAACCACTGGGAGATTTATGTTGAAACATACGAAATCTGTCCTCTGTAGTCCAAGGATACCGCCCAAAACCTTTGACACTTTGACACTACTACTCTCTATCTCGTGAACGCATCAACGTGCCCTTCGCCCTCCCTATCTATGCAGAATCTTGTCAGTCAGTAAACAATTCGACATACAGTTAACTGTTATCTTCACGGATATAGTTGCGGCTGTTCAATCGACGAAAGATTTATCAGCCATCTCTTATAAAAAGTGTTTTGTCGCTAGCAATTACTGAGATAATATATATGTTTCAGAAGTAGTATTTACTCTCACGCCATATATACACAAAGAACTTAATCAAGCACCCCCTGTATTTTTGCAATGATCGGTTTTCAACACGCACATAAAACTTCTCGTGGTGACCACAATGGAAAAACCTGAGTTTTTCTGGCCCGTATGATCCTTTGACTCATAAAAAAACGACAAAATGATTTGAATCCATGTTGATTTTATGATGATAATTTATAAAAAAAACAAAAACAAAACCAAAAAAATCACCAAAACACACACACTGATTTTCATACCAAACCATGTCTGTACTAGTATGGCCCTGGAATGTTTAATGTTGAAATTATTGGTGAATGTGAACATTCAAAATATCATTTGTGAGTCTTACGCGATTCAAGGTCAATACCGAGTGTAACCTCCATGTCACTGTATGACAGCAAGCATTTTCCTCCTCATACCCCCGGTCAGCCTCCCGATCCTCTAAAGGGCCAGTCTACGAGTCAAGCAGCTTCCACCTGGGCTAGGTTCTGTCCGGGAGGATCCTTTTGTTGCACAGGACGATCAATCATGTCCCAGATATGCTCCAAAGGGTTAGGATAGCGGCTCATTCAATCGTGAGATATGCCAGGGTGTGCTTGACTAAGTTCTTTGTGTATATTTATAGTGACAAAAGTATAGTTTTAAAATGAACTATAATAAACTGACGCACAAAAGAAAGTACACACCTTTTGGGAATATTAAAAAACCCAACGTAAACATTATTGAACAGTGTTTTGATACAGGATTACAAATGGGATATCATAAACTCATGATTTTGCTGAATCCGTGTGCATGTAGTGCGCCTACAGTTTAAGCCACAGTCCCCAGACATTAATATTGGTTTGCCTGTTAAAGGCACACTTCCAAATGTCAAGATTCTCAGCAGCGGAGCAAGAACGAGTAATTGGAATGTCACAGATAGTGCCTTCGAAACAGCGATACTGCCAGAACGCTTGGCTGTACAAGGTAAGCCATCATCAAACAGATGAGACAGCCTGACATCTGACAGCCCCAGAACGAGAAGACCCGGAGTGGCCTCCACCAAGATAACCATCACCAGAGCATTCTCCATCTGTGCAACCGGATGTTTACAGTGACGTCATCAGCATCACAGCGTTCAGTGGCCGCATCAGCAGGAACGCAGTGGTGTGACGACTGCGTACTGTGGGCACCCGGGCCTATTGAGCCCTTGGGGGCATGTCATTACCAGGCAACATCGCCTGAACCGTCTACTTTGAGCGCTGGCGGCGTCTCAGTTTGGTACTTTTTTTTAGGCGTTTTTCAATGAGTACACATTATTTGGGACTTGTATGACACAATCCAAACACTCACACGTTGTTATTTTAAAATAACCCACAAACACCACACGTGTAGTTTCTTTTGTACGTCGGTTTAATTACAGCACGAGGATGGATGCGAACATGGCAGGGGAAGAGTAACAGCGGTAATGTTGTTTGACTGCAGTACTTAGTCTCCAACACTGATCTTCGGGTGTATCTGTGTGTGGGGAACTGTTCAAAGATTGTTCACCCCTGTGTTGTCGAGGATTGCTCGTCGCTGTGTTGTTCAAGGATTGCTCAACCCTGTGTCGTTCAATGATTGCTCGTCGCTGTGTTGTTCAAGGATTGCTCACCCCTGTGCTGTTCAAGGATTGCTCGCCCCTGTGTTGTTCGAAGATAACTTACACATGTGTTGCCGAGGATTGCTCGTCTTTGTGTTGTTCAAGGATTGCTCACCTCTGTGTTGTTCAAGGATTGCTCGTCTTTGTGATGTTCAAGGATTGCTCACTCCTGCTGTCCAAGGATTGCTTGCCCCCTGTGTTGTTCAAGGATTGCTCTCCCCGTGTTGATGAAGGATTGTGTTGTTCAAGGATTGCTCGCCCCTGTGATGTTCGAAGATTGCTCGCCCCGTATTGTTCGTCTCTGTGTTGTTCAAAGATTGCTCACCCCTGTGTTGTTCAAGGATTGCTCGTCTCTGTGTTGTTCAAAGATTGCTCACCCCTGTGTTGTTCAAGGATTGCTCGTCTCTGTGTTGTTCAAGGATTGTTCGTGTGTGTATTGTTCAAATATTGCTTGTCCCCATGTTGTTCAAGGATTACTCGTCTCTGTGTTGTTCAAGAAGTGTTCGCCCCTGTGTTGTTCAAGAAGTGTTCGCCCCTGTGTTGTTCAAGGATTGCTCGTCTCTGTGTTTTTCAAGGATTACGTATCTTTTTGTCCAGACACCGATATTATTCCAATGAATACAATGCCAGCCTTTGCCAACTTTGTCTCTACCTCCGTCTTGGATAACACCGCGGAGTGATAGTTATTTGATTTAATCTATTCATATTTCAGGTAGTAATATTCAATAATTCGACACGTTTAAAAATGTGGTTCCGCTATTTTGATTGGTCACGGGGGAGGTAATTTGAACAGCGGTATAACAACAACCCGTGATGGCGTATTTCAAAACTGCACATTGTCGCAGAGTAAAGTATAGCAGGCACCTTTGATGGCTTAGCGGATCCTCCCAGAAAACACCTTGTATTCTGTATATACATATGAATGAAAAGCTGGAGCAGCAGGCTCCTCGATGTGCAGACTGGCTTGTTGCGTCACCGCTCTGTCCTTTTGTGTAATCGGTCATAAACTTCTTTCTATGTGTTACCTCACAATGTTCCAGTTGGAAAATAAAGACTTTGGCAGGTCACTGATGGGGCTCGCATCAATAAGAGGACTTGATATTCACACGGACTAGGTAGAGGCAGAATGCCAACAGACAACCGCATAGAGGACGGCAGCTGGAAATGTAGTCTCTCGTACAGACCCTGAAGCAAATATATCCAAGAAAGCCCATACAAGTCTAGAAAATGTGGCAAGTCTAGATTTCCTCAGCTTCTGAAAATGAAGAAAGTCTCAGGGCTCCTTTTCATTATATATATTTTTTTTACTATGAACTTTTTTCAGTAAAATATGTTCATTTCAGAGACTAGTTGTTAGTCTACTGGAAATGTTCAGAGCCCCGTTTCATAAAGCTCTCGTAAGCCTAAGATCTAGTAACGTTTCTCGTAGCATTCGTACCTCCTATGCTGTAACATGGGAGGTACGAGTGCTACGAGAAAAGTTACGAGATCTTACGATAACTTTGTGGAACGGGGCCCTGGTGGATTAATAAAATAATCTCTAAGCTGACTGATGACGCGCGCTCAGTGACCACATTGGACCAAAGTGACTTCAAACATTTTAGTCGTATCGCGGCGCGTCAGCTGGCTGTCCGAGGAGAACAAGTGATGAGGGATATAACTGATTCACATCTTGAATTAGAAGATGAAAGTTGAATCATTTGACTTCAATAGCAAATGGTATCTAGAGCAAATTGATTATGATATTTAATTTTATTTCTCCGTGAATGCAGCCTGTTAATGATCGAATCTGAACATACCATCTCTCAGCCAACCCTGTCCTACAGGGTCCTTTGAACAAATAACGTTGTGTTTACACATGTTTCCGTACTCCACGACAGGATATGGGTGTCCTCGGTCTACGTACATAAACACTAACATTTGAGAAATCCACTGGGGAAGATAACCGATGTTTTTTTTAATTCAACTGGGAGCTATTCTCTTGCTGCGCGTCCATCTGGTAATTGCACAACACGTTACGCATCAGACCTGAATATATATGATTGAGTAATTACCCCAGACACGAGTATTGGCAAATTTAGAAAACAATAATCTTACTGACGTCACCACTAATTTGCTCGTTAGAGCTTCATGAACTGAGCATCAGGTAAATGATGGCAAACAAACAGGTGTAGGTTTGTACTACCAAACACAGAAGTAAAATCGGTGTATTGCATACCATTTAGCTGCCTTAAAACTGAAGAATCGTTGTGGAGGATTCGAACGGAACTTCATCCGTGCATACACTTGTTGTTAGAGTCTGTCGTACAGACCCTGAAGCAAATATATCCAAGAAAGCCCACGCAAGTCTAGAACATGTGGCAAGTCTAGATTTCCACAGCTAAAGAAAGTCTCAGGGCTCCTTTTCATTATATATATATATTTTTACTATGTACTTTTTTTTCAGTTAAATATGTTCATTTCAGAGACTAGTTGTTAGTCTATTGTTGTTATTACTTATTTATTATTACAGCATATTTATATAGCGCACATATCCACGCAACTAGTACATGCTCAAGGCGCTGTTTTTTCCCTCAATCATTGGATGTCAATCTCAATGGCACATCGTATTATCAATGTCAATTCCGTGCGGACCATACAACTCTAGCAGCCACCAGGCGCACCAAGTTATTGCAGCTTTCCTATCTTTTACAAGGTTGTGTGTTAACGTTATTAACTGGACATACATATTTACCTAAGTGGAATTTTCAATTACAGCAACGACAAAATTGGGTTATGTTAATTTACGGCTTCAAATAAATCAAATATTTTAATATAACAGATCAATGACATGACATCAGTACAGGACATGCTTAAACATCAAGGTATAAAACACAGATATTGGATCCAAATCAATCTTAGTCATCATACCAATGGGAAATCCAAAATGTTTGCACTGGTGGGATGCTTCCTTAAAATCAGGCTAGAACAAATAACGGCAGAGGATCGGCATTCATCGTCCGGTTAGTCTACTTGTTTAAGTTAAAGAAAATAACCAACAGGTGTCCTTTGGTAGTTAGTACAGGTATACATTGTCTCCAAGTGATGTCCGCTGTCCTTATATACAGTTGTCCAGTCTCGTGGTACACTCTGTCGTGTCCGCCGGCAGATCGTCTTCTCGGCAGATAATGAGACCTAGGTAAAGTAAAACATATATGTTCTACACTGCATTTCTTCCTCACAGTGATGGTGGCAGATAGACTAGTGACGTCACATAGCCTGTGACGTCAGATCCGCTATCCCACCTCTGACGCACCTTGGCATTTTCACCTACGCAATTTGACAAACTAACACCATATTGTTATATCTTTTATAAAGTGTAATAACAGCGCCTATCTATATTGGATGCAGCTAAAGACTGTCTTTCCTCAACGCCCTTCTCCTACAATATATCTTGAGCCGAGTTCAAACAAGGAGCATTTGATAATGGCGTGGTTAAGATGCAAGCGGAAAGGGCTTGGATGGTGGGGGTGGAGACGGGGGGATGAGGTGGTGATGCAGCCCGATAATGGCCGCTGTACCCGACACTCATCCCATTGTTACACGTAAACACTCCCCGTACGCTCTGAAGAAGCCCACGACACAAGTTGCCAGCTGATCCTGTGAAAACCAGCAACGCCTAATTCTCTTACATCGTCCTTGTTGACATTATATAACAATACAGAAACCACGCAGTCCTCCTTTAACTGGTCACGTTGTCACGTGGTCACGATGCGTCTCAAACATACCACATATATGTCAAATATGTCGAGGGTTTTGGGGTTAAATATTCTGATCATTAAACGCCGGCAAATGTCATCTTTGTTCGGAGCGTATTGTCCGCCCGTCCACCCGTATCATCCCCACACTGCTTTCCTGCAACTCAACACAACCATATACGGAGCCCGAGACGACTCCCACCAATCACCATATCATTTCATTGGCTGATTTTATATAACCAGTTGCATTATTTACACGGTGAGTATAATTACAAACCCAGGGGAAAGTTCTTTTATCTGATAAAATTATGAAAAAAGTGGTAAGAGAGTGTGTAAATATGGTATGGGTGTTTGTGCACATTCAATAGAGTGATTCACAGTAGGATTGTGTCTGGCTTATATAAGTCTGTGACTGTCGGAGTTCGCCAACTGGAATCTCACCAAGCGCTACCGTTTAGTACAGTGTGTTCACCGACTGATACACCACTTATAACACCGTCCCTGGAACATCTACTGTACCTAGGTAAGTACAGACCTATACACGGCACGCTTATCTGGGTTCGATTCCTAGGTTCGATGCTGGTTATTGGTCTATCTGCACCATGGATTTACTACTGTGTTTTACAAGCGAGCTGTACGATATTTAGTACTTTGGGTTGTCACGCCCTGATTTGACTGAAATACCAATCACATTCTCGTCAAATCTCGTAATCTGTCATAAGACGACATGCCTCGGGGTTCGAGGTGTTCTGGAAGATTTCGTCTTAAATTCCGAATAGCACCTCCTTTAAGACAAGCTCTGAGCTAATGTATACTGGTTTATGTTTATGTTGACTAGTCGTTCGCCATCAGTTATCTTTTGCTATAAATACCTCTATTATTCTAAATGGTATCTCCCTTTAAACTGATCTGAAGTTCTTATACACAGGTATATGCGTATGCTGCTTACTAAAATCATGTTAAATTTAATTTTACTCTTAACTGGAAGTAGTTCATGTGTAATCTATGCACCTTGAATAATTTATCTATACTTGTGACGGTTCTCGTCACGATATGGCTGAAATATTGCCGATGTGACGTTAAATATTAACTCACTTACTCACTATACTTGTGACGACTCCTGTTTTCTTATTAAACTAACGGGAAAAGGAATTTTGCCTCTTAGTTTATTATGCTATCATGATCTGTGAGCTGTTGAATATTTGATAAGGCATGATGATGATGATGATGATGATGATGATGGACCACCACCATCGCCACTACCATCATCATGATTATTGTGGTGTTTTGCAGTAGGTTTGATTGGTTTATTCCTGTTGAACGAACCTGGATATTTCACATTTGTAACTGAAAAACTACATTCTCGGTATAAAAGGTATATTTACTAACACGTATTTGACAAAAACGTTTCTAAACACACAATGTTAAATATTTTAGACCATAGACAAAACTGGGAAATCTGAAGGTTACAGCGATATCCGGGCACTATCACGGAATCATACAATTGGCATGGGCTTTACACACACTGTGTGGGGAATCGAACCCAAGTCTTCAGCATGATAAGCAAACGCTTGAACCGTTAAGCTACCCAGCCGCACCACCCGTAATTTCAAACACACGAAATGTAAAAATATGTAGTATTCTTCATCCCTAATCTAATCTTTATTTCACGTTTTCGAGTGTGTCACTGAGCGTCAACCTTTATTTCTCCCCAGACAACAGCATCTGATGATGGAGTCCCGTCTCCTCTTCAAGCTGGCCATTGTGGCTGCCATGGTAACACTCAGTGTCCAGCTAGGTGAGTGTTATCACATTGTCATTAGCGACTTCTGACCAGTCAGTATCCACCGAGGGGAAAAATATTTTAAGAATTGAAAAGAAACTTTTTAGCTGTCACATTTAATGCTTTCCATAGTCTGCAGGTTTGTAGACGTACCTATGTGTCGTCACGTGACCCAGCAGTGTCTCTTCCCACTTTGAGCTGCAGGTGTGTGGCCTAAAGGTTCACGTGGACAATTCAATAAACTTATATAAAATTTGGAAAAGACTGGTCATGTGAGTCGATGGCGAGCAACACCAGGGTCGAACTGCACAATCGATGGCACCTAATAGCTGCAGTAAATTGACAAAGTACAGACTAGCATGATACTGCCACAGGTAGCTTCTAAAGAAAGCCGCCATTAAAGAACCCGTGAAGATCCAGCTTTGAATTGGTCTTCAGCAACCCATGCTTGTCGTAAAAGACGACTAACGGGATCGGGTGGTCAGGCTCACTGACATGGTTGACACATCGTATCCTTTCGCGTAGATCGATGCGATCACAGGATTGTCTGGTATAGACTCGATTATTTACAGACCGCCGCCATATGGAGAGAATATCGTTGCGTGCGGTGTTACACAACAAACTAGTAAACAACCAAACAAACCCAGTCAAAGAATTCAGTCCACGTTTGCATCGTCGTTATGTCGAATAGTACAAGGGTATCTTCATCATTGAACTGCATAGCAACTACCGTAACTGCAATAGCGTTTTCCAATACAATTGTAGGACTGGCTAATCTCCCGCAATGACCACTAATGTCCATCGTCTCCCATTCTCCTTAATAATGGAAGAAGAGACCAACTGACCTATTGTCCCTTGGCTAACACTAACTTAAATAAATAGTCTGATTAACCCAAATCAATTCAATTATTTTTTTTTAACTTTTGAAGGTGAGTTTCGTGTACTTACGTGACCCTATCCTATCATTTAGCTGGCAAACTACGCAACTAAACGCTAAAATCTAAATAAATATTATGCAGAATCTGATCATTTGCATTCCGTCAAATTAATGTAATACATTTAATAGCTGTATCACAACATGGCAGGACATCGCCCGCCTACATTGATAGCCACCTCAACACCTACTCTGAATCTCATTCGGTAACAACTGGGAGACTTCCAGTACACCATGAATGCGCAGTGTCTTTGTTACACCAGTTTACTGAGTCGTCGTGTCCCAGGTTGCACTTTAAAAGGAGAGCATGTCATTGGTTGACGTGTCTAAAACAAACATCTCATTGGTTAAAGGAGCATCGTATTTGTTCTGAGCCTCCGCCTAAATCAAATATCTGCCTGATAAAAGGATACTCGAAAAACCATGACTCATGTGGATAAATACCGCTCCCCGAACCCCGATTGTATCTGATTTAACTAAACGCTCCCAACAAATATTTCTGTCAACATTGGGTATAAAAACTGTACAGCTCTATAGTTACTCACCAGCTGCATAAATGAGATTCACACAAATGTCAACCCCCATCTGTGAGAGTCACACTAATCCCTATTCACATCTGTGAGAGTTACACTGATCCCTATTCACATCTGTGAGAGTTACACTGATCCCTATCTTCATCTGCGCGTTACCTTTGCGGAAATACTGCGGTAAGGTTGCGGCACTATGGAGGAACTATTGCGGAAATACTGCGGAAAGGTTGCGGTACTATTGCGGAACTATTGCAGAAATACTGCGGTAAGATTGCGGTAATTCTGCGGAACTATTGCGGAAATATTGCGGTAAGGTTGCGGTAATACGGCGGAACTATTGCCGAAATACTGAAGTAATGTTGCGCCACTATATCGGAATTATTGCGGAAATACTGAGGTAATGTTGCGGTACTATGGCGGAACTATTGCGGAAATACTGAGGTAAGGTTGCGTAATACGGCAGTACTATTGCGGAAATACTGCGGTAAAGTTGCGGTACTAGGGCCTCACCGGATTTCATACACTTGCCTCTAATATGAATGTTCAAGGTGTCGACTCCAATAATACACACACACTCACCGCAGCTGAAGGTACTAATTGGTCTGGTGATCTTTTTCAGTGACTCCTCCCCCAAACGCATGTGGCGGCAGGTCTTCCTTTACTCGGGAATATTACCCCATTAACGGCAGATGTGACAGGTTCTACCGATGCCTTTTAAGCGTTGCCAGTCCCGCCATGCAATGTAGACTGGGCACCTTCTTCAGCTACTCTAAACAGACATGCGACTACGCCAAGAACGTCATCCAAGACCAGTCATGCGGTAGGTCATGTGCCATTGTTTCGTTACGTACCCTTGTAATTGGGAAAATACTATTCATGTTCTTGACGTGGTGTAACTCAAATACGATTAAATATAACTCACTCATTCATTCATCTACTTCAGATTTGTGCAGCGGACGCAACGTGCACCCGTTCATGGACTCCTGTGAACTGTTCTACGAGTGTACTGGCAACTCAGATACCCCCGTGGAAGCCAAATGCTGCCCAGCTGGTCAAATCTTCGTAGAGAACGTTGGATGTCAAGTAAGACCTAACTATTTAATTGATCGAATTTGTAAGTTTTGTTTTATGTGCTTTATTCCGTTTAACTACCAATAAGAGCGTCTCCATTTACAAATGTCAATCTCCAGCGTCATAAGAACGCCCTCATTTACAGCTGTCATTACTCAGTGTCCATAAGGGCGTCTCCATTTACAGCTGTCATTACTCAGTGTCCATAAGGGCGTCTCCATTTACAACTGTCAATACTCAGTGTCCATAAGGGCGTCTCCATTTACAACTGTCATTACTCAGTGTCCATAAGGGCGTCTCCATTTACAGCTGTCATTACTCAGTGTCCATAAGGGCGTCTCCATTTACAACTGTCATTACTCAGTGTCCAAGGAGCGTCCATAAGGGCGTCTCCATTTACAACTGTCATTACTCAGTGTCCATAAGGGCGTCTCCATTTACCTGTCATTACTCAGTTCCATATTTACAACTGTCAATACTCAGTGTCCATAAGGGCGTCTCCATTTACAACTGTCATTACTCAGTGTCCATAAGGGCGTCTCCATTTACAGCTGTTAATACTCAGTGTCCATAAGGGCATCTCCATTTACAGCTGTCAATACTCAGTGTCCATAAGGACGTCTCCATTTACAGCTGTCAATACTCAGTGTCCATAAGGGCGTCTCCATTTACAGCTGTCAATACTCAGTGTCCATAAGGGCGTCTCCATTTACAACTGTCAATACTCAGTGTCCATAAGGACGTCTCCATTTACAGCTGTCATTACTCAGTGTCCATAAGGGCGTCTCCATTTACAGCTGTTAATACTCAGTGTCCATAAGGGCGTCTCCATTTACAGCTGTCAATACTCAGTGTCCATAAGGACGTCTCCATTTACAACTGTCAATACTCAGTGTCCATAACGGCGTCTCCATTTACAGCTGTCAATACTCAGTGTCCATAAGGGCG